>NC_057741.1:16261214-16288452 GCF_004010195.1 Chiloscyllium plagiosum | reverse complement strand
CTATAACTGCCATCCATCACATACTGTTTCTGTTGCAAATTCCTCATCGCTTCTAACTGTCTCTTCAACCGATCCATTCAATCTGATAAGATTCACATCCAACAGCATTTATGGCAGATATAATCCGCAGTAACCCTTAAACTCTCTTTAAACTCCCACATCTGACAAGAAGTACATATCACTGCAAAGGCCATTTTTGCTCCTTCACAATCTACAGACCTAGAAAATAACACCGTCTTATTCCTCTACAAACACTGCCCCAGGTGTTTAATCAAGAGACTTATCTCCAAAAACATATAATCAAGAAAGAGTCCAGTGTACCCACTACTGCAGCCTTACTGTTGGACAGACTTAAAACAACAATTAACTTATCTGATTCTGTGCTGTGAACTTTGCCCAACACTTTCTCCAAGTTTAGTTGTGAATTTCACTGTTTGTTAATTTTCCCAGATGCACTCCGATGTCCAGCGATACACGAATTCAAACAGCAAAGGCAGCAACTGTGCAGGTTCTCTCTCTCTCTCTCTCTCTCT
Organism: Chiloscyllium plagiosum; assembly: GCF_004010195.1. NCBI lineage: Eukaryota > Metazoa > Chordata > Chondrichthyes > Orectolobiformes > Hemiscylliidae > Chiloscyllium > Chiloscyllium plagiosum. The sequence goes on along the minus strand of NC_057741.1, from coordinate 16,287,919 downwards.
CTCATGCACTGTCCTCACCATGTGCTTCCTTTGTAGGCCAACATATGTAGAATAGTTACATGACAGAAGGAGGCCACTCAGCCATCATGTCTGTTTCTGAATCCTCTTTAAAGTCCTCATATTCTTCCCAAAGTGTGGTGTACCCAACTGGGCCTGAAAGGCTAAGACAGCTAAACAGTTTGCAGTCAGTTGACTAGCTTAAGGCAGAAGAACAAAAACTAGCCACCTGCAGCAAGCAATCAGAACTAACGAGTGAACAATTGCAGTTAGCCACCTATCTGTAATTGCCCGTCTGCAGCCACCACCAGTCTAGCTCCTAGGATAGGGCTCTCATGGTGCAGTGGTCGGGTTGCTACCCCTGAACTGGGAAGACCCAGATTCAAATCCCACTGCTCCAGACGTGTGTCAAAACATCTGAGCCAATTGATTAAAAGTATCTGTCGCTGGGAACAGCATGAAACAAATAAAAAGAAACGGAAGGTCTACAGAGTGTATGGAACTTGAACGTATGAAACATACTGACAGAGGAGACTTCTGCAATTATTACAAGCTGCTTGGAGAGGTGTAGGAAGGTGCACACTGCATGATATTTTCTAATCAAGCTGTTCAGCAATATTATTACACACCTCTGGAGCAGGTGAAACTTGAACCCAAACCTCTTGGGTCCAGGGACAGGGAGAATGCGACCAATCCACAGTACCCACTAGGAGCATACTGTATAGCAGATCACTTTGAACAGATCCACCTGGAGGCTATGAAAAGGCATGTCAATTGTTAATGGAAGGGCTCCAGTATTCAGAACAGGATAAAGAAGCTACCTTCTGTTTTCACCCAGTCAATGATGGTACTTTATCCTCTTTCTTTGTTAAGTCTGGAATTTTGTGAAGTGCCAAAAGAGAGCTAGTGGCAATCTTCATTGGAACAGTGCAGAAGGCCGGGGTCAGAGAGGTCACAGTAGGTGTGGACCAGAGAATTAAAATGCCAGGTGACTGGAAATCAGGGTCGATCTTGCAGAGTGAACAGAAGTATTCTGCAAAACTGTTCACCCTATCTTCATTTGGTATCCTCAAGCCTTACAGCTTTCAGGGTCAACATACATACCAACAATTTCAGATCATAACTGCTGTCCCCACTTTTTTTTCAAACAGACTTGACTTATATTTATTTTATTATTCCTCTTTATCACTCCTCTAGAACTTATTTTCTATCTCTGCTTGACCCATTGCCATCTCCTTTTGTGTTGTAGAATCATCACATTTGTTATTTAATCCCTTCTGCTTTACATGTTCCATATCTGTTACACTTAGATCACCCAGAATCTGCTCCTCTTGAGTTAAGGATCAGCAAAGATGATGATCAGCAAAACTGAAAGGCCAACTGAATGAGGAATCTAGAATAGCTTCCATGGTGTAATATACTTTTATTATGTGTTTTAACACGAATACATTAGTCCAAGTAAAGACACTTGATATTCATTTATAATTATTTGATTATGCAATTATTCACTAGACCACTATGTTTGTGTACATTCAGAATATCTAAACCAATATTAAATGTTGCCAAGGAGAAATACATGGAGCATCCTCGGTTCACTATTAAGACTGCTTTAATTTCAACTCTGCCTCATACTCATTCTGTTATTACCAGATTCTGAATGAACGCACCTCTCCACAAAAGCCTCTTCTGTGCATGTATGCAAGTACTGGTGAGCAATCTGACCAATTTCCCAGAGGCCAGCAGTCACTCCCTCTCCAGACTGGGCAGAAAATGGATCAGTGAAATGTTACTGTTTTCTACTGCTTGCAGTAGGGGAAATAACTGAATTGAAACTAGCAGTTTCCAACTGGAAACCCAATAGCATTTAAAAGCTCCTGTAGTCATCCCATTCCGAGAAATGTTCTTCATAACTGATGCCACCAGAGAACCTGAGCAGGGCAGAGGGCCACACTTAAGCCAAGAGTGTTGGCACTTTCAGATGGAAGAAAACAAATACCTCAGTCAATACTCTGTAAAAACAGAGAGAATCATTTAAATAAAAGATGCTTCAATTGGACTTTCCTGCTAAGTTATGTCAACAATCGCTTTTCTATTGTTCCTGCAAACAGCGAAAATAAAGTCATTGTACATAAACCATCTGTGCTGTGACCAGTTCCCGATATGTCTGGAGTAGGTAAGAGTTAAATTATATTCCCCATATTATATTGTGTGTGGAATCAAATATGGTTCAGAGTGACATGGGCTATGTTGAGATGTGTGGCAGAATAGGATGACTCGTACAGTGAGACCCATCTCAACATTGATTTCAGCTCACTCCATTTTTTTATATTTTTCATAAGCAGTGTGGAGAGATTTTCTCTCGGCACCATGGAATGCTAAATTGTTCACAGCCCAACTTGCCTCATTATTATACATATTCCTGTTTGACAAAACACAGCAAACAGCTCGATGTCAGGAACTCTTAACAAGAAAATCAAAATGAGCACCTGGTGGATTCAACTTGTTCTTCCATGTGCACCCGCCTTACTCAACCAGCATCCATGTACATTGGTGTCTGACATGTTCCAGTATATAATGGTGTATCTCTGATTCACTCGGCCTTTTGCACTTCCATGCTGTATCATGAGCTGCATGAGTAGCTATTCCATGTACTGCTGCAGCAAGGACACTATCTGCTCAGATACATGCCACCAGCTCATGGACTGGACCAGGCTGCATCTCCGAGTTCTCTGCTCACTGTCAGAGTGCTCACTCAATCTGGGATTATCTGGATACTCACAGCTGATCTTGGGTTTCAACTCCACATTCACACCTATTCCCTGTGTCCTTTGATTCCCTTAGAGATTGAAGACATGTCTCTCTTGGCCTTAAATACAATCAATTAGAAGCATGAGGGCGGATCTTATAGGAACATATAAAACTATGAAGGTAATAGATAGGATAAATAGACAGGAGGTTGTTTGAAGAGCTTATGCCCAAAACGTCGATTCTCCTGCTCCTCGGGTGCTGCCTGACCAGCGCTACACTGATCTCCAGCATCTGCAGTCCTCACTCTCTCCAGGTTGTTTCCATTGCTGGGTGAATGTACAAATAGGGGCAAAGCCTCAAAATAAGTGGAGCAGATTTAAGACTAAGTTGAGGAGCAATGTCTTCACCCAAACAGTTGTGAATCTGTGGAATTTTCTGCTCAAAGAAGCAATTGAGGCGACCCCGTTGAATGTTTTTAGGGTAAAGACAGATAGATTCTTAAACAGTAAAGGAATTCACGGTTATTGTGAGCAGGCGGGTAAGTGGAGCTGAGTCCATGAAAAGATCAGCCATGATCGTATTGAATGACAGACCATGCTCACTGGGCCAGATGGACTATTCCTGCTCCTGGTTCTTATGTTCCTATGTTCAATGATGGTGCATCCACAGCCCTCTGCGCTGGAGAACTCAAAATGTTCGCAACCTTTTGAATGAAGAAATTTATCTCCATCTCAGTGATAAATGATTGGTTCCTCATTTTGTAAATGTCACCCCATGTTCTGGATTCCCCAGCGAAGGAACATAACGTCTCAGAGTTTTCCCTGTCAGTCCCCTTCATAGTTTTGAAAATTTCAATGACACCTCCTCCCATCTTTCTAAATCCTGAGGAATATGCAGCTAATTTACTCAACTTCTTGTCATAGGACAATTGTTTCATCTGCAAAGGCCAACCGCGTGAACCTTTGCTGCATTGTCTCCAATGCAAGTAACACCTTCCTTAAATAGAGAGACCAGAACTATACAGTATTCCATCAATGGGTCACTAAACTCTTTGCAATCGTAGCAAACTGCTTTATTCTTAGACCACATGCCACTTGCTAGTCCCACAGCATCTGAACCAAGCAACCTAGACTTAAAACTTAACAAGAACAAAGTGCAGGAGGTCAAATAAAATCTAAGCTCATTGCATGTGCCAAACAAAAAATAGATTTCCACTAAATGTCTCTTTACAATAAGAATTACAATTTGCCTGAAACCAAAGTGTTAAACCTTGGAAACAGAAGTTGAAGAGTTCTGCTGTAAGCAGCAAAGGCATCGACAGACTGCAGTAATGAAAATTTGTGGAAAAAGCGCAGGAGATGGGGCAAGCTCTCTTAGCTGAAAGATATTGTGTAGACTTGAGGGCTTCACAAAACACTGACCTCAAGAGCAGTCACATGTCTTTCATACTAAAGTATTGGAGGACAGCATGTGCTAGAAAAAATATAACACATTGTGACTGGACATGAAAGGAAGAAATAGCATGGGAAGTCCCAAGTACCTTTCCCATTCTGTCTGGTCTTTCTAACCACAATGCATTAGCCATGCCACTAGCCATCAAGTCAGGGGATCAACCTTGTTTCATGAAAAATGAAGGAAGACATTCAGGACGTGTACTAGGCCTATCTAAAAATGCGGTGTCAACCTGGTGAAATAGGATTTTTTTCAGCATAAGCAGCAAGTGACTTACAGAAAAAAACAATGGGCAATTAAACAACTCACTGGAGGAGGAACCTCCGCTAACATCTCCATCCTCAATGATGGGCGAGCCAAGTAAATGGGTGCACAATACAAGGCTGAAGCATTTGCAACAATCTTTAGCCAGAAGAGCCGAGTAGATGATCCATCCCTGTGTCTTCCATATATCCCTACCACCACAGGTGCCAATGTTTAGCCAATGTAAGTCACTCTATGTGATATCAAGAAATGACTGGAATGATTTGTTGCAAAACCTATGGGCCCTGACACCATTCCAACAATAGAACTGAAGACATGTTCCAGAATGTACTGCACCCCTAGCTGAGCTGTTCCAGTACAGCTACAAGACTGGCATGTACCCAACAATGTGGAAAACTGAACTGAACTCACCATATAAATACAGTGGTTACTACAGCAGGACAGAGGCTAGGAATCCTGCAGTGAGCAGCTCACCATCTAACTCCCAAAGCTGTCCATTGTCTTCGAGCACAAGTCAAGCATATGCTGGAATACACCCCACTTGCCTGGACAAATGCAGCTCCAACAATACTTGAGAAACTTGACACCACAGGACAAAGCAGCCAACGTGACTGGCATCATATTCACAATTGTCCACTCTCTCCACCAGTAAGTGTCAGTGTACCATCTACAAGATGAATTGCAGAAATTCACCAAACCTCCTTGCACAGCACCTTCCAAACCCAGAATAAATTCCATCTAGAAGCACAAGGATAGCAGAAACATGTAAACACTACCACCTGCAAGTTCCCTCCAAGCTACTCACCATCCTTGGAAATACTACTTGGAAATATATTGCAGTTCTTTCAGTGTCATTGGGTCAAAGGCCTGGAGCTCCTTCCTTCTTGTGGGTACCATTTACAGCACAGACTGCAGCAGTTCAGGAAGGCAGCTCCCCACCACCTTCACCCGGGCAACTGGAGATGGGTAATACCTGCAAGGCCCTGTCAGCGGCACCCATATCCCATGAATGAATTTTAAAAAACACCAATCAAATGGAGAAATATTTAATCTTACCTCATCTTAAGGGATGATGTTTAGCTCAAACTTTAAACATCACAAAAAAACCTGCAGAATGTTTGGTAACAATAATCTGGAGAAGAATGAAATTGCCTGAATGATGGATGTTATGAATATGATCTTTTTCCTTCTGTGATGGAACAAAAGAATTATATATGTGATGATGCCACTCCTTTGACAAGGTTATGTTCTCTTTGTTTTTTCTCAAGGGAGGTTAAAAAGGCAGAGGTTCTGATATGTTTGCAAATATCTACTTGAAAAGGCTTTTAAGATGTTTTTAAAACACTTGTACAATTAAAGGGGAGTAGCCAGTTCTCCCAGTTCAGGGTTTTTATTGGTTGGCTTGGTTTGGTTTTTAGCAGGCAGTCTATTTGAAACTGCTGGTCAGAGAAAGCTGCTGGGGTGGAAGGTTCCCTGATTCAACAGAGATTTCCCGGCTGACCCATAGAGTCATAGAGATGTACAGCATGGAAACAGACCCTTTGGTCCAACCCATCCATGCCGACCAGATATCCCAACTCAATCTAGTCCCACCTGCCAGCACCCGGCCCATATCCCTCCAAACCCTTCCTATTCACATACCCATCCAAATGCCTCTTAAATGTTGCAATTGTACCAGCCTCCACCACTTATCTTTATATTTTTCCCCTCTCACCCTAAACCTATGCCCTCTAGTTCTGGACTTCCCAACCCCAGGGAAAAGACTTTGCCTGTTTACCCTATTCAGACTCTCTCTGCAATCTCTCTCATGTAAGAGCCCATGTTTGAATTTGCCTTATTTTGCCAAAGGGTGTGTTTATGGGAATGTTACCAGAAATTAAAAGAGCTCTTCATTAAGTTGTGTTTTGGTGTTGGTTGGGTTTTTAAATAGTTATGCTATTCTAAATACTATTTTCATTTGTTCATCTGTACAATAAATTCTGTTTTGCTTCAAGCTGGGTGATTGAGCCAGCTGCATCCCTCCTGAATATCCACCTTACACTTGCTTAACACAACCAGCAAAGTTAGGGTCTGGGCTGCCTTAGAGTCATAGAGATGTACAGCATGGAAACAGACCATTCAGTCCAACCTGTCCATGCCGACCAGATATCCCAACCCAATCTAGTGCCACCTGCCAGCACCCAGCCCATATCCATCCAAACCCTTCCTATTCATATACCCATCCAAATGCCTCTTAAATGCTGCAATTGTACCAGTCTCCACCACTCCCTCTGGCAGTTCATTCCATACACGTATCACCCTCTGTGTGAAAAAGTTGCCCCTTTGGTCTCTTTTATATCTTTCCCCTCTCGCCCTAAACCTATGCCCTCGAGTTCTGGACTCCCTGATTCCAGGAAAAATACTTTGTCTATTTATCCATCCATGCCTCTCATAATTTTGTAAACCTCTATAAGGTCACCTCTCAGCCTCCAACGCGTCAGGGAAAACAGCCCCAGCCTGTTTAGCCTCTCCCTATAGCTCAAATCTTCCAACCTGGCAACATCCTTGTAAATCTTTTCTGAACCCTTTCAAGTTTCACAACATCTTTCCGATAGGATGGAGACCAGGATTGTACGCAATATTCCAACAGTGGCCTAACCAATGTGCTGTACACCCGCAACATGACCTCCCAATTCCTGTACTCAATACTCTGACCAATAAAGGAAAGCATACCAAACGCAAACTTACTAACTGTTACTCTTATGCTCGCATCCAAATCGTTTATGTAAATGACAAAAAGTACAGGGCCCAGCACCGATCCTTGTGGCATTCCTCTGGTCACAGGTCTCCAGTCTGAAAAACAACCCTCCCCTACCACCCTCTGTCTTCTACCTTTGAGCCAGTTCTGTATCCAAATGGCTAGTTCTCCCTGTATTTCATGAGATCTAACCTTGCTAATCAGTCTCTCATGGGGAACCTTGTCGAACGCTTTACTGAACTCCATATAGATCACATCTACCGCTCTGCCCTCAACAATCTTCTTTGTTACTTCTCTGAAAAACTCAATCAAGTTTGTGTGACATGATTTTCTGTGCACAAAGCATGTTGACTATCCCTAATCAGTCCTTACCTTTCCAAATACATGTACATTCTGTCCCTCAGGATTCCCTCCAACACTTGCCCACCACTGAGGTCAGGCTCACCAGTCTGAAGATTGAAGTTCCCTGGCTTGTCTTTACCGCCCTTCTTAAACAGTGGCACCATGTTTACCAACCTCTAGACCCCAGGGGGTCTGGCCTGGTCCATAAGAGACATCAGAGAATTTAGCTTCCCTCCTTGTGATGTTATCCTTTGTCATATGCCCATGAACTTATGAAGAAGATGATTTTACTTTTAAAAAACAGCATGGAGCATGGACAATTTGATTTTCTATAGAGAGAGGCTGAATAGGCTAAGGCTGTTTTCCCTAGAGCTGAGGAATGACCATGTAGAGGTTATAAAATCATGAGGGTCATGGATAGGGTAAATAGACAAAGTCTTTTCACTGGGATGGGGGAGTCCAGAACTAGAAGGCATAGGTTTAGGGTGAGAGGGGAAAAATTTAGAAGGGACCCAAGGGGTAAATTTTTCATGTAGAGGGTATTGCATGTATGGAATGAGCTGCTGGAGGAAGTGGTGGAGGCTGATACAATTACAACAATTAAAAGGCATCTGGATGGATTTATATTCGAATAGGAAGGGTTTAGAAGGATATGGGCCAAATGCTGGCAAAGGGGACTAGATTGGTTAGGGTATCTGGTCTGCATGAACGAGTTGGACCAAAGGGTCTGTTTCCGTGCTGTATATGTCGATGACTCTAATTTAACTTGATAAGATGGTGTCCAGTGGTCATGTGACCTTTTGCCTTTTCTGTATGGACAGACTCTGATTAATGTCTGAACGTGTATGGGAAGTTACCTAATAGGTAAGCAGCCTTCCCAGGTTTTCTGGTCTCACGGAGACAGAAGTGCAAATTAGGATATTTGGAGGCTATTCATATCTGAAAATTGATGGGTTCATAAAATATTGTTCACTGTGTCATGATTGCTTAGCCTTTCAAATTATTTGTGTGGACAATGGGAACATTGATATGGTGGTCACATGACAGAAACTGGTTTACAGTAGGAATCACCTTTTAATAACCAGGGCAGTCCAGGGAGTCCTCTGAAACTAAGACCATGGCAAGAAACATTTGCGCTCAGGAAAGGAAGAACCTTACAAGGAAATTACATGGAACCCAAACATGGACAAAAAGAGAAGTATTGGTCTTAACCTGCAGACTGCATCTTTATTACATGGGTTTAGTCACAACTTCAACTGGAAAATGCAGAAATCTGGTGTTGCATGACGTTAGCCACTGTCAGTTTATTGCCAGAAATCTCTAATCTCTATTGTCTTCAGTGAACCAAAAAAGAATGCTCAGACCCAGAACAGTTCCATTTTGAGAATGCGCAGTAAAATTGACTTTTTGGACTCTTGGTAATCTAAGTGTATGTTATGTATTTTGTAAACACTTTTTCTTGTGTGTGTGCATCTTGTGTGGATTACTGAGTGGGTGCTGTCTGATTTACATTTTGTTTGTTGAGAAAATAAAAGTTTATTCATTCTTTTAATTTAAACCTCTGAGAAAGTCTGACAAGAACTACAACGACACTCAGGAATGGGTGAAGCGATGAAACCAAAGGAGGGGGGTAAATGAAATACAGACGGAAATTCAGAGGTAAGGGGAATTATGATCCTATTAGTAACTAATGATAAATCATTGAAATTACAGTTGACAGCTGCTTTAAACTCCAGTCTGTCACTACATCTAACCTGCTGATAGTCAGCTTGAAACTACATTTAGAAATCTCCTGTTCTTTATGATGTTTTGTTAGGTTCCCCAGTTGATGCCATTTTTAATAGGTTCCATGACCCTTCTTTGACTCTGGTCACATGTGAAGGTGGTAGCTCTGAATTGGGAATCTCAGTCTCAACAGATCTATGTTTGGATGTCACATCAAAACTTGCTGCTATCTTGTCTCATCCTCCATGAATTTGCTGAGAAACTCTGTGTGTGAGATAAGGCAGCCCAAAAGTAAATATTTATACTAAGTGAGCTACCAATGGAATTGTGATAGATGCCAACTCTTGCCATTATGATGCAGATGAGGCTTGAGACTGAAATGGAATTCTTATTTGAGCCTCCAATCATTCATTGAAAACTGGAGTAAACTATCTTCTCAGCCCTTGTATACAGTTAAGTTTGTCCTGTATGTTTCAGAATATGGAGCTAACAGGAAATTGCTCATGATTTCTAATCTGCTGTTCAGATACTCAAAGCAAAGAGATTGAAATCTACATGTGTTTCTTTTTAGGTCACAGTTACAAGTTAAAAGGAAGGACCAGGTTAAAGTTATTTGGAGTGAAAGTATCTGTGTTCTCAAGATTCTGCTGAGCTCATCAGAATTATGCTGCTCTCACAAACCAATTACTGACTCATGGAAAGGGCAGAGATACTAAACTGCAAAGAATTAAAAGGAGAGTCCAGATGTCTAACCAATGTAATTCAACAGCTGACTGAGCAGGCATTCTCAAATAATCATTTAATTTTGAAATATTTTGGGCTATTTTAACACGTTAAAACACAATGCTACACAAATGCAAGTTGTTCTTAACTTGAATCACAGAGTTTATTAATCAAGATTCCAGCCCTAAGATTCTGTGGAGGTTGTCTGCATTTCCTGCTGCAATTGGAAAGCAAATTATTTCCTTGGGGTTCCGATCTCCTCAAACTTCAGGGTCTCTCAGTACTTCTGCTCTGAACAAGCAGTTATAATATTGTCATCCCATTTCCCGTCCTCAGTTGAAGCAAAGTGCTCAGAGACACAGTATGGCTTTGTCTCCTTCATCCTTATTCTGGACCCTTGAGGGAAAGAGAACAATCGCCCACATGCTCAGGGATGTGAGTTCTTGGTCTTCTCTGGAATTGCAGTTTCTTAATGAACTATATAGTCATTTCACAGGGAAGAGCATCTAGATAAGGCAACATACATATTGATTGGGTGACCGTTACAATCAGCGAGTATCAACAGTAAAGGTTAAGCCATCTGCTGTTACACAATGAATGTTCTTAACCTCAACTGGCTTCACATAATGAATACTTTTCACCTTGTTAAACTGACCTTACATACTGAATACTTCCAATATTGTTAAATGGCTCTACGTACTGACTGCTTTCCACCTTGTTAACCCATTACCCTTGCCTCCAGCACCCCATTATTCGCTGCAAGTTCTTATCTGATCTGAGTCATGCTCAGCTGAACCTCTTATTTCACAAAACTCAAAACTTAACTCTTTCCCGACCTACTCATACCCGATACATTCTCAATAATATTTTTCCCACAGTATCAGGAAACAGGCACCAACACTGGAATGCTTTAATGAAAGTGAGATGTAAAGTAACAAGTGGAAGCCGCAAAAACAAAAGAGTAAGTACAGGTAGTCCTTCTATATCATGATGGTTGTGTTCTTGTGCAGTCCTTTATTATAGAAAAATCGCACTTTAGAAACAGCGCTTAAAGTGTTGATGATGTAATCGCATTACAGTCAATACATGTTTTAAAAGTTTATGCTTTAGAAACAGTGTTTCCAATTTGTCAATCATGCTACAGCGAATTTCCATTAATGAAATGCACATAACAGCAGAATGATTTGTGTTCAAGATTATGAACAAAAGAAAACTTTAATAACCTAATCAACTGAAATCAGTTAAATTATTAACAGGGTGATTTGAACTCAACCTGCTGGACCTGAATCAGCAAAAAAAGGAAAGCTCTGATCTGAAAGAATTGGAATTTGAAATTATGAGGAAGCAATTCCAGCATTAAGAAGCAGAAAACACAGAATTCTACCAAGAGTTAAAACATTTGGACAGAGATTGCAGTCAGGCAGTAACCTCCTGCAATGTCATAGTGAACAGGCAAAATGAATTAAAATTCCAATCTGATCTGTAAGACTGCCTGATTGTGAAAATTAGAGAATTAGAAAATATTCTTGTCTGGCTAAAGAGAGTCTGAAAAATACAGAGGAGGATAAAGCCAAAGAATAAACATTGATTTTCCAAAACTTCGTGATGGTATAAAATAGTGTGTGGTGTCAAGATACTGCCCTGTACAATGTAAACATGCAATCTTCAGGCCATCAATCCCACATTGGTCCTTCTTCTTTGTACACTTGTTAATAAAAATTGCCTCAATGACATTTGGGAATCTTCTCAACATGAGTTGTTTAAACTTGTCGAATCCAGATGCTTGGCTGAGTGTCTCCTTGGTTGTTGGATTTAAACCAGTGAAAGAGTAGTCTTTATCATTTGGCTGGACCAGGAGCCATGAAGAATGTATATAAAAGCAAAATACTATGGATAGTGAGAATTTAAAATACGACCAGAAAATGTTGGAAATATTCAACAGGTCAGTCAGAATCGATGGACAAAGAGAAAAACAAAGTTAACATTTTGGGACATTAGAGATTTTGACAAGTGATGGATCTGATGTAAGTTCTGCAGCAATGCTACATCTAATCATGAAGAATGATGGACAACTAAACAACTAATTGGTTGCCAAGGCTCTGTGAACACACCCATCCCTAATGATAGGGGAGACCAGCATGTCAGTGCAGGAAAGTTCTAGGTTTTACAACCATCTTGGCCAGATCTGCCAAGATTGTTCAGCTTGACTTCCTCCTGAGATCCCTACCATCATCAGAAAAGCTAATAGAGTAGAGTAGAGTAACTTTTATTTATGATTTCTACCGTATACAACTGATATAGTAAAAACGAGACAGCTTTCCTCCAGGACTAAGGGTGCTACATGGACAGCACAAACTACACAAACATACATGGCATAAAGTTAAAAATCACACAACACCAGGTTATAGTCCAACAGGTTTAATTGGAAGCACTAGCTTTCGGAACGCCTCTCCTTCATCAGCTAGTGCATCCAATTAAACCTGTTGGACTATAACCTGGTGTTGTGTGATTTTTAACTTTGTACACCCCAGTCCAAAACCGGCATTTCCAATACATGGCATAAACTGCATAAGAAGTGCAAAACACATCCGTTACAGTGTAATGGAAGAATGATGGATAATAGACATTTTTCTAGCAGCAATATGAAAGAATTTCAGATGGGAAAGAGTCCGATTATACTGTGTTAAGGAGACTGATGTTTTGGGGGAAGACACTGTTGGACAGTCTGGCCATGACAAACTGAATGTTCCAGTATCTTCTGCCAGATGGCAGGAGGGAGAAGAGTTTTAGTGAGGGGTGTATGTGATCTTCGACAAAGCTCTTAGCCTTTCGGATGCAGCATGTAGTGTAAATGTCTGTAATGGAGGGAAGAGAGACCCCGATAGTCTTCTCAGCTGTCCTCACTATCCGTTGTAGGGTCTTATGATCTGGGATGATGCAATTCCCAAACAAGGCAGTAATGCAGGAGCTCAGGGTACTCTCAATGAACCCTCTGTAGAATGTGGTGAGGATAGGGATGGGGATTGGGAGGTGGACTTCAACAAATCTTCAGCAAATTCAATTCATTTCAATGGCTGAGCACACTGAACACAGAAAAGACTATGGGTCCCAATAAAATCCAAACCGTGGTTCTGAAGAATGCTGTTGCAGAACTAGCTGCTCTTTGAATAAGTCGTTTCAGTATAGTTATAACTCTGGTGTCTACTTATTGGGTATGGCCTGTCAGAAAAAACAGGACAAATCAATCCTGACCATTTACCACTTCATCAGTTTGCTCTCAGTCATAAACAAAATGATGGAAGATGTCTGCAACAATGCGAACAAACAAGACTTCCTCACTGATAACCTGCTCATTATTCAATTCCATTAGGACCATTCAGCTCCAGGTCTCATTTCAGCGTGGCTCAGACAAGGACAAAAGAACTGAATTCCACAGGTGAGGTGAGTGAGTTTACTTGACGTCAAGACAGTATTTAACTCCGTCTGGCATCAACGGGCTTAGTAAAATTGAAGGCAATGGGAATTATGGGAAAACTCTCCACTGCTGGGTCATTCAGTAATCATGGGAGACTTAGATCTTTATACAGACTGGGTAAACCAAATGTACAGTAATAATGGGGAATGGGTTAAGTTCCTTTATTGCATTCAAGTTAGGTTTCTAAATCAGTACGTCAAGGACAAAGACAGATTGTGTTAGGTCAAGGTTTTAGCATATGAGACAGGATTAACTGATAACATTTCAGTAAAGATACTTCAAGGATGGAAATTATTAAATTATCAAATTTTATATTTACTTTAATAGGACTAAAAGCCAACAAATATCCTGGACCTGATGATGGCCTGGAGTTATCGAGATAGTGAACCTTGATCAGTTTAATGTTCCAGACGTCCATAGATTTGTAGAATGATCCACGTGAATTGAAGGTTAGCAAACCTAACATGGCTATTCAAAAAAAATGGAGACACAATTACAGAATCCCTACCGTATTGGAGTAGTTATTTAGCCCGTCAAGTCTGAACCAACCCTCCGAACAGCATCCCAACGCCCTCCCTTATAACCCTACATTTCCTGTGGCTAATCCACCTATCCAGCACACTGTGTGCAATTTAGCATGGCCAACCCATCTACGGACTGTGGGAGGAAACCAGAGCAAACCTACGCAGACACAGGGACAATGCGCAAACTCCACACAGACAGTCACCCAAAGCTAGAATTGAACCCATGTCCCTAACACCGTGAGACGGGAATGCTAATCACTGAGCCGCTCTGCCACCCAAAAACCGCGGAAGGTGAAGTCAGAGAACAGGCCTGTTAGCAGGATATCAGGAACAGAGTTTGGATTCTATGGCATAGAAATTCATTTTGGGCAGTCACTCATAGCGGACAAAATGAAATTAGCACCTGATATTCAGTTCCACTGAATATTCAATTTATTTTTGGGTAATTGTTCTGGTAGTGCCTGGTTTGTTTCACCAGCTGAGGAGAACTTAGTACTGTTTATTTAGATCACTTAGAAAATTCACAATATGAGTGAGAAGTGTTAACATGGATTTATGAAAGGGAACCCATGTTTGACACGTCTGTTTATTAACCAGTATACTAAGGGGTAACCAGTGAATGTATTTGTTGGGATTTTCAAAACTATTAGATAGGTTTTGTTATGGATCAGACCAGACCCCCTCAAAACATTTTACGAAGATAGCCCACAACATAACTTTTCTAGTTTTAAGTAGATGTAAGGTGAATATTCGCAGATGAATGCAGATGGTCAAACCATTTGGTATTAAACAAAACAGAATTTATTGACACACGAACAAAAGAAAACCAAATTTAAGATAACATAACTATTTGAAAACCCAACTAACATGAAAATGCAACTCAACAAAGAGCTGTTACTATTTTCTGCAACAACCCTTGGCAAAAAGGTAAATTCAAACACAGGTTCTTATAGTAGAGAGATGTCAGAGAGAGAATATCAGCATAGAGCTGATCTTTAGCTCCCCAGCTAAAAAAAACTTAAAACTAGAAAGCCCCCTGAACTGGGAGAACCGGCCACTCCTCTTACATTGTACTAGAGCTTTAAGAAAAACCTGAAAGCCTTTTCTGACTTAGACAGCATCTGCTACCATTATTAAAATAGCCAGTTCAGACATTTCAGCACCTCTGCCTTTATGACCCCTCTGAAAAAACTGAAAAAAGGCCAGAATAACCTTTGTTAAAGGAATAGCATCGTTACAGGTTCCAAACCAGAGATTATTACATAAAATTAGCGATTGTGAGATTGATGCTAATACATTAATATGGAATGAAGTCAGGTTAATGTTAAACAAAGAGTGGGAATAAATGGGACATCTTCAGCTTCAATAGGATGCCCATAGATCAGTGCTTTGGCCTTAGCTCTTTAAATTTAAAAGAATAATATGGGGTCAATGCAGTTGATCTAAGTTCTCTGAGGATAAAAAAATCAGATGGGAAAGTTAAATGTGAGCAAGACACAGAGGCTGCAAAATAAAATGGACATGGTGAGTGAATGGACGATAACTTGGCATAGAGTGTGAAAAAATTGATGTTACCTGTTTTGGTATGAAAAATTTTAAAGAAAAATTATTACATAGGAATTGGAGCTCAGAAAAAAGACTAACCATTTAAAGCTTTGGTGAGACTATATCTGGCTGAGAAGACTCAGAGTAAGAGATCAGCAGTTCAAGACTGAGATGACGAGGAATTTATTTACTCAAAGTGTTATGCATCTTTAGAATTCTTCACAGTAGTGAAGTGAATTTGCACATTCATAGAGAATGTTCAAATCAGAGATTGAGAGATACTTGCATACGATGGGAGTCAAGGGATGTAAATTGAACCAAGAATTGTAAAGCTAAGGTAGAGACAGGCAAATTTCTGAAACTCTCTCAGGAGAACATCCATTCAAAATGTTCACCCACTAACAAGCCCACCACTTGTCCCGGTTCATTACCGAGTACCAAATCCAATATGGCCTCCCCTCTGGAGGTAGAGACAGGCAAATTTCTGAAACTCTCTCAGGAGAACATCCATTGGCTCCGAAGTGAATCCTATCTCTTCTGCTTTAAGTTCATCTCCAATAACAAAAAGATATTCTTCATCCTGCCACTGACTACAATTTGCTGCAAGTACGGGGTTCATACAGTTATTCTAATTTGGGACTGTGCTTTTTAGTTTAGTACAAATGAAGGGGGTCATTTGACCTACTCTGCAATCTGTCTAACTGGATAGATCAAAGGAAATCCTAGATTTTTTTTGAGAAGCAAGTACAAAGGGATTATGCTTGGAGATATTGGTAGCAGTTCCTGAGTTTACCATGAGTGGACCCTGAGTTTCCTAAAGTTCTGGAAAGGTGTTGTCAGTATTGAATTGTAAATAGCAGTACTGCAAACTGATTTACTTCCATTTATGATTAAAAGAGAGTTGTGGTCAAGAATAACTAATTAGCATTTCTCTGCAAATTTAATGTGTTTCACACTGCCCTTTTCCCAACAGGAGCCTTTTTTTTGGGATCAGGCTTCAAGTTTCCCTAAATATCAATGAATATCACAGACAGACAACAAATATTCTAAATGTTCCAGCAGGTAGAAGAAGCCACGTGGCTTTGTGAGCTACTAAATCCAGATGCAGAAAGGGTATGGTCTCGAGTCACATCCATGTCTGGACTCTAGGAGATTCATTCTGGCATGGCTAAGTAAAGGGGGAAAAATATAATCAGAGTGGGCTGTTAGATTTAAGAAGCTCTACAAAATCTGCAGAAAACATCTGGAGGTAGTCACTCAAAGTTACCACTTGGTGGTGTATGGATACAGGAACAATTGGAAGTAAGAGACATCTGTGGACTGATTGTGGTAAGGAGAATATTTTCACAGAAAGTGTAATGGGTGATAAATGTAGGAGACAAATGTCGGTCATTTAGAGTACATGTTGTCTATGAAGAGAACACAGTATTTACTGAGCCATTTTTTTAGTTATCTGTTAGAGTAAAAGTCTTAAAATGTAAAACTTGTACCATTCTTTCAATCAAGAACTGTAAGTTTGAATTCTTTAAAAAACGTTTGTCTATATGGAAATCATAACAAGCTGCAGAGAACAGTCACTTGTCTCGCATCATGATCACGTTCCTACCACTTCAAATTGCCTTCTGAACCAAGGTGCCACAATTAGTTTGCTCATCACATAGGTGGCAAGTATTTCCATCTGTGGTTCAAAGCCAAAGGCTGAGTCTCCTCCATCGCGACCTGCTAGGTTCCGATGCCTGCCTGATTCACAGTCAAATGCTTCACAGAAACACGATCTTGTCAGGGTAATGAGGTGGCAATAATTGTTGTCAACCCCACTGTCCCAGGAATGGATGAAAACAAGTGAAATCAGAATATTACATACAGTCAATCAGGTCATTAAAAAAAAATTAACTTTAAATTGGTGAAAATGAAACCTAACCTAGATTTCAGAACCTCTTTAATCACGATGATAAACTTATGTCATGAGCTATCAGGGAAGCTCACAGAATCAAGGATTTGGGGGATTTCAAAGTTAATTTCATGTGCTAGATTGATTTAGACAAATTGCTATGGAGATCAATGGACTAAACTACCTTCTGTTCTCCTTGACATTATTTTCTATGCTGTGTTCTACCCAGAATTCTTTTCACAAGAAGGAAACATACTTCATTTAATTCACAAAATAAACCCAAATGGTATCATTGTTCATATTTGTTTCAAATGGAATGGGATCAGTGTTAAGGACTGCATCTTCCCAGGATGGAAGCATGTACATCAGGGAGAAAGTTCAGAAAATCTTGTGAGATGGGCAGTGAGGAGTGTCTCTACACCAAGTGCAAAATGTTCCATTTTCCAACCAAGTGTTGAACAACAATGTGAGATCTTCACTGGTTAATGCATTTTCATGCATTAACATCTCATCATTATTTAAGCTTGCCTTGTTAATATGCAGTTTCCATTCTCCTACCCACTGGATAGATACTAGATGGTAACAATTGCTGATACGAAAGTCAGAGCAATCACCAGGTGATTCCAGTTTGCCGCTTGCTCCTCTGGGCCTCCATTTGGTACACTAATCACCACATCTGAGGGCATTCATGATGGGCAGTTACCACATGCATCCCAACCATTCATAGTTGTTGCTATCTGACATGTACCAGCTGCACCCCCACACCCTCAAGGTACATCTTGAGTCTACAGAAAGCTCTGCACTTCCATACATCACTTTGACACATTCTGGCATATTTTCTCAGACTGTTGCTGCAAACACATTTTGCATACAAGGACAGACACCAATTTCATGGATTCAAACAGAGCGCACTTCAAGGATCCATGCTTGCTCTCTTAGTGCTTGCTCACTCTTTGCCTACTTGGATGCTCACAGCATCCATGCTTTGCATTGCCTTTTTGTGCATTGTCCACTTGGCTAGATCTTAAAAGGTTCATGGTACTTCTGTCTTGCCTTTTAATGCAGACACAAAGTCAGATGGCTCAAGCTGGATGGGACAGCACTTGCCCCAATTCTTATCTACCCAAATGTAACCAAAGTATAAATTGCAATAGCTTCTCTTGTCATTCCTGCCTGTGGGATAATTCAGAGGTCAATCTTTGTTTCCTGCTTATTTCCCATCTACAGCTGCCCTTTAGTATCATCATCTGGAAACAGAGCATAAACTTTCATATCTATGCCCATGACACCTAGCTCAACATCATCACTACACTGCTCTCAACTCTTCCACTGTCATAGAGTCATAGAGATGTAATGTACAGCACAGAAACAGACCCTTCGGTCCAACGTGTCCATGCTGACCAGATATCCCAACCCAATCCAGTGCCACCTACCAGCACCCATCCCATATCCCTCCAAACCCTTAGTATTCATATACCCATCCAGGTGCCTTTTAAATGTTGCAATTGTACTAGCCTCCACCACTTCCTCTGGCAGCTTATCAGACTGTCAAACTTTCTCTCACTAAATATCGAGAAGCCAGAATTTTACATCAGAAACATAATGGGAGGCAGAAGCGCACTATAATGTTCAGTGACAAAGAAGAATCTTAAACAAATCCAATTACATCAGAATGAGTGGAAAAATGGCTAGTGTTATTTGGGTAAATAGATTCAAATGAATAGCATAAATAAATAGTGGGAAGAAACAATTGTAATTGTTAAACAAAAAGCATTCAATTAGAAAGAAATCTGAGTGAGAGAGGTCAACCCTTAGCTTATTAAGAAAGTTAAGAATACATTAAGGTAAAAGAAGAGATTTAAAGTGGAAGTGGGAACTAATGTAAAGAATAGATGTAAACCTGAGAATGAACAGCATTTTAGAAACCAATTTAGAAACTATTTTAGAAGCAAAAAGGGTGATCTAAAGTTAATAAAAAGAGAATGAATATAAATTAGTCAGAAACTAAAATAGATTCTAAGAGCTCCTACAAGCAAAAAAAAGGAGGAGACTACTTAACTAACCATAGGTACTTTGGGACAGGTGAAATTATCACATGGATCTAAGAAATGACAGACATGTTCAATGAGGTAAAAACAATGACTGCAGATGCTGGAAACCAGTTTCTGGATTAGAGTGGTGCTGGAAAAGCACAGCAGTTCAGGCAGCATCTGGTTTTCCTGCTCCTCGGATGCTGCCTGAACTGCTGTGCTTTTCCAGCACCACTCTAATCCAGAGGTGTTTAATGAGTATTTCCTGTCTGTCTTCACAGTAGGAGACACAAGTTATGTATTAGAAATAGAGGATAGCCTGAAGAGTGTACAAGTGTTCAGGAAGAGAAAACATTAAAGATTCTTAAGGGATTAAAAGCTGACAAATTCCAAGGACATAGTGGCTTCAGTCCTCAGTCTTTTAAAAGAGGTATTGCAAAGGTAGTGATGACTTTCTAAAATATTCTAGATTCTAGAACAGATTCAGCTGATTGGAAATGCTACTCAGGAAAAGAGGGAGAGAGAAAATATGGAATTACAGATCTATATTCTGACATGAGCCAGCAAGAAAATGCTGAAATATGTTAGGACGTAGGTCTTAACTCACTGAGAAATCTATTGTATGATCAGGCAAAGTCAACATAATTTAACAAAACTGAAGTCACGTTTCACAAATTTATCTTAGTTTATTGAACATTTTTCTTATAAAGTTGATAAAAAGGGTCCTGTAGATCTAGTATACTTGGATTTTCTTATGCTGAGATTCCACACAAAAGTTTAATGTGTAAGATAAGGGCTAATGATTGGAGTGATATATTAGCAAGCATGATGGACAGGAAGCAAACAATAGGGATAAATGGCCATTTTTGAGTTGGCAGCCTGCATTCAATGGAGTGCCTGGAGAATCAATACACTGGGCTTCAGCTATTTCTAATCTATATTAATGACTTACACAAAGAGACTGAAAGTAATACATCAAGGTTAGCTGAAGGTACAACGTTTGGAAGGTATATAAGTTGCAAGGAGCACACAAAGATGTTGCACAAAGAAAGAGGTAGATTCCATGAGTGGGCAATATGAAATATAATGTGAGAAACGCTGAGATTATTCAGCTTGGTGCTAACATAGAAAAGCGGACTGTATATTTTAACAAACATGAAACTTGTAATGTATGATGTTCTAGTACTTGCACAAAGAACATAAAATTAGCAGGTAGACTCAACAAACATTTCAGAAAGCAAATTGCATGTTTGCCTTTGTTGCAAAAAGAGTGAGGGACAAGAATAAAGAAGCCTTACTACATTTGTCCCAGCTTCTGTTACTACTACATCGGGGGTGTTTATATCTACGGAACAAAATACCTGTGTTGGACACTGTTGGTGCAAAGATTGGATCCTAGGTCAAGAATGTTACCTTATGATGACAGACTCAATAATTCGGGTCTGTACTTTCTGAAATTTGAAACATACAATATTTTGACAAGAAGAAGAAAGTGAGGACTGCAGATGCTGGAGTACCAGAGTTGAAAAATGTGGTGCTGGAAAAACACAGCAGGCCAGGCAGCATCCAAGGAGCAGGAGAATCGACGTTTCGAGCACAAGCCCTTCTTCAGGAATATTTTGACAAGGCTTGATAGGATATACACAGGGAGGTTGCTTCACCTGATTGATGGTGGATTGACAGGGGGCCTTGACTGTAGTGAATTGTGAAACAGGCATGAGGGCTGAATGGTCTACACTTGCTTTGATTTCTTTTGTTCTTAAACGTCTTCACTGTTCTTTTCTCCTTTAACATACACCTTCAAAACTGTGTAAACATGCTTTTATCCATCAGTCTTTATATTGCTTCATATGGTCTATTGTCAAATTTTGCTTTATAATGTACTCCTGAAGCACCTGGGATGTTTAAATACGTTAAAGATGATATAAAAATACAGGTTGCTCTTGAACAATAGAGATGAACTTCATATGAGAGATGGGTTTCAGAGCAGATCCTTAGCATAAGTTTACATCTTAACCCAGTTGAAAATACACTGGACAATCTCTGGAGTTAGAGAAAGCAGCAAGGCTAACAATTTACTTTGTGCTTAATAATGAGAGTGGTTTTCTGTCAGGAGGCACAAGCCCTGACAGAACCCTGAGGGTTTGTATTATTCCTAACTTATTTTCTTTTAGAAATCTGAAATTCCTGGCCTACAGCTGAGATTTATCTTTCAGTTTTACATAATGATCAGACAACACAAGGCCGAGTATGGTAAAACCCTCTGATCAAATGTGACAGAAGATAGGAAACTTTGATTTGAGTATTATTCTCAGAATAAGCAAACCTACCTATTTTCACAAAGTAATTTAATTATGGTTTTAAACTGAACTTAGAGAGTTTTGGAGAGTGAGAGTTTGTGTAGTGTGCACTGTGTGGAAACATGAGCCCTCTTGAGATCAGAGCAAATTCAGACCATGACATAGTGTCTGTTATTTGAAACCTTGTCATGTCCATTCTAATGCCATGTCTTACAGTAAGTTTTTTTGATTTGAATAGTATGCTGTATAACACAATAAAAGCATTAAGCTTTTATAATATTGAATGAAATGCCTTGCAATATTTTAGATGAAAAGAAACTGGTGTACTTACCTTTTTGATCTCTGTCTCTTCTGTGGCATATTTTGAACCTTGTTTAAAAATAGTAATGAGTTTTGACATTTGCTTTTTTCATGACTCAACAACTAGTCCTAAGTCCTCTTTTGGTCTTTTGTTTTCCTGTCAATTTCAGGACTTTGAGGCATTCACATCATCAGTTCGCGATCAACACCAGATAATTCGACAGTAATGTGGAAATCTCAGCTTTATCATAAGCGCTTTGAAAATTGGCATAAAACATTGTGATTAGTTAATAAACCTTTTAAAACATTCCTTTTTTCAAAGTTAATGAAATTGTTACAACGGCAGTTCTCAAAGTGTCAGTGTAATTAGGGTTGGCCGTCCTGCTTTTCTTTTGGGAGAGTACAATTTTCAATACGAACAGAGTGTACTGACATGTTATACGTTAGAGGCAAAAATATTGAAAATAAATATTGATTGACATGTCAAATAAAAAGGCCATGCTATTAGATATTAATAAATACTGTGAATTGAGGCATTTTAAAGGGATAATTGTTTTGGAAGCTCATTCAAGTAAACCAGACAAAGGGGGGCTGCATCAGAATGGAAGGATGTGGATTTACTTGAGTAATTTACTGTTTAGTGAATCTCTACTATCACAAATACTCATTGTGTAAAGAGCAGTGATGAATGGAGATTTCAGTGATTGTGACTTTAATGTACTCATATATTTTCTGCTGAAATAGGTTGTTGTGTTCTCTTTATTAAGAGAAGGAAAGGAAAGAAAATAAATAATAATTTACAAGTAAGGTAAGCAGAACTAAATGAACAATCCATCGAATGTGAACACTTACCTTTTTCAAAGGGTCAATTGAATTCATTAGAATTGATCCCTACAGTAAATTATGGAACTTAACCATTTACTGTTAAAAGATAATAGAAAGTAGAAATCTTCTTTGTTGGAATCAGCAGTGCATTAACATCTTAAAGCAGATTATTAACATCGTAATGTACAATTTGATTGACTATTGAGCTAACCTTAATCCTACTTAAAATCTTCATTATTACAACATCTGTCACATTTCAAACCTAACTCAACAATTATTTACTAGTGGTTCTTATGTAGGCTACAAAAACATTCAGATTCTCTTTATCAAGAGGACTTTGAACAAATTAAAGCACTCAAACATTGCAGTGTGCTTTAGATTGCCTTCTGTGCCATAATGTCCTTATGTTGTGCTCTTTAAAATATCTGCTTCACATTTTATCAAGAGTGGTAAATTCACTTTGTTTCTAAAATATTATTATTTTAGAGGCCCAAAATAGCTGTGATTATTGAGCGTATAATTGCTGGTACATCCAGTATCTAATATAAAAAGCAAAGCCAATATACTTTTCATATTGTCTCATATTTACTAAATACCACTATTTACTAAAGAGCTATCTGGTAGCGGCAATTCCTCTGCCTTAGTAGGATGCAAATAAGAAGCAGTTGAGGCAGGAGAATCATTCTGGGTCTATGAAGTAAAGTGGATTTGCTCATCCACATTTATCATGATACATGGCAAATGAATCATGATTTGGACTGATATTTACATTGACATGTTCCACAATATGCAACATGTGCCTATCTCTGTTAAATTACTTGATGCACAATTGTACTACTATTCTGGGACCCTTTTTGTCAGTGGGATTTGACCCTAAGCCTTCATTCCAGAGGTAGGGACAGTACCATTGAGCCATGATACTCTTTCTCTTTTGGTGGTTTAGATGTCTGGGTGAATTAGAAGAAGTATTATACAATCTGTTTGACATAAAGCATCTTCAATATTTACAGAAAAGCACTTCAAACACTGTGACACGTCACGAGATCACAATAGGTAAAAACAAGGACTGTAGATGCTGGAAACCAGAGTCTAGATTAGAGTGGTGCTGGAAAAGCACAGCAGGTCAGGTAACATCCGAGGAGCAGGAAAATCGATGTTTCAGGCAAAAGCCCTTCATCAGGATTTGCCCAAAACATCGATTTTCCTGCTCCTCGGATGCTGCCTGACCTGCTGTGCTTTTCCAGCACCACTCTAATCTAGGCGAGATCACAATAGGATAAGAATTTTATGGCAGATTCCTCATTGTGAGGTGGAGATTTTTAATTCAAAATAATTGTGTAACAAAGAAAATGGGAAGAAGAATAAGGATGGCAACTACATGTATTTCTAAACAGCTGATTACATGGGAACAGCATAACAGTGATGTTTCTTGCTGTAGGTAAGTATTTTCTGCATTTCTTTGTGTGTGGAGGTTAATTGCAAAATATTTATTGCATTTGAAATCCTACTGATAACTCACCCGTTGAGAAAGATATTGTAATTTCATTTGCAACTCTGCAGTGGAGATTTCAGTTTCATTTACAGGATTTTAAGAATCCCATTGAACAGTCCCCTTAAATTCTCCCTCCCATCCTAGTGTAGAAAGCATACATGTCCTACATTCTGAGTTCCTTGCATTGCCCGACACTCATTTGTCAGTTTTACCTGTTTCCCTTGCTCCTTTCCGCTCTGCCCTGCCTTTTTTGTTCTTTTGTTACATCCTTCAAAGGTGAATGTAGTTGCTCTGGTATACCTGTAACAGAATTGCTGCCACAGCTAGCCTAATTTAAATAATCTAGCTGTTAAGATCTCCAGGAAGTTTCCAATTACGTATGCAAGTACCTACTTTGTTATGTATTAAAGCTTCATAAGCTGTTTAACCATTTCCTGTAAACAGGACATGACACCCAGGTTGTTTATGTGGGAGTGTCCTCAGCTTCAGTAAAAACTACCAGCCGTTAATTTACTGTAGGGGTGAAGAGAGGCACTAAACGGGTGCTGTGTTAAGAAGTAAACTGCTTAAAGGTCTGCTGTTAGACCACAGCTGTGGTGCTAATTTATCATGATCATTATGGAACTTGCCAGAGCTGCTAACACAGACACTTACGAATGTAGGGATTGAACATTCTTCAGATGCAATCTTCATGGAAGACTGGAAGGTGGGAACAAGAGAAGGTCATTTAACCCATCAACACTTCTGTCATTCATTGAGATCATGACTGATTTGTAATCTTCCTCATAGTCATATACAGTATGGAAACAGACCCTTGGGTTTAACCAGTTCCTGCTGACCATATTCCCAAACTAAACAAGTCCCACCAGCCTGCACTTGGCCCATATCCCTCCAAATCTTTCCTATTCACGAACTAATCCAAATGTCTTGTAAACATTGTAACTGTACCTGCATCCACTACTTTCTCTGGACATTCGTTCCACACATGAACCACTCTTTGTGTAACAAAGTTGCACCTCATATCCTTTATAAATCTTACTACTCTTACCTTAAAAACATGCTCCCTTGTTTTGAACTTCCCCACCCTCGGGAAAAGTCTCTTGTCATTCACCTTTGTCTGTACCCCTCATGAGCCTTTTCTTCAGCTCCTTTAATATCTCTGGCTAAACAAAAACACAAGGAAACAGGATTTAAGTCAGGACTCCTAAAGTTTGGGTCAGGACCTGAAGTTGCTCAAGTTTAAAATTAAGTGTCTGAGTTCAGAGGCAGCAGTGTTGCTGTGTAGCTCTGAGCAAGTTATAACAGTTGTGCTGCTGCTCTAACAGATCCTTATTCTCACAGACCCCCTACTTAACTCTTACAGTCTCTACTGAGGAGTCACGGTGTAGAGATTATAATGAGGTCAGCCAGCTGGACATCATAGAATATCATAGTTCACTGATTGGGGATGTTAACCTGGTCCAATCAGGGAGCCTTGGCTGACATAAAAAGGTTCAGGGTCACAGAAACTGACACTGAACTCTGTTGCCGAACTCTGTGTGTGGCAATACTATAACAAGGGCTGTTCATTAGGAAAAAGAAAAGGGTGACTTGATGATGGAATACAGGCATCCATAGAGTTACTTCACGTGGCATTTATTAAACCTTGATATGGGAGAAAAGAACAGAAGCAGGCCATTCAGCCCTTTGCACCTGCTCTGCCATTTGATAAGGTGATAGCTGATCTGATTGTGGCCTTAACTCCACTTTCCTACCTGTCCTCAAAACCTTTTGATTCCTTTGCTGATCAAATTCTACCTAACTCTGCAATGAATATATTCAATAGTCCAACCTCCACTGCTCTTTGAGGATGGGAATTTCAAACAGTGAAGTATCTCTGTGAGAGAAACCTAAACTCCTTATCTCTGTCTTAAAAGAAAGGCTTTATTTTTAATCTAGGTAAAGGACAGAACGCCCCGGTGCTCACCTTCCACCCTATCAACCTTCGCTTAAACCAAATCATCCGCCGGAATTTCCGCCACCTCCAAACAGACCCCACCACCAGGGATATATTTCCCTCCCCACCCCTTTCCGCCTTCCGCAAAGACCGTTCCCTCCGTGACTACCTGGTCAGGTCCATGCCCCCCTACGACCCACCCTCCCATCCTGGCACTTTCCCCTGCCACCGCAGGAACTGTAAAACCTGCACCCATACCTCCTCCCTCACCTCCATCCAAGGCCCTAAAGGAGCCTTCCACATCCATCAAAGTTTTACCTGCACATTCACCAATATCATTTATTGTATCCGTTGCTCCCGATGCGGTCTCCTCTACATTGGGGAGACTGGGCGCCTCCT
>NC_057741.1:16259330-16261032 GCF_004010195.1 Chiloscyllium plagiosum | reverse complement strand
CCCACCCCCACCCTCCTCTAGCTTATCTCTCCACCCTTCAGGCACTCTGCCTTTATTCATGAAGAAGGGCTTTTGCCTGAAACGTCGATTTTACTGCTCCTCGGATGCTGCCTGGACTGCTGTGCTCTTCCAGCACCACTAATGCAGAATTTACTTTTAATCTGTCTCCTCTGGTAATGAATTCTCTCACAAGGCAATACATGCTCTCAACACCAGCCTCCTCAGAATCTTGTATATTTCAATCAGGTCACCTGTCATTCCTTTAAGTTCCAATGTATTTGACTCAGCCTGCTCAGCCTTTCTTCATAAAGTAACTTCTTCATTCCAGGAATCAGTCATGTTAATTTTCTCTGAACTGTTTCCAATGCAATTACATCTTCGGCGGGCTGGTGTGGACTTGTTGGGCCAAAGGGCCTGTTTCTACACTGTATCTAATCTAATCTAATCTAATCTAATCCTTTACGTAAGGAGATCAAAACTGTGTACAGTACTCCAGATGTGGTCTCACCAAACCAGAGCATAACTTCCCTACTTTTGTATGTAACTGCCCTTGCAAAAAAAGGCACGCATTCCATTGCCTTCTTAATCATTTGCTGTACCTGTATATCATGTACCAGGCCAGCCAGACCCTTCTATACTGCAGAGTTCTGCAGTCGAAGAGGGTGGTGCTGGAAAAGCACAGCTGGTCAGGCAGCACCCAATGAGCAGGAGAATCGACGTTTCAGGCATAAGACCTTGATCAGGAATGAGGCTTGTGGCCCAAGGGGGCTGAGAGATAAACGTGAGGGGATTGGGGCTTTGGGGGAAGGTAGCTGGGAAGGCGAGAGCTAGATGAAGGTGGGGATAAAGGTAATAAGTTGGAGAGGAGGGTGAAGTGGATAGGTGGAAAGGAAGATGGACAGATAGGACAGTTCAAGAGGGCGGTGCTGAGTTGGAAGGTTAGATCTGGGATAAGGTGGGGGCAGGGGAAAAGAGGAAACTGGTGAAATCTACAGTGATCCCGTGTGGTTGGAGGACCCCAAGGTTGAAGATGAGGCGTTCTTCCTCCAGGCGTCAGGTAGTTACGGTTTAGTGATGGAGGAGGCCCAGGATTTGGATGTCCTTGGTGGAATGGGGGTGGGGGAAGTTAAAGTGTTCTTTAAACCAGGCAGATGGGTTGTTTAGTGCATGTGTCCTCGAGATGTTCTCTGAAACGCTTCACAATTTGGCATCCTGTCTTCGTTTGTCCAATGTGTGCAGGAGGGTTTCCTGACACAATATGTAGATAGGCCAACAAGAGGTGAGGCCATACTGGATTTGGTTCTGGGTAATGAACCAGGCCAGGTGTTAGAATTAGAGGTAGGTGAGCACTTTGGGGACAGTGACCACAATTCGGTGACCTTTACTCTAGTGATGGAGAGGGATAAGTGTGCACTACAGGGCAAGAGTTATAGATGGGGGCAGGGAAATTATGATGCTGTGAGGCATGACTTAGGATGTGTGGCCTGGAAAAGTAAGCTTCAAGGCAAGGGTGTAATTGATATGTGGAGCTTGTTCAAGGAGCAACTATTGAGTGTCCTTGATAAGTATATACCAACCAGGCAGGGAGGAAAGGGTCGTGTGAGGGAGCCGTGGTTTAATAAGGAATTGGAATCCCTTGTTAAATGGAAGAGGGCGGCATATGTAAAGATGAGGCGTGAAGGTTCAATGGGGGCGATTGAGA
>NC_057741.1:16253210-16257620 GCF_004010195.1 Chiloscyllium plagiosum | reverse complement strand
GGATGTGGTGGCACTGGAACGGGTGCAGAGGAGGTTTACCAGGATGTTGTCTGGTATGGTAGGAAGATCGTATGAAGAGAGGCTGAGGCACTTGGGGTTGTTTTCATTGGAGAAAAGAAGGTGTAGGGGTTACTTGATAGAGGTGTACAAGATGATTGGGGTTTAGATAGGGTTGACCATGAGAACCTTTTTCCATGTATGGAGTCAGCTATTACGAGGGGGCATAGCTTTAAATTAAGGGGGGGGGGGGGGGTTAGGTATAGGACAGATGTTAGGGGTAGATTCTTTACTCAGCGTGTCGTGAGTTCATGGAATGCCCTGCCAGTAGCAGTGGTGGACTCTCCCTCTTTATGGGCATTTAAGCGGGCATTGGATAGGCATATGGAGGATAGTGGGCTAGTGTAGGTTAGGTGGGCTTGGATCGGCGCAACATCGAGGGCCGAAGGGCCTGTACTGCGCTGTATTCTTCTATGTTCTATGTTCAATGTAGAAGAGACCACATCGGCAACAATGAATGCAGTAGATGATGTGTGTCGAAGTACAGGTAAACCTCTGTCGGATGTGGAAGGATCCTTTGGGGCCTTGGATGGAGGTGATGGGGGAGGTGTAGGTGCAGGTTTTGAACTTCTTTCGGTGGCTGGGGAAGGTACCAGGAATGGAGGGTGGGTTGATGGGGGTGGGGGGGGGGGGGCATGGTGCGGGGTGGACCTAACATAGGGGTCTTGGAGGGAATAGTCTCCTGGAACGCAAGGTTCTGCAGTCTCTTTCCATTCAAATAGCACACTGCTTTTCTGTTCTTCCTGCTACAGTGGATGAGTTCATGTTTTCTCACCTTGTACTTCATCTGTCAGATTTTTGCACAATCACTCAAATGTTTCGGTTTTACAGGAAAGATATTATTAAACTGGAGAGGGTTCAGAAAAGATTTACCAGGATGTGGCCAGGAATGGAGTGTAGAGATACAGAAATAGACTGGAAAGGCTGGAGCATTTTTCACTGGAACGTAGGTGGTTGAAGGGTGACCTTATTGAGGTTTATAAAATCATGAGGAGCATAGATAAGATGAATATCAAGGGTTTTTTTCCCTAAGGTGGGGGCGGGGGTTCAAAACTAGGGGGCATATATTTGAGGTGAGAGGACAAAGATTTAAAATAAACATGGGGGGGCAACTTCTTTATCCAGAGAGTTGTTAGTGTGTCTAATGAACTGCTAGAGGAAGTGGTAGATGCAGGTACAATTACAATTTTTATAAAACGTTTGGATGAGTACACAAATAGGAAAGATTTAGATAGATATGGGCCAAGTACAGGCAGGTGGGACTAGTTTAGTTTCGGATTATGGTGGACTGGTCAGACCCGAAGTGTCTTTTTTCTGAGCTGTATGACTTTATGATCAAAATCAGTTGGCAGACCCTTTGGGCTGAACGGGGTTGGCAGGAGTTGTATTGTTCATCCTTCCCCAACTCAAAGCTCGGTCAGAGACTGATCAGTGAAGGTCTGCCCCTTCACTGAACAATGCTCTGTGGTGGGATTATGTCAGAATTCAGTCCGTCGCTGAAGAGGAAATCTGACCCTCTGGAACTGCCAGCTAATCTGACTGAGAATAGACAGGCAGGAGGTGGAGAAGTCCCCACTTCACCACACTGCCCCCATCACCCCCTTTATCTGCAGCTCCCCCTACACCCACCCCCAGTCCTGAAGAAGGGTTACACTTGAAACGTTGACTTCTCCATCTCCTAATGCTGCCTGGCTTGCTGTGTTCTTCCAGCCTCCTGGTTGTCTACCTTGGATTCCAGCATCTGCAGTTTTTTTTGTCTCTAGCTAATCCAATTGGCCGGACTCTCCAACAGGTTCAGCAGCACCACAGCTGAGTAGTGGTCACTGCCAACATTGTAAATCAGGTTGACAAAGGAACATGATAATTATGTTAGCTTCTGTAACATGACATAACATGAGTACTGAATTATACTGAAGCATTTAATGATAATTTTTTACAATGCCTGGTATCTATATGTGTACACTACAATCATGTGCAATTGCCTTACCTGTGCCCAAGCTAAATAATTCCATGTGCTGGTGCATGTTTCCCTCAGTGGTCCAGCTGCACGAGTACAGAACTCATTTAAATGGAGACTGAAAGCTTTGTACCATACAGGTCATATGCTGTGATACCATGATGATTTTATGAGCATGTCCCTTAAAGGTATATTACAAACTATAACACAACATTGATACCCATCCAAAAGATGGACAAAGATTTGAATTCTGACGTATGTGCGATCAGGAAAGAGAAGAAAGGAATTAGTGATGTTAGGTGGCAAGATACATCGATGATTTGTATCTATCATGATGTGATACTGATATTAGCTCCCCTAACATAAATATGAATGAGACCGGGTCAAGTGTTACTGAAAGGTTCAATAAGCTTTAATTACAACATCTTGTATCTATGTTTGTTTTTTATACAGAGGATAGTTCACATGTGGAATGAACTTCCTGAGGAAGTGGTGGATGTGGGTACAATTACAATGTTTAAAAGACATTTGGATGGATACATGAGTAGGAAAGACTTGGATGGATATGGGCCAGGAGCAAGAAGGTGGGATTAATTTAGTTTGAGATTATGGTCGGCATGGACTGGTGGACTGAAGGGTCTGTTTACATGCTGTATGACTCTGTGGTTTAGCTTTGTTGGCTGGATGGTTGGTGAGTGATGCTAGCAGTGTTGGTTCAATTTCTGCACTGGCTGAAGTTACAATGAAGGATTCTCCTCTCACCTTGCCTGAGGTGTGGTGACCTTCAGGTTAAACCACCACCAGTTGTCTCTCTCTAATGAGAGAACAGGCCTATGCTCTGGGATGAGTATGATGGTTTCATCTTTATAATCACAAATATCTGTGTGTCTGGGCTCAAGCTGAGCAATATGGATGTATTATAGCACGTCTTTGTCAATATGTCCTGCTGCAAGAAGACAGAGCTCAGTCGGACAGAGACCACAATCTTTATATCTTGAGGTCACAAACTGTGAGGTGATGATGAAATAAGCATGTCCCTCAAAGTTATACTGCATGTTGGCATTCCCTTTTTCCAAAGAAATCTCTGATACCCATCATTGAACATAGGCTCGTGCAATTGAAAAATTACAGACGTGTAGAAATAGAGTTAACGATAGTGTAACATTTTGGAGGTTTGACAACTCATCCTGATCTGGTGATCATATACCCATCTGAAGAAGTATACGTTTTTCTTGGTTGCTCTTGAGTGATGATTTGGTTGTCTTGCTTCTGGTTGCTGTAACTAAGCATCATTGTATAATCACGGTTGTCAGAATTTCTCTCCTCTCTCCACGTGCATGATTGATGTATCATATATTTGTTAGAGTTGGCTCCTGTTCCTTCGGAATGTAGCACGATGATTGCAGTGAATTCAGAGGAGCTGTGCTGATTGCATAGCTTAGTAACCTTTGCTGTTTTCCAGGTATTTGTGACTGGATTTCAGGCTCGCACTCTCTGTCTGGTGTGTAGTTGTCGTCATTCACTACTTGCTCACTGATAGTGTATCTGCTTCATTCTCCTTTGTCTGTGAAGAGAGATGTCCTGTGCTTCTTTCGTTATCAACACCATGGGGGTGTTTTGAATTGCATGAATGGTTACAATGCTGAGATCTGTGTTTACTGGTATTCCTGCCACTGATTGGCCATTGTTATCTACCAAATAGATTAGATTAGATTAGACTGGATTCTGTACAGAATGGAAACAGGGCCTTCGGCCCAACAAGTCCACACCGACCCTCCGAAGAGTAACCCACCTAGACCCATTCCCCTACATTTACCCCTGACTAATGCACCTAACACTATAGGCAATTTAGCACAGACAATTCACCTGACTTGCACATCTTTGGATTGTGGGAGGAAACTGGAGCACCCGGAGGAAAGCCATGCAGACATGGGGAGAATGTACAAACTCCACACAGTCGCCCAAGATGAGAATCGAACCCAGGTGCCTGACACTGTGAGGCAGCAGTGCTAACCACTGAGCCACCATGTTGGCCCAATTTCAGGAATCAACATAGTTTTCAGGAATCAACATAAGCGGTATAGTAAGTTTGCAGACGACACCAAAATTAGACGTGTAGTTGATAGCGAAGACATTTACCATAGAGTACAATAGGACTGTGATCAGATGGGCCAATGACCTGAGGAGTGGCAGATGGAGTTTAATTTATATAAATGTGAGGTGCTGCATTTTGGAAAAGCAAATCAGAGCTGGATTTATACACTTAATGGTAAGGTCCTGGGGAGTGTTACAGAATAAAGAGACCTTGGAGTGCAGGTTCATTGTTCTTTGAAAGTAGAGTCAAAGTAGGATAGTGAAGAAGGCATTTGGTATGCTTTCTTTTATTGGTCAGAGTA
>NC_057741.1:16231000-16252710 GCF_004010195.1 Chiloscyllium plagiosum | reverse complement strand
TATTAAAGGAGCCCTACACAAGGAGGCCATGTGACAAAGGTGATCCTTTAACAAGTTAATGTTGTCCTTGGTGATTTTTTTCACAGAGGTCGTAAAAGACACAGACTCTGAAAAGTCTAAATTGAAGGGTTTTAGGGGCAGTTTGATTATAGTTAACAGATACTGCCTCAAGCAACAGGCAGTACAATAAAAGGGGAGTGGCCAGTTCTCCCAGCTCAGCTTTTCTCTGGTTTGGTTAGGTTTTTAGCAGTAGTAAAAAAAAAGCTGCTGGACCCACAGAAACAGGTCCAAGCGGATGTCTCTCTGACTTCTCACCTGAAAGAACCTGTGTTTTACTTTCCCTTTTGCGCCAAGGCATGTTTATGGGGATTGTTGCAGGTATTGGGAACATTATGTTGAGATAATCTGTTGGGTTTTCGGATAGGTTAAGTTATTCTGTATTCTGTTCTCTTTTGTCGGTGTTTCATCCAGTAATCTTGTAAATAAATACTGTTTTATTTAAAACTAAGTGGTTTGACTAGTTGCATCCCTCCTGAACGTCCACTCTACATCAGCTTAAAACAATTAGCAAAGTTAGGGTCTGGGCTACCTTCTTGAGGGGGTTTTGAGGGGGTCTGGCCTGGTCCATAACAGATTGGGAGCTTGTCCGGGATATGTTCTATAGTTCTGATTTGGGATTCGGGTTGTTGGACTTGAAGGCAGTGAGTGGTAGATGTTAATGTCTTTTGTTCCAGGTGTTGCATTTGATTGGTTTAAACAGTGCTTGGGATAGCAAGGGCTCTTTAGTCACCAAGAGTTTTCTGGAGGTGGAAGAAGTGACCTTGGGGGGTTTTGCAAAACGTGATTAAGGCCAAACTGCTGGAATTAGCAGACAAGCTGGAGTTGGAGCTACCTCCTTCCGTGAGGAAAGGAGAGATAATTACAGCAATCGCTCAGCATTTACATTTGCTGGAAACACCATCAGAATCATTAGGGATGGCTAAAATTCAATTGAAAATGAAGCAACTTGAGTTAGAAGCAAAAGACAAGGAAAGGACAACAGAAATGAAACACATTGAATTACAACTAAAAGAAGAGAAAAGAGAAAAAGAATGAAGCGCTTTAGCAGAGCAAAAGGAAAGAGAGGGAAGAGAGAAAAAGAAAAAGGGAGGAAAGGAAGAAAGAGGAGTTTGAACTTCAGAAATTGGCACTTAGACAAGAAAGAAGTGTGGTGCTGGAAGAGTCGGTCAGGCAGCATCTGAGGAGCAGGAGAATCGATCTTTCAGGCATTAGCCCTTCCTCAGGAGTCCTGATGAAGGGCTTATGCTTGAAAGGTCAATTCTCCTGCTCCTCAGATGCTGCTTGACTGACTGTGCTTTTCCAGCACCACACTCTTCAACTCTGATCTCCAGCATCTACAGTGCTCACTTTCTCTCATTTAGACAGGAAAGTCAGCTTAAAAGGATGGAGATGAAGTCCAAAGGTAAGCTTAGTGAGGAAGAGAATGAAGATGAGCAAACCCATGGTAGCCAAAGGCCTGGTGTGATGAGAAGAATGTGCAAGCCTTTTTCATCTCATTTGAAAAGGTGGCTGAACAAATGTGGTTGCCAGCGACCATGTAGGTTTGTTGATTTAAACAAAGTTTGTAGGTAGAGCTAGTGAGATATTCGCAATACTATTGAGGAGGTATCTGGGCCGTATGAGGATGTGAAGAAAGCCAGCTTAGGTGCATATGAGCTTGTGCCAGAAGCCTGCAGACAATGTTTCAGGAATCTAAGGAGGGACCCTGGACAAACCTACACTGAGTTTGAAAGGATCAAACAAAGTAATTTTGATAGGTGAATAAGGGCATTGAAAAGACAGCAAACCTATGACACTCTTAGAGAGACGATTATTTTGGAGGAGTTCAAAAATTCACTTCCTTAAGTAGTGAGAACTCATGTGGAAGAGCAGAGAGTTAAAACAGCAAGATTAGCAACTGAAATGGCTGATGGTTATGAATTGGTCCATGAATCAAAGTTTGGCTTCCGAAATCAATTTCAATCCATGAGGGACAGAAATGGGGGAGAAAAGAGAAATCTTGGCGTGGAAAGGGAAAGGTAGACCTCGGTGACGATCATAAAGATAACTTACCACAGGTAAAAAGGAAACCTTTGAAAGGGAAATAAAGTTAAAAAGCTCCAGTGTTTTCACTGCAATAAAATAGGCCACGTGAAATCACAGTGTTGGTAGATTAGGAAAAGCACTGGGAAGCCTGATGTAGGAAAATAGGATAAGCCAGTGAATTTTGTTGGAGTGGTAACGGAAAGCACAATGGAGGTTAGAAAGGTGCACCTGAATGTATAGCCCGGTCGGAGATTGGTTAAGGAGGAAGTGCCAGGTCTTCTTAAACCATGTACCTGTGAAGGTAAAGTTTACTCGCATAGACCAGGGACAGCAGGTAAAGAGGTTACAATGTTAAGAGACAGAGCATTCTCTCTATCTGTGATGTTCAAAGATGAGGAAATGTGTATCTCTGATGACTATTGCCAGTAAAGGTACTAGTAACGGGAATTCACAGTAAGACAAGAAGCACTCAATTATGTAGTGTGAGGTTAGCGTGACCAGTGAAGAGTGGAGAAGTCGTGATAGGAGTACTGTACAAACTCTCAACTCCAGGACCTACAATTTGTCCTTGCTAGTGATATAGCTGGCAAGTAGGAATGCTGCCCACTGTAGTTGAAAAGCCAGTGGAAACTCAGGCAGCTGAACTACTGAAAGACACATATCCTGGAACTTTTCATGACTGTGTGGTAACAAGGTCACAAAGTCACCAGTTGAAACGGAGAGATCAAAGAGTACAGAAAAGAAAGTTGAAGTGGAATTGGCAGATGATTAACACAAATCAGGAGCAGATAGATGACACAGCAGACATCTTTAGCTCAGATAAATTAACAGTTATAGCAGAAAGATGAAAATTTAAAGCAAGTACATCAAAAGGTATACACAGAGAAAGAATCTGAATATATCCCTGAATGTTACTATCTCAAAAATGCTGCCTTAATGAGGAAATGGAGACCATCACATATTCAGGCAGATGAGAAGTGGGCAGAAGTTCATCAAATCATATTGCCAGTGGGGTATGGAAAGGAAGTGTTGACAGTGGTGCATGAGCTATCAGTAAGGGGTCATTTAGGAGTGAGAAAAACTCACCTAAAATACAAAAACATTTTTATTTTTTTTTCTATTCAAATTCCACCACCAGGAAGATAGGAAAACACCCGGGTGGGTATAGCACTTTATTTTTATTTATTTTATTTTTACAAACACTGCCCTTCACCTCAAAGGGCAAGCACACCTGTTTTTTTTTCCACCTAAGTGCGGTAGTGCTTATTTTATCCCCAGCACCCATGGTGTGTGTGTGCAGGTGTGAGACACAGTGAAAGACACAAAATGCACCACTGTTTATTCAATTTCCACCACCAGGAAGATAGGAAAACACCCGGGTGGCCAGTGACAAACACTGCCCTTCACATCAGAGGGCAGTGCTGTGTGATCAAAACAGTGAAGGGGAGGGTAGGGACTAAATCAAAATAGAATTGGAGGGAGAAATGATGCACTCCACTCCCTGCTGCGCCCACCTCTCCCTGAACAACTCCAGGGTGTTGGTGGACACCGCGTGCTCCTTCTCCAAGGACACCCGGGCCCTAACGTAACCGCGGAAGAGGGGCAGGCAGTCGCGGAAGATACTTTCATATGGTGTTCCAGACTCTTGTGATTGGTCCTCCAAGCTGTCAATCATCATTCTAAAACTTCCTAAGACCTTTTTTTAATATGTTCATGTTTTGATTATTCTAAATCTGATCATTCTATGTATTTCTCACTGTTCCCCCTCACACAGAAAGAAAATACTGACTCCTCCACCACTTCTGGAATTAATGTTGAGTTTTTCATACAAAAGAAGGTGCACAACTAAGAACTAGTGGGAAAAGTGAATTATTAGAGGAGGTCATCAACAGCATCAGAAGGCTGAGCACTACCCAATAGTCACACAAATAGCTGACAAATTTAGAACACTGGCTATTAATGAGACTCAAATTCTTGAGCAGTACTAAGAGACCCAAAGGAAATATGTTTGATTGAATTCCAAGAGCATTCATGATTGTTCTTTATGTAAAACTGAAGCCTTTTGTAAAAACAAATAAGTTTTATTTTTATAATAAAAAAATTTCCTCTCCTTTATATTGTCTCCTGTCAAAAATTAATCCAATGTGCTGATCTAACCTTTCTATTTTCATTCTTACATTTACGTTACATTTACTGTTGAGATCTGTATCATTGTTTTTTAAAATTATATGCAAGTCTTCAGAAATCACAAGCTGTTGATTCTGAATCTACGAAATAATACACAAAATTTCAAAGAATAACACTGTTGTTCTATTTATGAAGCATTTTTTGAGGAGCCATAGTGAGAAGTGTGATACAATGAGCAATATATAGAGAGCCCAATGTGTGCATACTCAGTTGAAGTGGGAGCTATAAATAACATGTGTTACGTATCAATATATCAGACATTTTCTAATGAGAGCCTACTGTACCTTAGCTGTAGGCTAACAAAGTAAGTACAAAGCTCGTTATGTATGTGGTCCCCACAGTTCTAGTTAAACAGAAGTTAGGTAAACATCTTAGAACTATTTTCAACTATATTTTTCCTGGAGGGAGTACAGTTGTTTTTATCCAGTGTAATTAATATATATGATTTGAAACACATTCCTGAACCAACTCTAAAGGAAGTCTGCACATAAAACTGAATGGAATGCATTATTACTTGTTAGTTTGTGCCTAAACAACAGCAGATATCTTAGGTAAGGAATGCAATTCTTTCTACAGTATGTCTGGTATGCCCACTCTCAGCATTCTTTTACTTAGGGGGTATAGGGTGTGGCCAGTCATGCTTAGACACTTTCCGCCAGGATTCCTCAGCCGGGCTGAGGTAGACCCTCAGGTAGAGGAGATGGGTGGTACTCCAGCTGCACCCCCGCAAAAACATTTTTACTGGCCTGAATTGCACAAGGATGTAGTTGAGTTTTGACAGACATGTCATATATGTCAGGTAATTGGAAAACCACAGGCAGTAATAAAACCCAAACTTTTAATGCCTATTCTTGCATCTGAGGAACCTTTTACCAGAGCCTTAATTGATTGCGTAGGATCCCTACCTAAAACATAAAGGGGAATCAGATTTGTTAACAATAATGGTTGTGTTGACTAGATTTCCAGAAGCCATTCCATTATCCCAGCTAAAGAATATTAGAGGAATTGCTTGAATTTTTCACTTGATATAGACTACCGACATAGATACAATCTGATCAAGGGTCAAACTTCACATCAAAATTACTTAAGGAAGTTATGGACAGTTTAGGAATAAAACAAATCAGATCTACTGCATACCATCCAGAGTTGCAGGGAGCGCGAGAAAGGTGATATCAGACATTAAAGACCATGTTGAGAGCTTATAGTCAAGACTATCCAGATGATTGGGATAAGGGAATTCCATTTGTACTTTTTGTGATTAGAGATGTACTAAATGAATCGACTAAGTTCAGTCTGTTTGAATTAGTTTTTAGGCATGAAGTGATAGGACCATTCAAATTGATTAAGGAGAAATTGTTGAATCAGAATTCAGAGACCACATGTTTGGACTATGTGTCAAATGTTTGGGAATGATTAAATAGAGTGGGAGAATTGGTTAGACAGCATTTGAAAGTATCACAGCTTACAATGAAACAGGAAGCAGACAAGAAATCAAAAACTCACAATTTTGCTCTCGGAAATAAGGTGTTAGTGTTACTTCCAGTGATAGGTGAACCTTTAAAAGCAAGGTTTAGTGGACCTTATCAAGTCAAAAGGAAATTGATTGATGTGCACTATTTGATAAGGACTCCAGACAGACAGAAATCTCACAGCGTGTGTCATGTGAATATGCTCAAAAGGTACTTTGACAGAGAAGGAAAGCAAGAGGAGAATGTGATATTGGTCATGTGAGATATTGTGGTGTGAGATATTGTGTTATAGGCTATCTTCATTGACTCACTCACTACATTCATTAATATCGGTTCCCGTTCATTCATTCATAACCCCTTACTAACCCACTATTTACTATAACATGATTTCATCCATTCATTCATAAAACCGCGGTGCTGTAGTTGCCGAAGTTAAAAACTTTCCTTTCAATTCCAGTACTGCATTTCCACACATTATCAACAAACAAAACAACACCATTCCCATCAAGTCTCCATGAAACATTATAATATTAATTAGCCCTTACCCACCAGCTCCTGGACCCGAATAAGTACCTTTTAACTGGGCCATTACCACTTCAAGAAACTAACAAAAACAATGCTTGCATGAATGATTGAAACTCACACCAGCAAATAAATCTCACCACACAGCAGCAGCAATCAGTTTAACGTTCTTTATTCTTTTATTACAATTTCTAATTTATTTAGAGCGTATATGCCTAGCATTTTCACTCACACTTAAAAGACAAGGGAACTGACACCTCTTGATCATGTAAGCGAACCAGACAGACACCCTTCATCACATCAGGAGTAACAGCCAGCACTCAGCACATCTTTTAACCCATCTCCTGTCTCCCAGGACTGAAGCTCTTCAAACCTCTGTCCACTATAGAATGGAACTTTAAAAATGTCAGAACTGTGTATAAAGGGCTCTTGTCAGAACTGTAATTCGAGATTCTGAGCCGCCTCGAACTTGTGCCGTGATAACCGAATAAAGAGGCTGTTTTTGCCGCTCACCGATTCCCGGTCGGTGTTTGAACACGATCCCACAACTTGGCGGAGTTGGGTTGGATCGCTGGGGTCACCGTCTAAAGTGACTGGTCACTGACAGTTCTTCGAGGGTAAGAAGCTTCCTTCCTGGAGTTGAGATCTAGTCCCTGATACCACACTGAACCTTTTGTGAGTTAGCTATTACATTTCGAATCCCCCGTCTCAGATCGGTTCACATAGTTGACAGCAGGATGATCATGAGTGACCCGGGGAAACTGCCATAACTGAGGAAGAAATGCAGTGGCAGTTGTAGAACTACCTTGAGATACAAGGTAAAGACAATGACTGCAGATGCTGGAAACCAGATTCTGGATTAGTGGTGCTGGAAGAGCACAGCAGTTCAGGCAGCATCCAAGGAGCAGTAAAATCGACGTTCATCAACACATTCCACCCTGACCTTAAATTTACCTGGACCATCTCTGACACCTTCCTCCCCTTCCTGGACCTCTCCATCTCCATCAGTGACGACCGACTTGACACTGACATTTTCTACAAACCCACCGACACCCACAGCTACCTGGATTATACCTCTTCCCACGCTACCTCTTGCAAAAATGCCATCCCGTATTCCCAATTCCTCCGCCTCCGCCATATCTGCTCCCAGGAGGACCAGTTCCACCATAGAACACACCAGATGGCCTCCTTCTTGAGACTGCAATTTCCCTTCCCACGTGGTTAAAGATGCCCTCCAACGCATCTCGTCCACATCCCGTACCTCCGTCCTCAGACCCAACCCCTCCAACCGCAACAAGGACAGAACGCCCCTGGTGCTCACCTTCCACCCTACCAACCTTCGCATAAACCAAATCATCCGCCGACATTTCCGCCACCTCCAAACAGACCCCACCACCAGGAATATATTTCCCTCCCCACCCCTCTCCGCCTTCTGCAAAGACCGTTCCCTCCACTACCTGGTCAGGTCCACGTCCCCCTACGACCCACCCTCCCATCCTGGCACTTTCCCCTGCCACCGCAGGAATTGTAAAACCTGTGCCCACACCTCCTCCCTCACCTCCATCCAAGGCCCTAAAGGAGCCTTCCACATCCATCAAAGTTTTACCTGCAAATCCACTAATATAATTTATTATATCCGTTGCTCATGATGCGGTCTCCTCTACATTGGGGAGACTGGGCGCCTCCTAGCAGAGCGCTTTAGGGCACATCTCCGAGACACCCGCACCAATCAACCAAACCGCCCCGTGGCCCAACATTTCAACTCCCCCTCCCATTCTGCCGAGGACATGGAGGTCCTGGGCCTCCTTCACCGCCGCTCCCTCACCACCAGACGCCTGGAGGAAGAATGCCTCATCTTCCGCCTCGGAACACTTCAACCCCAGGGCATCAATGTGGACTTCAACAGTTTCCTCATTTCCCCTTCCCCCACCTCATCCTAGTTTCTAACCTCCAGCTCAACACTGTCCCCTTGATTTGTCCGGACTTGTCCGACCTGCCCAGCTCCTTTTCCACCTATCTACTCCACCCTCCACCCATGGATTGATGCCCTCAGAAAACTGCTGGTTTTCTCATAGAAAATCTCTCTTGAGCACATTCTGCTTCTTCTTATCTTTGCGCACTATGGTAAGCTGACTTATGACCAGTGAGCATTGAAAGCTTCTCGTCCAAACAAATAATTCGTTTCCAACCTACTTGCAAGAGAAACTGGATGGAAAATATTCAACAAAGGACATGCTGGCATTCTGCAAATATTCCGTCCTACTCAAAAGTCACTAATGACATAGTAGGAAGGCATGGCTCCAATTGGAAATGGTAAACCTAGAGTCCTGTCTTTTCCAGTTAACTCTTTCAATCATGCACCCACTAACAAACTATACATGGCAATCTGCTGCAGCACAAACTTGTCACCACTCTCACTCTTCCTGCTTCACAACTACATGTACACCTTTATGCTAATGTCCCTCTCTCTCTTGCTCGAGCTCAGTCAGAAGACTTGGTTTTTATTATGAGACAGTCTGACAATGAAGATGATGCACTATCTCTTGCTCATATCTTAGCAACATAGAAATGAGCCTGTCCTGTGACTTTGATCATGAGTTTGATGGAAATGCACTGGGAAATGCACTGAAGACAAGTTAAGTGCTGAGGATTAGGGGTTGCAGGAGACTGAAGGATGAGCTAACTGAAGTGACAGCTCAGGTCTGCCTTCTGCTAAAGAGGGCAGAAATGCAGACCACCAACTCCAACATAGTAAGAAAATTAAGTTCAGTGCAGCAGAAAATATATTGGGCTGTCTCTGGTAACCTCCAAGTAGTGTCCCTCCTGAAAGGATACTGCATTGCTCACTTATATGGTGTTTCGTACTTGGCATAAACACTGTTAATCATGGAGTGTTTGTTTATTACAATGACAGTGTAAACCACACCTCTCACCAACCCACCTCGCTCACCATACAGGAGTGTATGCCATCAATAATAGATAATTAAAATGCAGCATTGTAGACACTATGTAAGTATCACCTTTGCCTTGTTTGGCTGTGAAATTGATTGATATGAGGTTCACTTGGGTCACCAATTTCCTAGAATCTATTTTGAAAATGGATAACTGGGATTATGGATCTGTCGCCCAGGCAGGAATGGTCGTACAATAGGAACAGAAGATCATTCATATAGGCAAATATTTTGAATCCCTGTGGCCTCCTGAATCAAATTCCACTCTAGTCCAACAGAGTAAGCTGGCTGGCCAGCCTTGGTGGACACTGAGGTGTAGCAGTCTACAGCTGGGTCTTTTTGGGCTCCCTTAGGCCCGAGCTTCATACGGTCATGAAGTATGAGCAACTCATGAGCCATGTCATTTCCTGTGTTGCAACGGCTGGGATTGTAGAAGCACTTGAGTAGGTAAGAGAGCATTTCCAACAATTGGGAAGCACAGTGCCAAGAAAAATAATTTATTGGCCTTTCTGTATACATTTAAATCTATAATATAATTTTGAGATTCTGATGTATATTGAGGACTCTTGTAGTAGCCATTGGTTTTGTAATGTTAGGTGACTTGAATATCAATTTGGTATTTTGGCAGATACTGTTGATTGTAGGGTAGAATGGCTGGAATACAATAAGATAGGGATGGAAGTGTTGTTTAGTGAAATAATTCCACAGAGACCAGTATCCTGTCACCAAGCCACCCTTTATTTACATGTGGAGAATCCTTGACAGTGATCCACCTCCCTCAGAATGAACAGAACTTCTGACACTCCTATTTATATCTGTCAGCCAGGGCTCCCTGATGGGACTAGATTAACAGCCCCATTCAGGGAACTCACATTCAATGAGGTCCACCTGTTTGACATCATTACAATCACTACCTTGGGCTGAAATTCTGTTCTCTTCTCTTCAATGAGAATCAATTGAACAATTTTGGTTTCAAGCAGCATCTATACCAGGCTGTTTTCTCATCATTCTCAATACCATCATCATCGTTTACTGAGATCATTGTCCAATGGTGAATTCACTTTTTCTTCCGAGAGGAGGGCAAAATTAAGGTCACCCCTCAGTCTCCGACGCTCCAGGGAAAACAGTCCCAGCCTATTCAACCTCTCCCTATAGCTCAAAACCTCCATACCTGGCAACATCCTTGTAAATCTTTTCTGAACCCATTCAATTTTCACAACGTCTTTCCGATAGGAAGGAGACCAGAATTGCACGCAATATTCCAACAGTGGCCTAACCAATGTCCTGTACAGCCGCAACATGACCTCCCAACTCCTGTACTCAATACTCTGACCAATAAAGGAAAGCATACCAAACTCTTTCTTCACTATCCTATCTACCTGTGACTCCACTTTCAAGGAGCTATGAACCTGCACTCCAAGGTCTCTTTGTTCAGCAACACTCCCTACCATTAAGTGTATAAGTTCTGCTAAGATTTACTTTCCCAAAATGCAGCACCTCGCATTTATCTGAATTAAACTCCATCTGCCTCTCCTCAGCCCATTGGCTCATCTGATTAAGGTCCTGTTGTGTTCCGAGGTAACCTCCTTTGCTGTCCACTACACCTCCAATTTTGGTTTCATCTGCAAACTTATTAACCTCTTATGCTCACATCCAAATCATTTATATAAATTTCAAAAAGTTGTGGACCTAGCACCGATCCTTGTGTCACTCCACTGGTCACAGGCCTCCAATCTGAAAAACAACCCTCTCCACCACCACCCTCTGTCTTCTACCTTTGAGCCAGTTCTGTATCCAAATAGCTAGTCTCCTGTATTCCATGAGATCTAAACTTGCGGTCCAGTTTCCCATGGGGAACCTTGTCGAACGGCTTACTGAAGTCCATATAAATTACGTCTACTGCTCTGTCCTCATCAATCCTCTTTGTTACTTCTTCAAAAAACTCAATCAAGTTTGTGAGACATGATTTCCCACGCACAAAGCCATGTTGACTATCCCTAATCAGTCCTTGCCTTTCCTCGGATGCTGCCTGAATTGCTGTGCTCTTCCAGCACCACTAATCCAGAATCTGGTTTCCAGCATCTGCAGTCATTGTTTTTACCAAACACATGAACATCCTGTTCCTTAGGATTTCCTCCAACAACTTACCCACCACTGACATCAGGCTCAATGGTCTATAGTTCCCTGGCGTGTCCTTACCACCTTTCTTAAACAGTGGCACCACGTTTGCCAATCTCCAGCCTTCCGACACCTCACCTGTGACTATCGACGACACAAATGTCTCAGCAAGAGGCCCAGCAATTACTTCCCTAGC
Source organism: Chiloscyllium plagiosum (assembly GCF_004010195.1). Classification (NCBI taxonomy): domain Eukaryota; kingdom Metazoa; phylum Chordata; class Chondrichthyes; order Orectolobiformes; family Hemiscylliidae; genus Chiloscyllium; species Chiloscyllium plagiosum. The sequence continues at coordinate 16,241,182 of NC_057741.1, read as the reverse complement.
TTTCCACAGAGTTCTAGGTTACACTGATCAGGTCCTGGGGATTTAGCCACTTTTATCCATTTGAAGACATACAGCACTTCCTCCTCTGGAACATGGTAATTTTTCAAAACGTCACCATCTATTTCCTTACATTCGATATCTTCCATGTCCTTTTCCACAGTAAAACTTTCTAAAAGAAATCATCCATTTACAGAAGATAGCCCTTGTCTCCAAAAAGACAGTCTTTAACTTTCTGTGTTAAGTGAATCTGTTGTGAATGACTGACAATATTAATACATCAAGGAGTCTGAAGAAAATGGCAACAGATCTGTTTGACAGACGTATGATACACTGTCATCAATACAACTGTGAGAGGATTGACATGAGACCAGTTGTAAGATTGGAGGAGTTACAGATACAGGAAGGAGACCAGGACACACATTTTAAAAACATGCATGAGAGTTTTAAAATAGAAATATTTGAGATCCAGGAGCCAATATAGATCAGCATAGAATGGGAGAAGAACAAGACTTAATATGTGTTTGGAGATGGGCAGCATTGGGTCAGCAGAATGTAAGTTTGCTGAGAGTAGAAGATAGAAATCTAGCCAACAAGCCATTGGAATAGTAGAGCTTGGAGGTGACTGAAGCATGAATGAGGGTTTCAGCAGTGATTAAACTGCAGCAGGGGAAAACAAATAATGGAATTGAGCTGGGTGCAGGCAGAGTTTGTGATAGGGTTTTGGGGTAGGAAGTTCAGCTCATTGAGATAGAAAATGAGTTTGCAAATACAATGCTTTGGAATGGGATGTAATTGATGACTGGAGACTGGAATATATGGTGAAGGCTGAAGACAGTGGGTTTTGATCTTCCCAATGTTTTATTTTGGCTCTTCCAGGCTGGATATTGGATAAAGAATCTAACAGACCAATGCAGTATCTTTATCAAGTAAAGCAGCAATGATGTAATCTGCACTATGTGTAGAACTTGCTTTCAGAAAATCAGAATCTCTAATTGAGGTTACAGTCACTTTCAAACCCATTAACATCTCTTAACCTCTACGCTAATGGGTCTACACTATAGAGCTGTCTATAGTCTTGCCTGAGAGCAAATTGAGAATTCCTTTATTGTTGGTGGACAGGAGTAGGAAGTGGTATTAATCAGGCTGGCTGTCAGGTTAGAAAATGGCTTCAGTACTTGTCATGACCTGACCTGACCCTGACCTGATAAAGCTCCTGCCCTTTTCAGACAGAAGCTCCGAGTACAAGAAATTATACGCTCTGACAACTCAGGTTAGTTACAAAATCCTTGATAACTGTGTGGGAGGAATTTACAGTTTATCACTGCCAGTGACCCTCTTCTAAGCACAATGAGAGTTGTATGGTGTTTAAAATCACCAACTCATTGTATTTTAAAGAATATAGTAAATTAGTGCTATGCTAACCAATTACTGTCAAACTTAGTCATAACACACTCCGCTATTGTCTAAACCTTCTGTTAGAAGTAGGTTTGATTGAAGCCCTTGGGCATGCAATGAATAGAGTTAACTAGCCAATAAGATGACCATCTCTTAACAGAGCTTTCTCGTTTGCCCTCAATCACTCCATATTAGGATTAATTGTATTTGTTTAATTAAAAATCCAAATTATTTAAATCTGCATGCTCTATATCATTTCACAAAATATAAATATCATTTACAGGATAGCTTGACATTCTTGCATCTGTTTGAATGATGAATTGCGATCCCGTCACCCTGATTATCCGTGTTTTTTGTTTTCTATCGATCAATGACTCATTGGCAAAGATGTGAAATCTAAAGCATGTTTTTATTTCTGTTTGGTTCGTTATGAGTCTAGTGACACAACAAGCTTTGTTATCAGAAAAAAAAGGGAAGAAAATATTTCTTCCACTTTCAGGAGATTTTAAATGGTTGTGTCCCAGCAGTCAGATTTTACAATACTTGATAATGGTGAAGCACTATCCAGAAGTTATGAAGTAAACAGAGTGAGGCTTTCTGGTTGAATTTCCCTTACATAGGCCAAAGAACGAAGCTGCAGTTAAAATAGTTGCATGGAATACCAGGGCTGGAATTTACTGGGTCTAACTTGAAGCTTTTGGAAGGACAGGCAGGGAAACTTAATTGGGTTGGAGGCAAAAAGTTCAGTTCCCTGATAGCACATTAAGGTTTTGTAAGTTTTTATCTGGATCACCTTTCCTGATCTTTATCAATGGGAATCTTTTTTACATTCATTAGTAAGTCACAAGTATTCATTAATACCCCAACCTACTGGAATTACATTTATGGACACAATCTCATTAGGCAACATGTTCACAAAACCTGAATGAAGCATATACCTTTTGGGGTAGGCTTCTTCCTCAAAACTCCATTGAGTACAAACCTTTTCAGTTACTTAGCTCCTTTAAAGCCAAAGTCCAAAAGGTCTGGTGCTGGAAAAGCACAGCAGGGCAGGTAGCTTCCAAGGAGCAGGAGAATTGACATTTCGGGCATTGGTCCTTCACAGGAAGGGCTTATGCCTGAAATATAGATTCTCCTGCTCCTCGAATGCTGCCTGACCTACTGTACTTTTCCAGCACCACATTCTCGACTCTGATCTCCAGCACCTGCAGTCCTCACTTTCTCCTAGTTAATTTCAGGCATATGCCCTTCATCAGGAATGTGGAGGAGGAAGGGGGCTGAGAGATACAAAGGGGGGTGGGGGCACGGCATTGGGTGAAGGTAGCTGGGCTGGCGATAGGTCAGTGGGGAGGGTAGAGCAGATAGATGGGAAGGGAGATGGACAGGTAAACAGGGCAGTGCCATGTTGGAAGGTTGGATCTTCTTGTTGCTCCATTTAGTGTGGTGTGGGAAGCCTGCCCATATCAACAACTCATGACAAATTTCAGTCATATTTGGTATTGCATGGTGCCATTAAACCATTACAGTGTAAGAGATGAAGCCTCACTGATCCAACAAGCCAACACACGTGAGGCAGCTGCACTGGTTTAAACCGGCTAACCTGAATGGGACAGGCAAGTAGGTCTGACTTCAAAAAGGAGCTAAACTCAAAAGGGTATCTTGTGGGGTTGTGTAGATATTGTATGCCTGTATTTTGTGGAAAAGCTATCAGATGTGTATGTCTCCTAGTTGTGATGAAAGGTTAGTGCGCTGATGGTGTGTGAGCTGTTGAGTGTTGGAGCTTTTGTTATGTTTTAATTTTCAGCCTTGGTAGCTGTGTGACAGGAGTACCACTGTGGTGCCAATGCTGCTACATTGGTAGCTGCATCAAAATGAGAGACTTTGCTACAAATGATGAATCTGATGGAGATGTTTGGTACCCAACTTCCTGTGTGCCAATGGCAACCTTCCAATGTTAACTCACATCCATAGGAGCATGAAGCATTGAGTACAGTGGTGCATACTCTGAGAGAATTAAGTAGATTATATGTTCTCTTTCCACACTGAAACCAGGTCTTCCTGAGCCATCCATGGTCACTGACCTCTGCAGCCATCTATGGTCACTGACCTCTGCAGCCATCTCAGTCCAGGCTGCCCATATTATTTGGGATGGTCATGTATTGCCATCCAGTGGGAAATAACTACCTGTGACTCCTGGACAGCTTTCAGCAGAATAATTTCTATGGAGGCTTCACTGAGTCACGGTGTCACTTGATGCCTGGTCTCTGAGATCTCCAAGATTGGTTGGGGCTGATGAATGGAGATTGAGAGGTGCACCTGCATTGAGGAAGTGATGTCTGGGTGCCTTTTAGATATGGGGCCTGCATTTTGGAGCCTGGATGGTGCCGATGGGTTTCAGAATTCCCTGCCCATAAAATGTGGAGTTCTACCCATGCGTACAAATGTAATGAGCTGAAAAAATATATAATTGCACAAGATAACGTGACCTGTCCTCCCCACCCAAGCAGAAAACCCTTTCATTGTTAGGACCATCCTCCTGCCCCAGGTATCTGACCTCAGAGAAGGTCTTTGTTAGAAATATTTCCAAAGACCAACATTGTACATGCAACTGAGAATAAAAAATGAAAAAGTGCATTTAATCTGAATTGTTAATTTACCTTAACAATTTTTATTATGCTATGAATGTTACTGTGATGTTAACTGTGGGAGTTATATTACATGTAATTTTTAAATATTATTTGCGTTTCTGATTTTTGAGTTTATAAGGAGTTGATTTTCTTTTGTGTCTGAAGTTAATAAATAACTTTAAAGCATTTTTGTAACCCTTGCAATTTCTTTTAAAATCAAGGTTTGAAGTCTGGCTGTAAAGTTTTACTGGACTTTTGTTTATTTGTATTGTTTTGTGACCCAGCATAGTAAATACTGGAGCCTCAAAGATTTCTTTAAGTGTTCTGAAATTTGTTTTTATTAAGCTTAAGGGAAACATTGATCTGAGAAAGGCTTTTTGTTTCACTTTTACTTTGAATGGGGCAATCCTGTGAAGTCCATGGAATAGGATGGTTGTAGTGAGCCATGTTTATGAGAATTGCATAATACATATACCCAAGAGTTGAAGTATTTGGATATAAAACATAAAATTGAGTACAGTGAAGGTTAGCTATGTTGTGGCTCCAGGAAGAAGCTATCACAATTCTAATCTAAAAGCTTAAGTTGAAGGTGATTTAAACTGAGGTGTTACATACAAGGTCTCTGGAGTGAAAATTGTATGAACCGTGTTTTTGGAACTATTCCCATGGTCCATTTTTGGTACGATATTAGGACTGTTTTTATTTCCAAATATGAGTTTTAGAATCATAGAATCCCTACAGTGTGGAAACAGGTCATTTGGCCCAACAAGTCCACACCGACCCTCTGAAGAGTAAACCACCCAGACTCAATCCCCTACCCTAGTACTCTACATTTACCCCGGACTAATGCACCTAACCTACACATCCCTGAATGCTATGGGCAATTTAGCATGGCCAATTCACCCAACCTGCACATCTTTGGACTGTGGGAGGAAACCAGAGCATCCAAAGGAAATCCACACAGACACGGGAAGAACGTGCAAACTCCACAGACTGTTGCCTAAGGCTGGAATCGAACACAGGCCCCTGGCACTGTAAGGCAGCAGTACTAACCACTGAACTAACATACCCATGTTTTGGGATTAATGAGATTATGCTTTTGTTTAAAATATTTGAAGTTCTGTTATAAGAAGGTAGTTTAGATTATTCTATTTTATCTTTGTTCCTTTTGTAATGAGTTTCCATTTTATTGGTAAAGCAAAACCTGCAGCATTGCGAGTTCATGTTTTAGCGAGAGACAATTACATTAAAACGAAATCAAATAAAAATTTGACCCATCAAGCCAGGTTCCTGACTGGGATCTGACTTGTCTGGTAATGACATCAGTGACGTTCAAAACAGTTACTGTGATGTATTCTCTGGTAGTTGAAAAATCAAATTTGTGCGATTGGTTTCTGCTACATAGCTATTTCTGATTGGTGTTTCTGAAAAGAAAAGAATGAATGATTAGTCAGTTTCTGCTGTTAATGCTTCCTCATTCATAACTACAAATAAATTCAGCCACCCCTGTAAACCCAGGGCTTGAGGTGCTTTTCTTTGTTAAAGATGCCAAGGGTGAAATTCCATCGCATATTCACCACAACTTCAATGAATGCACCACAAAAACTCTGGAAAAGTTGTTAACTGCAGTTTGCGATACATTTCCATAAGGAATTCCTTAACAGAAATTTACACGCACTTCTGAGTGCTATGTTACCAACCATTGTCAGCTTGGGTTTGGGTATAGTCCTCCCTTCGTTGCCGAGTCTACTGTCCTTTCTAATTATCAGTGGTGGAGGATAAGCAAAGAGTGAGTCTTTAGCAATAGGCACTTGTAGAGTTTCCCCGATGGTTATAGATAATACAAATATTTCTGCTGGGGGACCTGTAATTTCCTCCCTAACTTCCCACAATGTCCTGGGATATTCTTGTTCAGGTGCCAGAAATTTATCCAACTTTGTGTTTTCTAAGACTTTCAACACTTCCCCTTCTGTAATGTGAACTGTTTACAAAACATCAATATTTGTTTTCCAGCATTCTCTCGCCTCCATTTCTTTCCTAACAGTAAAAACAGACATGAAATATTAATTTAATATCTCTCCCATTTCCTGAGGTTCAACACAAAGATGATCTTGTTTATCTTTAAGGGTTCCTACTTCTCTCTAGTTGCTCTTTTGCCTTTAACATTGTCATGGAAATTAAATTGACTCGACTCAAATGCCAGCAAGAGCAAAGAAAAAGCTTCACTACAACCTCTGCAGGGGGCCTAATACACTTGGCAAGATGCTGCATGTAAGGGGCTGTACAACTTCCACATATTCTCTTTATACTACATTTTGCTTATCCTTATTACACACTCAAGGACAAGAACTGGGAACATTCTAGCATCTTTCCACATATGGAGTTGTTTTTCTCATTCCTTTACTGTTGATATAATTGAAGCTTTATGTTTTCCCTGACTCTTGCTGAATCTGACTGTTTGCAAGACTTGCAAGGCCAAGCTGTCTGCTTGCAAAATCCAGCAAAGTCAAGCTGCCTACTTAAAATTTTAGCAAAGTGTTAGATTTAGCAAAGTATTCTCTTTCAGATTTCACAGTAAATGTTAATTTTCCATTACAATGTACTTGTACAATCTCTTTGGATTATCCTTAATTTTATCTGCCAAGGCTATCTCACTTGCTTTCCTGATTTTCCTCTTCAAGAGATTCATTTGATCCCAGTTGTCTAAATCTATTATATGATTCCTTTTTTATTCTTGACTAGAACCTCAATATCTTTATTCACCAATTGCTCCCTAATCTTACCAGCCTTATCTTTCACTCAAACAGGAACATAATACCTCTAAACTCCTGTTATCACATTTTTGAAAGCCTTTCATCAGTCAATCATCACTTTACCCACGAATAGTCTGTTCCAATCAACTTTGTAAAGTTCTTGTCTCATACCATTAAAATTTTAAAAGAGGCAATTGATTGCATGTTAGCAATAGGAGGCATTGAGTGTCATCTGCCATTCAGTGAGATCATGGCAGATCTGATGATCCTCAACTCCAATTTCCTGCTTTTTCCTGTAATCCTTGTTTCCCTTACTGGTTAAAAATCTATCTTGGCCTTAAATTTACTTAATGACTCACCCTCAATAATCCTCGGTTGTAAAGAATTCTGCATTCAGTACAGTCTGATTGAAGATATTCCTCCTCATCTCTGTCCTAATTGGAAAAACCTTCAATCTGAAATTGTGCACTTTGCTTCCAGACTCTCTCATAAGGGGAAATAACATCTCCTCATCTACCCTGTCAAGTCCCTTAAGAATCTTCTATGTTTCAATAAGGTCACATCTAATTCTTCTAAATTCCAATGAGTACAGGCCCACCACTCAATCTCCCCTCATAAAATAGTCCATTTATACCCAGTGAACATTCACTGGATCCTGATGAAGGGTTTTTACCCGAAACATCGATTCTCCTGCTCCTCGGATGTTGCGTGACCTACTGTACTTTTCAGCACCACACTCTCGACTCTGATTTCCAGCATCTGCAGTCCTCACTTTCACCTATTCTCTGGATTGCTACCAATGCCAGTATATCTTTCCTTAGATAAGGCACATGAAACTGTTCAAAGTATATCAGCTGACGACTAACTAGTGCCCTGTGTAGTACTGGCAAAACCTCCCTACTTCTATGTTCAATAAAGACCAACATTTCATTTGCCTTAAACGAAAGACCTGAAAGAACTGTCAATGCTGGAAATCAGAAACAGAAGCAGAAATTGCTGTAAAAGCTCAGCAGGACTGGCAGCATCTGTGAAAGAAAACAGACTTAATGTTTTGCATCCAGTGAGCCTTCTCAGACCTGCTGAGTTTTTCCAGCAATTTCTGTTTTTATTTAATTTGCCTTCCCTCCTCAACATGGATGCCAATTTTATGTTACTTCATCCTGATTTCTCAAAACAATTGGAAGGCAAAAAGACATTTCGCCTCAACTGGATGATGCTTGAATTTCAAACAGCCTCCTCCCTGCATATCTCGAATGAGGCCTTAAACTCAGAGTTGAGGGCTCACTCTTTTAAGACAGAAATAAGGAGGCATTTTTCTCTCAGAGAATAGTCAGACTATGGAATTCTCTACCATAGAGGTTAAAAATTACACAACACCAAGTTATAGTCCAACAGGTTAATTTGGAAGCACTAGCTTTTGGAGCACTAGCTTCCGAAAGCTAGTGCCTCCAAATAATCCTGTTGGACTATAAACTGGTGTTTTGTAATTTTTAACTTTGTATACCACAGTCCAACACTGGCACCTCCAAATCATGAATACTATAGAGGGCTATCAAGACTGGATAGTTAAATATATTCAAAGCGGAGATGGAGTAGAGGATTTTCAGATTAGCCACGATCTAATTAAATGGAATGAGCTGCCAGAGGAAGTGGTGGAGGCTGGTACAATTACAACAGTTAAAAGGCATTTGGATGGGTATATGAATAGGAAGGGTTTTGACGGATTTGGAGCAAATGCTGGCAAATGGGACTAGGCTAATTTGGAATATCTGGTCAGCATGGATGAGTTGGACTGAAGGGTCTGTTACCATGTTGTACAACTCTACAATTGTATGGCAGAGCAAACTCTATAGGCTGAATAGCCTACTTCTTTCTGCTCCTACATTTTATGGTCTTACTTTTATAGTGAATAAATAGAAGTGCTCACAAGAAATGAGGAAAAAACAAACATGCTTCAGAGTTCCCAGATCTTGGAAACTGTAGGCCAATCTTGAATGATTCTGGATTAGTGGTGCTGGAGGAGCACAGAGTTCAGGCAGCATCCGAGGAGCAGTAAAATCGGCATTTCGGGCAAAAGCAATCTAACTTGGTTGCATTGCTTTTTTTATTTCAAAAATATATATCATTCATTAAAATACCTTAAAATACATACTTGAGCAGTTTGGGTCTGTAGCGTATGAAGAAACAAACAAATATTGGAGTTTGACTCTCCAGCAAACAAACCAAGGTATCTCTTACTGAAAACAAAAAATGTTGGAGATCAAAGTGGGGTCAGGCAGCATTTGTGGAGAGACAGCAAGCTAACAGTTCAAGTCCAGATGATGCCTCATCAGAGCTAACATTTTTTACTTGTTCAAGACTATATTTACATGCATTTGAGTCACAGGGTGGGGGTTGGGGCATCCAATAACTGAATGAACCCCCATTTAGCTTCGGAAGAAAGACTTTCGACAATCTTCCCTCAATGTGCCTTGGTGGCAGCTGCCCCAAGCTTTCATGCGTCCCTCCGCATATAGTCCAAGAACTTGGAACGCGCCAGTCTGCAACTCCTTGCTCTGGAAGTTCAAGACGTTTTGGGCAGATCAAAGAATGTCTTTCACGGACTGATGGTCTTTCAGATGCAGTCCAGCTTGATGTCTGGTGTGGAGGTGTTGGACTGGGGTGGACAAAGTCAGAAGTAACATGACACCAGGTTATAGGCCAACAAGTTTATTTGAAATCACAAGCTTTCAGAAATCAAAAAAGTAAAGCAACGAATGAACAGCGCTGGGAAAGTTTGTAATTTCAAATAAACCCAATGGACCAAACCTTGATCTCTAAATCTCTCCAAGCCTAAGGCTCCCAGCCTCATTCCTGATGAAGGGCTTTTGCCCGAAACGTCAATTTTCCTGCTCCTCAGATACTGCCTGACCTGCTGTGCTTTTCCAGCAACACTCTAATCTTGATTCTAATCTCCAGCATCTGCAGTACTCACTTCAGACCAAATCCTGATGTTGTGTAACTTCTGACAATGTTTATTTTTAGACAATAGGTGCAGGAGTAGGCCATTCTGCCCTTCAAGCCTGCACCACCATTCAATATGATCATCCTTAATCAGTATCCTGTTCCTGCCGTATCTCCATAACCCTTGATTTCACTATCCTTGAGAGCTCTATCCAACTCTTTCTTAAGTGAATCCAGAGACTGGGCCTCCACTGCCCTCTGGGGCAGAGCATTCCACACAGCCACCACTCTCTGGGTGAAGAAGTTTCTCCTCATCTCTGTCCTAAATGATCTACCCCGTATTTTAAAGCTGTGTCCTCTGGTTCGGCACTCACCCATCAGCAGAAACATGATTCCTGCCTCCAGAGTGTCCAATCCTTTAATAATCTTATAAGTCTCAATCAGATCCCTTCTCAGTCTTCTAA
>NC_057741.1:16164021-16230633 GCF_004010195.1 Chiloscyllium plagiosum | reverse complement strand
TCAGCCAACCAACTTTCACTCCAAGTTAGTACTTTGCCCCCAATACCATGCACCCTAATTTTGCTCACTAACCTCCTAACTAACTAAAGTCCAGGTACACTACATCTACTGGATCTCCCTTGTCCATCTTCAGAGTTACATCCTCAAAAAATTCCAGAAGATTAGTCAAGCATGATTTCCCCTTCATAAATCCATGCTGACTCTGACCTATCCTGTTACTACTATCCAGATGTGTCGTAATTTCATCCTTTATAATATACTCCAGCATCTTTCCCACCACTGAAGTCAGACTAACTGGTCTATAATTTCCTGCTTTCTCTCTCCCACCTTTCTTAAAACGTGGTACAACATTAGCCACCCTCCAATCCGCAGGAACTGATACCGAATCTATCGAACTCTGGAAAATAATCACCAATGTATCCATGATTTCTCGAGCCACCTCCTTCAGTACCCTGGGATGTAGACCATCAGGCCCCGGGGACTTATCAACCTTCAGACCTAACAGTCTCTCCAACACCAATTCCTGGCAAATATAAATTCCCTTAAAGTTCAGGTCCTTCAGCCACTGTTACCTCAGGGAGATTGCTTGTGTCTTCCCCAGTGAACACAGATCTGAAGTACCAATTCAATTTTCTGCCATTTCTTTGTTCCTTGTAATATATTCCCCTGTTTCTGTCTTCAAGGGTCCAACTTTAGTCTTAACCATTTTTTTGCCTTTCACATACTTAAAAAAGCTTTCACTATCCTCCTTTATATTTTTGGCCAGTTTACCTTCGTACCTCATTTTTTCTCTGCGTATTTCCTTCTTGGTAATCCTCTGTTGTTCTTTAAAAGCTTCCCAGTCCTCCGTTTTCCCACTTATCTTTGCTATGTTGTACTTTTTCTCTTTTAACTTTATATGTTTCTTAACTTCCCTAGTCAGCCACGGCCACCCATGCCTCCTCCTGGGATCTTTCTTCCTTTTTGGAATGAACTGATCCCGCAACTTCTACATTATATACAGAAATATCCGCCATTGTTCCTCCACTGTCATCCCTGCTAAGTTATTGCATCATTGAACTTTGGCCAGCTCCTCCCTCATAGCTCTATAGTTCCCTTTATTCAACAGAAATATTGTCACTTCCGATTGTACCCTCTCCCCTCTCAAATTGCAGATTGAAGCTTATTGTATTATGGTCAATACTTCCCAATGGCTCCTTCACTTCGAGGTCCCTGATCAATTCTGGTTCGTTGCACATTACCAGATCCAGAATTGCCTTCTCCCTGGTCGGCTCCAGCACCAGCTGTTCTAAGAATCCATCTCGGAGGCACTCCACAAAGTCTCTTTCTTGAGGTCCAATACCATCCTGATTCTCCCAGTCTACCTGCAAGTTGAAATCCCCCATAACAACTGTAGTAACATCTTTACGACAGGCCAATTTCAGCTCCTGATTCAACTTACATCCGACATCCAGACTACTGTTTGGGGGCCTGTAGATAACTCCCAAGAGGGTCTTTTTACCCTTGGAATTTCTCAGCTCTATCTACACTGACTCTACACCCCCTGATTCTAGGTCCCCCCCCACGTAAGGGACTGAATATCATTCCTTACCAACATGGCTACCCCACCCACTCTGCCCATCAGTCTGTCCTTACGATAGCACGTGTAAGCCTTGAATATTCATTTCCCAGGCCCTGTCCACTTGAAACCACGTTTCAGTTATCATTAAAAAAACTCTAAGTATAATCACAAACGCAGTTCGGTTCTATACAGTTGCAAAGCAATGCTTGGCGGACGTCCCATTTGAGCCATTGACCTCATAGCAATCTGACTTACTCCAGTCTTGCATGGAGGATAGAATGAATCACACATTTAATAAGGCGGTATCATAACTGACCACTGCACGCTCTGCAAATCATACGGACGAAGGGGTAGAGTCTGCACAAGCGGGAACGCGTTTTATCGTCCTCACAGTGAACGGCACCACGTTGATATTACTTCCACCTCTTTACAACCTAATAAAAGCAGTCCAAGCACCAATAGTGGACCGGTGGAAGGCGGGATTTCCTGCTGTCAGATTACAAACAAACCCAGACCCAGCAGCGCTACAGACTGTACAAACACCAGCTCGGTACGGTTGTCTGAGCTGCGGGGTTCACGGACAGACCTTGGCAGAGAGTGTGTGGGGCGGAAGGTTTTTGGTTTGCTCTGAGGGGCAGATCCTAAGTTTCCATTTGCCGATGTTAATCAAACAATTAAGGGGGGATAAAAGTGTTAAAACTCCTGAATTGAACTCGGGAATAGCAAAGGATCTCATTTGGAACGCGGCACCGGCGGGCGATCCGTTCTATTTTCGAACGTTGGGCGCCGAAGGTTCCAATTTGGAACGCGACGCTGGGCGTGCGCGTTCTATTTTCGAATGTTGGGTCGTCAAAGGTCTTTCAGGAGCAACATGAAGGACGAGGTTCCTCCTGAGGATTTTGTTAAGTTGTCGCCTGCTCTCGATTTTACTTTCATATTGCAGGCAGCAACCATCCTGGCCTATGTTCCAATAACCAAAAAATAAATCCTTCTCCTCGCTCCACGACACTTTCCCCTTTAAACTGAGTGGTTTTTATGGAGGGAAGGAACTCACAAAATAACTCCAAAGGCGCTCTCTCTCTCTCGTGACAAGCCCCCGCCGTATGTCTTTCCCGGCCTTGTCGATGTAAAAATAAACACGAAAGGAAATAAAAGGATGTAAACAAACTCTGGTATAGAAGAAACAATTGCATTGTACTAGTAACCCAGGACAGTGAAAAACAAATGCAGGATTTAACTAGCTAAACAGTTCAATTGGAATGGTGTTTAAAAAAAAGGTTGTGACCCTGTCCAAAATATGAAAAAAAAATTGCAAAACTCAGCCCCTTTTCGAATTTATGCTGGACCCGCGAGAAAAACATAGATGACGTTCATTGCAATTTGAAAATATGGTTGGTGGGTGATGTAAACCAGCTGATTTTTTTCCCTCCTTCTTTTTCACCGTCTCGCAGCCAGTGGGATAATTTCTGGGAAAGGCGTTGTTTTTTGGTTGGCTGGACGTGTTGCTGTGTAAGAATTTGGCAGGCTGGGAGATGTGACCTGGATTTAGCCTATCACGCTCTTGGAATAGAGTGAGAAAAAGATAGAGGGAGGTCAGGCAGTGTGGAGTGTGCTTCATTTCTGTGTAAACTGAAACCTCAGGCTTGACTGGGGAACTGTAGGAGGACGGTAACCACCGGGGGCTGTCCACAGTCAAACGTTCACACGGCATATACTGTACAGCCTGATATCCTGGAGACACTGCAAAACAACACAACAACACAGACCTTCACTCCGCACCCAGTTGGATTTGGATGAGATTTGCAAGCCCCGGAGAGAGGTAAGAAAGCAGCTTTTTAGCTCGTTCCACTTGTACACCCCGCACAGCTTTGAGGAATTGGCTGGACATGATCAGCCGCTCTGTAACTTGTTTCGCCTCTGAAGTTAAGTCCATTTTTCAGGGTACATTATGTATAATTTTGAGTATTGTTGTCTCTGTGCTTCACAAATGCACGGCGCTTGCTTTCGGTTGAGTTCGATCTTAGTTATTTGTTGAGTTTTGTTTTCTGCATTGGGTTTTTGAATTTCGGTTTTATTTATGACTCTCAGGCCTAGGGGGAACCATGTTCTCTCCTCCCCCCACCCGGCGCACAACGTGGTGAAAAATGAAAGTTGCCTTTCCTCTCTCTTTTTTAAACTATATTTTAAACGTGTGTGATTTTTAGGACGTCATGTTGTTTAACGCGCAACAACGATTTTAAAAAAGGAAATAAAAGCCTTTTTGAAACTTGTAGTTTGATCTGAGGTTAGAGACTTCTGGATCTCTACGTTTGACCGGGGCATTTATAGGGGGATCGAATTATTTAATTTACGGTAGTGTTTTTGTTGCTAAGACTCGGTTTGTTCACATTATAATGTAGTTTTAATTTGAAGTTGCATTTTTCTTTTAGGCTCCAATAACATTTGTGCAACTGTATACAGTTGCATACCAGAGCTAGATTGAGCAATTGATTGTAGCAATACTTTCTACTGTAAGTGGCTGAATAGCCCAAAAAGAATGTGTTATCTTTACCAGTCGTCTCCTGAAAATATGTTCTTCATATATTTTAATATAGACCATCTAATTTAATTGAAGAGTTAAAGTTAAGTATGGGAACTTATTGCTTTTGTGTTTATTTCAATGAATATAATTTTTTTCTTTTTGAGAGTGACTGCTCAGTTCTAATTCACTGGGGATGCACTTTACCCATTGTGGGATAATGTTAGGAAATGTTCATTTCTGAATGCTTTCCTTATAGTAATACTGAAGAGAGGTTGTGCAGTATCTCTGAGCTGCGAGGATTGAAAAATTGTACATGTCTATAATATGTTTTTTTCACTGTCCAGATTGTCACATGATCGACAGATAATCTGAAGCTCTTTCAGAAAATACTTGGTGACAGAAGCTTTTACAAATGAATAAATAAGTGTCTTTAAAGTACTTGAATGGCATGTAGTTATTACATACACTTGTTTTTAAATTCCTGTTACTGTAAAAGAGTGGTCTCAGAGTGCATCATATGCCATTAATGACTTTTGGAGTGCAGCAGCCATTAAATTGAAGGCACAGCATCAATGCTGTATAATGTAAAATTGCACAAACAGTTCCAAGAAGAATGACTGACTAATCTGTTATTGCTGATTGAGGATGGAGTTTTAGGAGAATACCAGGAATATTCCCTGCTCTTTGAGTATGACCTTTTAATGTTTTTAATGCAGACTTGAACTGCCTGACTACCTGGACTAGGTCTTTATTTGATCCATTGTGTAGTGTTGATAGTCGGTCTATTTTATGTCCTTTTAATTCTAAAATGTGGCTTGATCTGACTAGACATCAGAGGTCAGTGTGCTTCCAATTCAACCAAACTGTTATTGTCGGCTGGTAAAGGTATTTAAAGTGTTTAGGACCAAATTCTTTTGATTTTTAAAATTTTACTTTTGTCAAGGTTTCTGCTTGTTACTTCAGCTCATTCCTAATGCATTGATTTCAAATACATTATTGGTGGTTTGGAAACAGGGATTGTAAATCTGGTAACTTTTAAAAAAAAAAGTACATCTATGTACTATTAGGATTGCACCTCTGATGCGTTGAACTGAATTTGGAATGGACAGTAGAATTAAAAGAGAAATCCACAATTAGTACTTCATCTTATTTCTTCTATTTCATTCATTCATTCTTCTTAGAATGAAATTATTTATGTTTTCTCTATAGGCTAAACATTTAACATTTAAAAGCTTTCTAACATTTTAGATGACTGAGTCTGAAATGGTGTTTTAGAATTCTTTGATGCACATCCTTTAGTCTCTATGTAGGATGCAAGTTTGTATCCAGCCCTTCAAATTTTTAAATGTACACTTACTCATAAATAGGATTGCACAAGTAAAATACAGAATAATGAAATGCAAAGCTGAGAAGATATGCAGTGATCGAACTTTTTTTAGTTGCTCCATCGAATTTGGTTTAAGTGTGAGTATGTGATGAGACATGATTTGTAGACCTGTAGCTAAATCTTGTATATGGACTTTGTATAGGAGAAGTTTCTTTTTAGCCAAAAAAGGGACACTGAGGCTCACTGATTTGTGAGGCTTAGGGCAGCGAAACCTTGATTTATATTGGGAGGGTGGGGAGTAGAAAAATCTTTTGTTCTTAGAAGTGAAGTATTTTACATAAATAAAATTGGCTACCTGATAATAATGGATCTTATTTGCAACAGCTTTCTGCAATGCTTATGTCAGTGGTTCTGGACTTCTCTGGTCAGAGGGCTAAGTCCAATGATGAATGAGAGCCTGTGACACTGGAGTGAATGCAGGTACATTGGAATGCACAGGTGCAGTGCATTTTTGTTGCTGATCTTACTTGGTAGTGCGCCAGGAGGGTAGTCCAATCAAAGTTTTTTTTTCTTGGGTAAATTTATTTTAAAATAATGTTCATTGTTGTGATAGACTTCTGAGGCAGGTGGAAGTTAAATCTCTGGCCTAGAGGTAGGGTCACTATCACTGGGTCAGAATACCCTCTAGATTTAGATTTCATATTCACAATAAAATTGCACAATTCATAATCCATTCACCAACATTCAAGTTTCTCTATTTGGGCTATAGCTGCCTTTAGTTTGGGCCATGTGTCAGATAGTTATGTATAAAGTGAGGCTTTTACACTCTAGGTAAGGAATGTAGATTTTGGAATGACTTTTCAATCTCTGGCACTTGGTGCTGACATCAAGTATTCAGTCAGATGAAGAATAAAATGTCAGATGCAGCATTAATCATCTTGTCTTCTCCAACAATGTGTATTTATCTCGTCTCTGCCTTCTGTAGTACGTCTTCTCAGCTAGTGTGACCTTTATTTCTTCCACTCTTCTTGTGCCCTTTGAGCGAGACTGAATCTATTGTTGGAAGACTTGAAAATAGGTGGTATTCGTGATTCCTGATGAAGGGCTTATGCCTGAAACATCGATTCTTAGAGCCATAGAGATGTACAGCATGGAAACAGACCCTTCGGTCCAACCCGTCCATGCCAACCAGATATCCCAACCCAATCTAGTCCCACCTGCCAGCACCCGGCCCATATCCCTCCAAACCCTTCCTATTCATGTACCCATCCAAATGCCTCTTAAATGTTGCAATTGTACCAGCCTCCACTATATCCTCTGGCTCTTCTGCTCCTCAGATGCTGTCTAACCTGCTGTGCCTTTCCAGCACCATGCTCTCGACTCTGATCTCTCGGACAACACCTTCCAAATCCATGACTACTTCCATCTAGAAGGACAAGGGCAGCAGATACATGGGAACATCACGACCTTCAAGTTCCTCTCCAAGCCACTCATCATCCTGACTTTGAAATATTTGCTGTGCCTTCACTACCACTGAATTAAAACCTGGAATTCCCTCCCTAATGGCATTGTGGGTCAAGGCCTAGCAGTGGTTCAAGAAGGCAGCTCACCACCACTTCTCAAGGGCAACTAGGGATGGGTAATAAATGCGATGCCCACATCCCACAAAGGAATTAAGAAAATGAGAAAAAAATCCAGAGCTTCTGTCTTAAAATAAGTTTTCTATTATCAAAATATATTGTATTGTTTTAAAACTTGTTTCCAAAGAAATGATGGAATTATAGTTTACCTTTTGTCTTCTATTTTTGCACTGATATATTGGACTTTGAGAAATTACATCAAAATAAATGTGGTGAATGAAGGTTACAAAAGGAAGTGATGGTGCAGGTACGGTTGGATTAGTTCATGAATAGGTAAGGTTTGGAGGGATTGGGCCAAACACTGACGTGTGGGACTAGTTTAGTTTGGGAACATGGTCAGTGTGGACTGGTTGGATCAAAGGGTCTGTTTCCATGCTGTGTGACTCTACAAGCGCCTCTCTACAAATAAACACACAACACATGTTAGAAACTGCAAAGATAAATTGTGAATTCTAACAAGACACTTCAATGTTGTCTGCTCAGGTGTGAGATTGAATCTAATGTAGTAATTGCATGGTAATTAAAACAAATCAAAGAAGTGATATTCTGTAGTTGTGTTTTTAGGATGCACCTTTTTTTAAAAGAGGCACACTTTTTTTCGTAATCTTAAAGTTAGGATTTTTGCATACAAGAAAGAACAGATCAAGACCAGAATTGTGGTGTTATCTATTGCAGTCGTTGTAATTGGGTAGATTTTGTGATGTGTATATTTTACTGTTCCTCATGAATTGAAATAAGTGAGGAGTGGCTGAGTTAAATTCTCAGTCTTCAATTCTGTAAGACTGGAAGATGTAGGAATGCAAGTAAGCTATCCAGCCCATTAAGTCAGCTCTGCCATTCAATGGGAATCACGGTTGATCTGATAATCCTCAAATCCACTTTCCTACATTTTTCCCGTAACCCTTGCTGGTAAAAATCTATCTCAGCCTTGAATATAATTAATAACCCAGCCTTTTGCAGTAAAGAATTCCACAAATTCACTCACTGAATAGAAGAAATTCCTCCTCCATCTTGGTTTGAAATGTGTGACCCCTTACTCTGAGATTTTGCTCTTTCACCCCAGACTTTCCCAAAAAGGAGAATCTATGCTATGAAACCCCTTAAGAATCTTGCTTCATTAAGTTGCCTCTCATTCTTCTAAATTCCAATGTGTATAGTCTCAATCTACACAACCTCAAGACTATAAGTCCGTCCCTCCATACCTGGGATCAGTCTAGTGAACCTTGTCTAGACTTGCAATTATGTACTCCACAGCCACCTCATGAAGAAGCGGCGCTCCTAAAGCTAGTGCTTCCAATTAAACCTGTTGGACTATAACCTGGTGTTGTGTGATTTTTAACTTTGTCCACCCCATTCAAACACTGGTATCTCCAAATCTTGTCTAGACTGTTTCCAATGCTAGGATATCTTTCCTTAGATAAAGAAGCCCAAAACTCTTCAATCGAACCTCCCTACTTTTACACACCATTCCCATTGAAATAATGGTCAATGTTCCATTTGCCTTCCCTATTACTTGTTGAAGTTGGATGCTAGCTTTTTGTTTCATGGACAAGTATACCCAAATCTCTCTGTTCTGTAGCTTTCTGCAGTTCTTCTCCACTTCAATAATGCTCAGCTCCTCTATTCTTTCTGCCAACCTGCATAACTTCACATTTCCCCACATTATATTTCCATTGGTCAACATTTCACCCACTTGCCTAATCTGTCTATATTCTTCTGCAGACTCTGTCATCCTCACCACTTGCCCTCCCACCCATTTTGTGTGTGATCTGCAAACTTTTTTCAATGGTGCATTTGCCTTTCTTGTCCAAGTCATTAACATATATTGTAAGTAATTGTGGCCTCGCACTGGTCCCTATGGCACTCTACAGTTAAAGGTTGCCCTCCTGAAAATGTTCTCCCTTATCCTAATCCTAATCTTCAATGAGGTTGCCAATCCTCTATCCATGTTAATATGTTGAATCAATTTATTCAAGGATGTAGGTGGGACTTAAACCCAGGCTCCCTGCTCAGACATAGTGACACTACCACTACAAGAACCCACTTCTTTCCATGTTAACCTACTACTGACCACATCATCTTATTAATGTGTGGTAACTTATCAATGACCTGCAGAATTTCAAATATCTTACATCCACTGCTTCCCCTTTTATCCTGCTTGTTACATGTCAAAGAATTCTAATAAACTTGTTGGGCATGATTTCCCTTGCCCTGAAACCATGTTCCTGCTTAATCATATGTATTTTGAAATGCTCTGCTATTACATCCTTTACAGTAGAGTTAACGTTTTCCCAGTAACATGCTAAATTAAGTGGCCTCTAGTTTTTTTTTTGCCATCTTCCTTCTGTAAATAAAAAATGTATTTGTACTGCCAGTTTTCCAATTCTCTGGGACTTTTCCACAATCCAAGGTTTCCTGGAAGATTATCATCAGTCCATGGACTATCTCTGTCGCTACATCCTTGAGTATCCTCGGATGCGTTCCATCAGATCCTTGAGGTGATTAATTGCTTGTACAAACTGGGCCTTTCATTCATTGACAACACACGTCTTATACAGCAAGAGTAGTAATCATTTAACTCTTTAAAAAAATAGCATTGACCTTCTCAGAATGTTATGGCTTGATCTGTTCAGAGAAGCATTCATTCTGCAAAATACTCTGTTCTTTCGAAATAAGCATTGCTTTAATATTGCTTAAACAGTGCTCCTTGAATTATCCAATACATCTTGTAAGCTTTTTCATTTTCAACCACTATAAAATGCTACAAAAGCTGACCTTTCTAATCTGATACCATGTTAGTTGTTTAACCACTGTTGGATGGGAAACTGTATGTTGCCTGCTTAGCTCACTTTATCGCAGGAAAAGGGTACTCTGTTTCTCCCTCTGCTAATTTTTCTTTGGGTGTTCGAGTCATGTGTTAAATTTGTGGAATCATGTTCAAATAACGACCAATACTGAGTGACGAAAATAGTCTCTTTTTATTCAGCAACCACAAGTAGCACAAGTTTGAAGTGGCAATAAAATCCCAAAGTGTGGTTCTTACAAGAGCCCCTTTATACCCAGTTCTTCCCATAATTTACCACAGGAATTTTAATGTATGTGTTACATTTTTTAATCTATAGTACACAAGGGTTTGAGGGGCTTCTGTCCTGGGAGACAGGAGATGGGTTAAAATGTGTGCTAAATGCTGGCTGTTACTTCTGATGGGATTAAGAGTGTTTGTCCGGTCTGCTTGCATAATTAAGAAGTGTTAGTCCTTTTGTCTTTTAAGTTAGTAAATGTTTGTAAAAATACTAGGCCTACAGTAAGTTAAATTGTACCTGCGCTTAATAAGTGATATGGAGGTGCTGGTTTTGAACTGGGATGGACAAAGTTTAAAAGTCACACCACACCGGTTTAGTCCAACAGGTTTATTTGGAAGTACTAGCTTTCGGAGCACTGCTCCTTCATCAGGTTGCCAGAGTGGCAGGATTGCAGGACACAGATTTTATAGTAAAAGATCACTTGCATTTGTAGATACATTCTAATTTTTTCAAAAGGCACCATTGATACAAATAGTCATGTCCTCCACTCTGTAGGCAGTCAGTCCATGCGACAGCTTATAAATTCTACTTTGGAAATAGGACCAGTCTGGCACAAGGTTAGGATACAGACAGGCTCTAACCTCACACCTTTTAATACATTGTTTGAGTTGAGATGTCACTTTTTTAAATATAAAATCTTAAGTTATGTTGGAATTGTGACTTGAAAGAAGTTCTGGGATTTGCATATTATTCACTCATTCTGCATCACCATTCTAAGCGATTAAAAACTTAGCAGCAATTGAGGTTTGTTCAATACATCGTATCAGTTGTATGACACTGTGATCTTTTGCTATAAATTCTGTGTCCTACGATCCTGCCCCACTAGCTACCCGATGAAGGAGCAGTGCTCTGAAAGCTTGTACTTCCAATAAACCTGTTGGACTATAACCTGGTGTTATATGATTTTTTTTCCCCTTTATTTTATAGTCCAACAGGGTTTGTTTGGAAGTACAAGCTTTCGGAGCACTGCTCCTTCAGATGGTTGTGGAGAATAAGATTGCAAGGCACAGAATTTGTAGCAAAATATACTGGCGTCTCCAAATTATCACTGAACATAGATCGAGGCTGAGGATCAGCCGTTGACCATGGAGTTGAGTCTTTCACATTCCAGAATCAGCTACCAGGCAGGGATCGGCAAAGCAAACAGACTGGCGCCTTCTTTGACCTGTGGGGAAAGGAAAAGAAGTGGTTAGGTTTCAACTTGCATCTGGACAGCATTAGCACACACGAGTAACTAACTCAGTCGAAACAGAAAAGTCAACCTTACCCGGGGTGGGAAAGGGACATCACCAGGTTAAGTAAAAGGAAAACATCCATAAATCTCGAATTGAAGTAAAGTTGCAGTGACTCTGAAGTAAACAAATAAGATAGCTTATCTCGTCTCTGTCCCCATCAACCACGAGTAGCCAGATCTGTGGAAAACATTAGGCACCTCGCTGAACTCCAACATGTCTTGCTGGAACGAAGAACTGCAGCTGCTGGAAACCTGAAGCAGAAAAGACTGGAGAAGGGAGAAAGTGTAGTTCAGTTGGAGTGTCCCGAGTCGAAACCGGTTACTTTCTGGGCTAATCCTTTTTTTTAAAAAAAGAGGAAGTAAGATGGAAGATAATGGCAGAACATAGGGTAGAAGTAGCAAGGTGGACATTGAGAGCCTTAAGAGGGAAAGAATGAAGTTAACCCATAAATGCTGGATCCCAGCTGAGACTAGCAGAGGAGTGGTTTTGGTGGAAAAGTTACAGCAAATCCTCCTGAGTTGAATCTCCAAGTGCAGATGATGTAGATGCAGATATTGACGTGTTGAGCCGCTGGATTTCATCCAAATGAAGAGAGCGCTTGGCTTGGGTAAAGCCTTTGCTTGATGCAGTGGTGGCTGTGAGCCATCCGAGTGGATGTTGAGTGGGGGATGTGGAGAGGTGGATGTCAGTGCCAGGTGGAAGTCCTTGGGCATGATGGTGAGCCTGTTGGCGTTCTCTAAGAGTCCCAGCAGATAAAGCCTGACTGGCCTCTTGTATGATTTTTAACTGAAAGAATAAAAGATATTAAACTGATTATCGCAGCTGGGTTGTGAGATTTATTTACTCTTTGCCGGTGAGAGTTTCATTCGTTCATGCAACTTCATGGAACCATTTGTTTTGTCAGTTAGTTTCTTAAAAGGATAACGGCCCAGTTAAAAGGCATTTAACAGGTACATACTAATTGGGGAAAATGTTTGGTGTTCTACAGTCCTATTCAGGTCCCAGAAACAGTTGGTACGGGCTGATTAATATTATAACGTTCTGTGGAGACTTGATGGGTATGGTATTGTTTACGATATTGACACCTATTCAATGGTAAACAGGTATAAACACTACTTGTAGCAAGGGCTGATAAGGTGTGAAAACACAGTAATGGGTTTGCAAGGGTTGTTTTAATTAGAAAAGGTTGTTTTAATCTGGTCTATTTTATGATTGTAAAATATGCTGTACAAGCATGGTTTTATGAATGAATGAAACAGTGTTAGGGTAGGGAGTTATGAATAAGTGAACGTAAAGCACTTGTGAGTGGGTTAGTGAAGGGACATAGAATACAATATCTCTCAAATGGTTCCAGGCAGATGGTAAAGTATGAAACTTAGTTCTAATCCTTTTCTTGAAAATAGATTTATTTACAAAATACAGCAAAACATGGAGAAGATAAGGCATTCTTCCTCCAGGTGCTGGGTGGTAAGCGAGTAGTGAGGGAGGAGGCCCAAGACCTGCATGTCCTCAGCAGAGTGGGAGGGGGTGTTGAAGTGTTTTGGCCAGGGGATGGTGGGGTTGGTTAGTGCGGGTGTCCCGGAGATGTTCTCCAAAGTGCTCTGCGAGTAGGTGTCCTGTTGCCCCAATGTAGAGGAGACTGCATTGGGAGCAACTGATAACAGTAAATGACGTGTGGAAGTGCAGGTGAAACTTTTGATGGATGTGGAAGGCTCCTTTGGGGCTTTAGACGGAGGTGAGAGGGGGAGATGTAGGAACAGGTTTTGCGATTCCTGCGGGGGGAGGGTAGGTTGATGGGGAACATAGACCCAACAAGGAGTCATCGAGGGAGTGGTCTCCCCGAAATGCTGATAGGGGTGAGGAGGGAAAAATATCCCTGGCGGCATGGTCTGTTTGTAGGTGGCAGAAATGGTGGAGGATGATGTGATGTATACGGAGGTTGGTGGGTGGAACGTGAGGACCAGGGTGTGGGGGGTGTTCTGTCCTTGTTGTGGTTGGAGGGGTGAGGTTCAAGGGTGGAGGTACAGGATGTGGATGAGCTGCGTTGGAGGGCATCTTCAACCACATGGGAGTGAAAGTTGCTTTAAAGAAGGGGGCCATCTGGTGTGTTCTGTGGTGGAATTGGTCCTCCTGGGAGCAGATGTAGCGGAGGTGGAGGAATTGAGAATAAGGGATAGCATTTTTGCTGGAGACAGGGTGGGAGGAGGTGTAATTCAGGTAGCTGTGGGAGTCAGTGGCTTTGGAGAAAATGTTGGTGTTTGAGTCGGTCACCATTGATGGAGATGGAAAGGTCCAGGAAGAGGAGGGAGGTGTCAGAGATGGTCCAGGTGAATGTAAGATCGGGGTGGAATGTGTTCATGAAGTTGATGCTCGTGCTCAACCTCCTGGTGATGCAGCCAACAATGTAGCCAAGGAAAAGGTGGGAGTGGTACCAGTGTAACTGAAGAAGATAGATTTGTTCCACATAGCCAGCAAAAAGATAGGCAGAGCTGGGGCCCATGCGTGTATGTCTTTTTTCTTGGTTGGTAGTCATAGATACTTTCTAAACAACCAGTTCAAAGGTGCTGAAGCAAGTGGGATTTGAACTCAGGCCTCCTGGCTGAGAGCTAGGGACATTAACACTGGACTACAAGATCTCCCTTGCTTCTGTTTTTCTCTTTATCTGTTGCTTCAGGTACTCTCCCGCCAGTGCTGTTACACATGGCCAAACGTTTGATTTTCTCATCACAAATCACTCATGGCATTTTCTTTTCACTAACTACTATCAGTAAATTCCATGTGCTTTCCATTTGGCTAATTTACATGCAGAACCTGTTATGGTTAGATTCCCTACAGTGTGGAAACAGGCCATTTGGCCCAATAAGTCCACACTGACACTCCAAAGAGTGACCCGTCTTGATCCATTTCCCTTGACTAATACACCTAACACAATGGGCAATTTAGCATGACCAATTTACCTGACCTGCAACGTCTTTTGGATTGTGGGAGGAAACTGGAGCACCCGGAGGAAACCCACGCAGCCACTGGGAGAATGCCAAACTCCATACAGAAAGTCACCCGAGGCTGGAATCAAACCTGGGTCCTTGGTGCTGTGAGGCAACCATGCTAACCACTGAGCCACCGTGCCACCCCCTAGATAATCAAAGCAGTGCAGACCACCAAAGGTGAGGGGAAGAGGCTGGGGCTAAGTCAACGTGAAGTTGGTTTGTTCTGGGTACTTTGTTGAAAAATGTTAAGCTGTTTATCTGTGTGTCTTTAACATATCCATTAACATGAGGTGTTCACCCCACCCCCGCCTCTGACAGATGGCCCCGTAAGGCAGGTGATCAGGCATCTATGACACCACTGTTGTCTAAAATATCAGCTACGCAGAAGTGAGGACTGCAGATGCTGGAAACCAGAGTCTAGATTAGAGTGGTGGTGGAAAAGCACAGCAGTTCAGGCAGCATCCGAGGAGCAGGAAAATTGCCTCATCTTCCACCTTGGAACACTTCAACTCCAGGGCATCAATGTGGACTTCACCAGTTTCCTCATTTCCCCTCCCCCCACCTTTACCCCAGTTCCAACCTTCCAGCTCAGCACTGTCCTCATGACCTGTCCCACCTACCAATCTCCCCTCCACCTATCCACTCCACCCTCCCCTCTGACCTATCACCTCCATCCCCACCCCCATTCTCCCATTGTACTCTTTGCTACTTTCTCCACAGCCTCCCCCCACTTAGCTCTCCACCCTGGAGGCTCCCCGCCTCCATTCCTGATGAAGGGCTTTTGCCTGAAACGTCGATTTTCCTGCTCCCCGGATGCTGCCTGACCTGCTGTGCTTTTCCAGCACCACTCTAGTCCAATATATCAGCTCTTTGTCACAAATGTGGAAAATTGCATTTGTGGTTCTGGTCTGAAAAAGGAAATCAGCTTTATTGTGTTAATACTTAGTGTAAGTACACCATATTTCATTTTTCTGCACTTATGTTGGAAAGTCTAGATGAAGTCTGAATTTTGAGTGCTCTTTTTCCTTGGCTACTGAAAGACAAGAGATTTTTAACTTGGGGAAAACATGAAATATGTTGTGAGCCATTCATGCATTTGATGCATGTTAAGGTACCCTTGAGAAGGTGGTGATGATGTGCTGCCTTTAACTGCTGCAGTCTGTTGAATGAAGATACATCTGCGATGCTGTTTGGAAGAGTGTTCACAGATTTGACCCAGTGACAACGAAGAAACGGCAATATATTTTGAAGTCAGCGTGCCGGTGTTCCAGGTTTCTGTTCGCCTTGTCCTTCTGGGTATTAGAAGTTATGGGTTTGGCCGGTGCTGTGAGAGGAATCTTGGTCAGTTGCTGAAATATAGCCATGAGGACGAGACAGGAAAAATTGTTCTGGCTAGGTGGTCGAGGGTTGTTTTTCAGACTGGAGGCCTGTGACCAGTGGAGTGCCACAAGGATCCGTGCTGGGTCCACTACTTTTCATCATTTTTATATAAGTGATTTGGATATAAAGCAGAAGAGGGATAGTTAGTAAGTTTGCAGATGACACTAAAATTGGAGGTGTAGTGGAGAGCGAAGAAGGTTACTTCAGATTACAACGGGTTCTTGATCAGATGTGCCAGTGAGCTGAGAAGTGGCAGATGGATTTTAATTCAGATAAATGTGAGGTGCTGCATTTTGGGAAAGCAAATCTTAGCAGGACTTGTACACTTAATGGTAAGTCCTAGGGAGTGTTGCTGAGCAAAGAGACCTTGGAGTGCAGGTTAATAGCTCCTTGAAAGTGGAGTCGCAGTTAGATCGGATAGTGAAGAAGGCATTTGGTAAGCTTTCCTTTATTGGTCAGGAGTTGGGAGGTCACGTTGCGGCTGTACAACAGTGGTTTGGCCTCTTTTGGAATATTGCATGCAGTTCTGGTCTCCTTCCTATTGGAAGGATGTTGTGAAACTTGAAATGGTTAAGAAAAGCTTTACAAGGATGTTGTCAGGGTTGGAGAATTTGATTTCTAGGGAAAGGTTGAATAGGCTGGGGCTGTTTTCCCTGGTGCATCAGAGGCTGAAGGGTGTCCTTATAGAGGGACATGGATCGGATAAAAAGATAAAGTGTTTTCCTTGGGTTGGGGGAGTCCAGAACTAGAGGGCATAGGTTTCGGGTGAGAGGGGAAAGATTTAAAAGGGACCTAAGGGGCAATTGTTTTCATACAGAGGGTAGTACATGTGTGGAATGAGCTGCCAGAAGAAGTGGTGGAGGCTAGTACAATTGTAACATTTAAAAGGCATTTGGATGAGTGTATGAGTAGGAAGGGTTTGGAGGGATATGGGCCAGGTGCTGGCAGGTGGCAGGTGGAACTGGATTAGGTTGGGATATCTGATTGGCATGGATGGGTTGGACCGAAGGGTCTGTTTCTGTGCTGTCCATCTCTATGACTCTAATCCTAGCTTCAAGGCTCTAGTCACAGACATTTGCTAACAATTGCTGTATTGCTCTGTGCTTTTTAAAAGGTGATTGGAGCCTCCACACAGCCACAGCACTGGGAGCAGCAAGTTGACCCAGTAGTGCACTTGCTTTTGGCACTTCTTGACTGTACAGCTGTTGCCACTGTCATCCCTGC
This sequence comes from Chiloscyllium plagiosum, assembly GCF_004010195.1. Taxonomy (NCBI): domain Eukaryota; kingdom Metazoa; phylum Chordata; class Chondrichthyes; order Orectolobiformes; family Hemiscylliidae; genus Chiloscyllium; species Chiloscyllium plagiosum. The sequence goes on along the minus strand of NC_057741.1, from coordinate 16,213,675 downwards.
AGGAGCAGGCTAAGCCGATCTGATTTACCTCTGGTAACTGTTATCGGAAAAGAAGCCTGAATGCGGCTGTTGCTGACGGTGCCTCCCTCACTGCAGGAAAGCACCATCAAGGCTCACTAACATGTGCTCTGTTACAGGATGTGGGCGCAAACATTTATTAAAAATGCCTACTTCACATGTATTTGAACTCGGTGTCTGTCTTGTGATGCTGCGATAATTTCTTTTTCACCTCACCATCCCGAGATTGAGATTCTCCATGAGCAGTGTCATGAGTGTTGGGTTTTTACAGGCAATTGTTTTAATATGCCCATGTGATCTGTTTTCCATAGGGAGAAAAACACAGAGTAGAGCCCATTTAAGAGTGGGGTGGTAGTTTTATTATCTTTACATGATGTCTAACAGAAAAGGGGCTGCCGCTGTTCCAAGTAGGAAGGTTTGGGAACTGCGACTGTGGGGAAGCAGGTGCCTGTTCTGCACAACTGACCAAGTAGGATGCTGGCAAGAGTTCAGATTCAGGTCAAAAGATGGAGCAGAATCGACCAGGCTCTTGAAGCTTTAAGGGATGGCCCTGTTGTGGTAATTATATCTGGAAAAGCTCCTGACTGGGCAAAATGATTGTAAAAGGGCACTAAGTGTTGTAGGAAGACATGGACTTGCTGGAGAGCTGGGAGTGACTGTTACTGAAATGCAACTTTACAGCTAGATCTGTGTCTGCAACAAATAGGGTTTGTGTGACTTATTTTGATTGTGTTAGATAACGCAGATTTAGCTCTTTCACTAGATTGTATTTGCCTATTAATATTTGATCTCTGTTGATTTATGATCAGTAATAATCTAAAAAAGGGGAAATCCTATCCTTTTGATTCTTTCTATCAAATTCTGGATAATTCTTACCTTTTCAGTGTTATGGATCTCTACAGGATAGCAATATGCACGCAAAATACTGTGGTGGAAACCTATCTGGCAGGAAAAGCTCTGTCCAGTCTTTTCAAAACAAATCTTTTTTTAATTAAAGTCTGCAAGTGTTTTGTTTTCATGATTGCTGAAAAGTCTATTCCTTCCCAGCATTTGCTGCAGTTTATGTTTGTTTAGTTTTAGACTTGGTGAAAGTTCTACGTTTGGTCGTCATCTGGGATTTATCAGTTAGTTTAATTAATGCTCATTGACGCGTTCTGGACCCCATTGTTCGCTGGAGGTTAGTTTCTTCAACTACTTTGTAGTGCACACTTGGCAATGTAGCAGTATGTGACTCCCAGATCTTTTAGGGATTGGTGGGTCTGTACAGGGGCATTGTTAGTGATGCAATATTTAGTGCATTTTTCAAAAAAAAAGTGCCTGCGCTTGCCTCGTGATGTTTTTTTCTTAGAGAGTGTCACAAAGCTGGTCCCTTTTTTCTAAAAGTTCCTTTTCTCAAGGATACTGTGTCATTGTTTTTTTTCAGAGGGGTCATAAAGCAGCTCCTGGTTCGAATGGTTTGGTACGGAGATTAAAGGGTATTGAGAGGCCTTTTTGTTTATATGTAAACAGATGAGACTTCAGGCCAAAGTGGTCATGTTTTAAAAGTGACCTGTATAATGAAAGGGGAGTGGTCAGCTCTCTAGCTGAGCAGTTCAGTCCAAAACTAGTTTCTCTCTGTCTCTCTGTCTGTGTCTCTCTGTCTTTCTTTCTTTCTCGCTCTCTTTCTGCCCTTCTGACTTTCAACCTGGTAAGTTATTGGGACTTTGTGCATATTCGGAACAGTACAGTTAAGTCTGGTTTGGATAGACTGAGTTCTTTATTCTGTTGTTTGGGGTTCTTTATTCTGTTGTTTGTGGATCATTGTGTAATTTTGTGAATAAATTTCTTCTGTCCGTTTTCAAACCTAGTCGTCAACCTAGCTAACTTATTCTGGGTAATTTTCACTGTACACTTAATGAAACAAATTGCAAAGTTTTATGGTTGTGGTTGCCTGCTCAAGAATATTTTGGTCTGGCCTAGCATAACAAGAGGCAGCATGGGTTGCTAAAGACAGGTAGTAGAACATTTTTTGTCAAATGGTTTGGTTCGTTTTGATTTGATTTATTGTCACATACACTGTGATGCAATAAAAAGTGTTGTATTGCATGCTAACCAGACAAACCATATATTACATAAGTACATCTTGGTTAACAGAAGAGTAAGCAAAATATATGTTGCAACTACAGAGAAGGTGAAGATAAAGATCAACTCTAGTATCATAGAATCCCTACAGAGTGGAAACTGGCCATTTGGCCCAACAAGTTCACACCGAAACTCTGAAGAGTATCCCACCCAGAACCATTCCCCTACCCTATTACTTTACATTTTCCCTGACTAATGCACGTCACCTACACATCCCTGAACACTATGGGCAATTTAGCATTGCCAGTTCACCTAATCTGCACATCTTTTGGACTGTGGGAGAAAGCCAGAGCACCTGAAGGAAACCCACGCAGACACTGGGAGAATGTGCAAACTCTACACAGGCAGTTACCTGGAATCGAACCTGGGTCCCTGGTGCTGTGAGGCAGCAGTGCTCACCACTGAGTCACCGTGCCGCCTAAATGATTGGGCCCTCCCCGGCGGGGAATTGAATCCCCGATCTCCCACGTGACTAGTGGGATACTAACCATTATACTACCGAGTGTATGAGAGTGTGCTCGTATGTCTGATAAGGAGCTGTTGGTTTATGTTTTCAAATTTTTGTATCTTTTGCCTAATGGAAGAGAGTATAACAAGGGTGGGTTGGATCTTTAATTATGTTAGCTGCTTTCCCGAGGCAGCTGGAAATGTAGCCGGTGTTATTGGTCAGAAGGTTGGTTTTTATGATGGACTGGGCTGTGTTCACAACTCTATAATTTCTTGTGGTCTGGGGCAGAGCAGTTGCCATACCAAATGGTGCATCTATAAAAATGGGTACACATGCCAAATTTCCTTCACCTTCTGAGGAAGTAGAGGTGTTGGTGTGTTTCGTGATGGTGGCTCCAACGTGGATGGACCAGGATAGATCATTTACTCCTAGGAACTTGAAGGTCTCCACCATTTCTACCTCAGCACTATTGATGCAAATAGAGTCATGTCCTCCACTCTGTTTCCTGAAGTTTATGATCAGCTCCTTTCGTTTTGCTGATGTTGATGTCTTTACACCATGCCACTGAGCTGTCTGTCTCTTTCCTGTAATCCGTCTCAATGTTTGTCATCAGCAGTTTGTAAATGGAGGTTGAGCTGAATTTAGCCACACATTTATGAGTATAGAAGGAGTAGATTAAGGCGCTGAGTACGCAGCCTTTTAGGGCAGCGGTGTTGAGGATTATTGTGGAGGAGGTGTTGTTGCCTGTCCTCAATGATTGCAGTCTGTGGGTCAGGAAGTCGAGGATCCAGTTGCAAGGGGTGGGGGAGCAGAGTCCTTGGTCTGGGAATTTGCAGATAAAATTTCATTGGAATAATGATGTTGAAGGTGGAACTCATGTCAATAAATAAGTTGACCTTGAGTAGTTTCTGGAAGAAAGTGAGGACTACAGATGCTGGAGATCAGAGTCAAGAGTGTGCTGCTAGAAAAGCACAGCAGGTCAGGCAGCATCCGAGGAGCAGGAGAGTCGATGGTTTGGACATAAGCTTCACTTTTTTCTGATGAAGGGCTTATGCCGTAACGTCGATTCTCCTGCTCCTCAGATGCTGCCTGACCAGATTTGCTTTTCCAGCACCACACTCTTGAGTAGTTTCTGCTAACATTGGAAAACATTTGAGTGGTTTTGTTTGTGTGCGAATATAACTTACAATTCCCTACCTGTGTACAGTTCTGTACACCATTTTTGGCCTAACGTATGGTCAAACAGCTTTTGCTTTATTTGGCACAGTTGTCTGTGTAATTCATTTTTTTTCTCTAAGTATCTACAATTGTGTGCGTAAGTATTTTAATAATACTTCAAATGTGAGTGAGTAATTTAGTATGTGAAGATACATTCTATAATTATTCAGATATGATTGAGTCGCAGCTTTTGATAGGAACCTTTGGAGCTTCAGCTGAAAGAGTTACAAAATATATAACATTTTAAAATTGTGTGCTGCAGGTCTGTTTGAAACAGCAAGTTGGCCTCTGTGTAATCGGGAAATTCTAATTATTAAAGGTGCTTCACAATTGCTACAGAATTGTTTCGTTAGATCCATAATTGTCGAACTAATTTGGGTTTGTGGAATATTGTCAGATCGTTTTTGTAGGTGCACAGAAATGTGAAGAAAAGACTGTTCGTAGCAAAGTAAAAAGTGAGATTCTGATTGAAAGTGGACACATTTTTATCCTGTTCCAAAGACATGGAGGTCTGTAACTTCCTTCCCATCTTCCCGAATGTGTGCGGTATCCTAGGTGATCGACAGAAGTTTTGCTGCCAGTCCTCTGTCAGGACTGCTTCAATCTGCCTTACAGAAGGTATATGACTGACTGACTGACTGACTGACTGACTTACTCTTTATTTAGAATTCTACTTTTTAAGATACGAAATGATTAAACTTGGCTTTGGGGTTCTTGTTTGTTGCTGAGCCCCTAACCTGTGTCTCCTTCCACGAGTGTTGGCCCTTGGTTCTTGCTACTGATTGGCTGGGGGTTAAATCCTATTTCCAAGATCCAGCTCGATAGTTACTCACCTTCAGCTGACACATTGGCACATGATGAAGGGCTTTTGCCCGAAAAGTCGATTTTCCTGCTGCTCGGATGTTGCCTGGCTTGCTGTGCTTTTCTAACGTTGGCATATGCTTCGGTTGCCACCCACTCCAGGTGTTTCCAAGGTTTGTTCTTGCTTCCTTTGTTCTGTGATTTCGTCAAATTGTAGTTTCAATATAATCCATTCTTTAGATACCAATTCCTTGCAACATTTAAAAGGCATCTGGATGGATATATGAATAGGAAGGGCTTAGAAGGATATGGGCCAAATGCCGGCAAGTGGGACTAAATTGGGTTGGGATATCTGGTCGGTATGGACGAGTTGGACCAATGGGTCTGGTTCCGTGCTGTACATCTCTATGACTCTATGGCTCAGCACAGTTCTAGTTATTGTGAACCCGAACAATTTGATGAGATAGTCCAACCCCCTTTGATCCAAGAGGACATCTGTTCCTCTGGTTCACACTGCGCATGGGAACATTCTTACACATTGTCTATGATAACGCCAGTTATATTTGCAATGTCAAATATCATTTGGTACGACCAATAATTGCAACTTTAATCATCATCACCTCCTTCACTCCTGTTAACAGCTAATCTCTCTTCTGCTTCTATCTTACCTTGTCAAGTCTTTGTCCTTTTTTTCTATCCATCTTTTAAGAATAGTTAAGGGGAAATTTTAGATACAACATTCACGCAGTCATTAGTGTGACTACAACATGTGAAATAATTGTTATCCATGAATATACATTTAAATTTTCACCCCCCAGTTCCCATCAGATTTTTGTCACTCCATCTGTCTGCTGTTGTACCATTTTGCTTTGTTGTAACTGATCAAATTGTCCCTGCACCTTATCTAAGTCTCTTCCAACCTAACCTATGTTTTTCAGTAGATTTGGTATTGAATTGGAGAAATGCTGCACATCTGTTGACCTGTCATTACAGCATTGGGTAAATGCAGCCGTTCTGTTAATGGTTAAAATGTAAGGCATGACCAAGCGGAATTATTTTGCTGCATTCTCTTTTTTTAAAATTTTTTTTCCCTCCATTTCCCCTTCAGGGTCCTGTTCATTCTCTCGATTATGCCACTGTACTGGGGGTGATGAGTAATGTGGAACGTGGTTTGTGCTGTTAAAGATTAAATTGTACTATCTCTCTGGACATTAGTGTAATATTAAAGGGTTAAATTACACTGTCTTTGGGTGGGGATGACATTCATGCAGGAATGTGAACGACTCCCACTCTATTTAGACAGTCATTTACCACTACTCTTTCTTCCCCCCATCAAATTAAACTATCATTCAATCTCTTCCATTCAGAAATGCTTTCTAGCCATTTCCTGAGGCTTGGAATATCACAGCTACATCATCTTGGGAAATCAGTGAGTCAGGAAATCATCTGTACGATGATTTCCCAGGATTAGGGCATTTATATTTGCGTTATCTCTGAGGATGATCTCATTTTACCTGGGATAACATGTGACTGTGAGGGAGTGGCTGGGGGTTGTCTTGAGTGGCATGTGACTGTGGGGGAAGTGGCCAGAGTATCTATGAGCATTAACAACTGACCTGTATAAAGGGGATGTGCTTTTTTTGTTCAGGGCCTCAGTTTGACCTGACTTGGCACGCCTGCGAAGAGGGTTGAGGGGAGGGGTCACTTAGCTTGTAGAAGCCTTAATAAACTTTTAAATGTTTGCAGAAGTTGGTGTGAAACCTCTGGAAAAGAACCTAACAGGTTAATCCCTAGCATTTTCGTTATGTTCTGCATCACACTGGTAGTGAAGTGAGATCCTTGATCTTACTTTACACTACAGGGTAATTCCTAGCAGCTCGCACCAGAATATTAGCAGTTATTTATGGTGGGAAAAGCTTCCACCCATTTGTTAAGTGTCAGGAATTACATGATTAATTTGAACCTGTTTTTGTACTGAGATAACAGTCCCATATAGTAATTTGTAAATGTGTTCCGTGGCAGAGTATGATGTAATTTCCTCTCTTTTTTAAGCATACTGCTGAGAGTTTTATTTTGAGTACAAATTGAACTGCTTTCCATCATTTTTCATGCTTCACATCTTCTCCCACTCCTGGCTACTTAACTCCTTCAACTTCACTCAACTCCTTTACTCTGTTTACCATGGCCTGTACTCCTTAATGTCCTTAGATGTCATGACATGGATACATTGTTTGATTTCTATCCTTTATCAGCACCAAGTACTTTATTTCCATCATTACCAGGCCTTTGTCCAGTTGCATGCTGGGTTTCCACCTGGAGTACTCCTCTACCCATTCTCCCTCTATATTGCCTGTTTTAACATGAGGGTCTTGATCCTCTGCCTTGAGTCAATCCTCAACCTTAATGTGGGATACTGTATTTGCATTCATCTTCCCGTGTCCTGACCAGATTCCAACTTGGATCCCAACATCTTCCAGTCCTGGCTCCTACTCTGGCTAATCCATCAGCTGTCCTGTTTCCTTCCAGAGTGCCTACTAAGAAACTTTATCTTCATAAAGACTCCTCTTGTGTACTCGTGCTAGAAGACAATTGTAAGAAATGTCCTGGACTGTTCTGCCACTGTTATCTTCCATATGTCTCCCACAGTCTGTTCATTTAACCCCATCCTCCATTGTGGAGGATGTCAACATGAACGTTCAATGCTCTTGTTTCCATTCCTTGTATGTTCCCTTTTTACTTTTATGCAAAGGATCCTGAAAGGGCCTTTGCTCTCCCTATCTGGCACTCATGGGATTCCCTTTGATAAATTAAATTTGCAGTTAAGAATGTGGTTGACTTGATGATCTTCTGGCCTTGCAGAATTAAGGTCCGGTGGGCAAGTTGATTCTGATTGACACTACTGTCTTTTAATCTGCCACCCAATAACAAATGAATGGGTTTTTTTCTCTGGCTACAGTCATCGTGGGCTTGAAACCAACAATGTTCACAAAATGCTGAATGACCTAGAAGTTGGCCAACAGGTCTCTCTCCCCTTCACCAGGAATCTGCATTCCATAGACTCAGCAACCAAGAGATGTAGGTGACTGGATACAGTCACTCATGTCTTTCCTGTCTTGGTGAAAATGTGTTGCTGGAAAAGCGCAGCAGGTCAGGCAGCATCCAGGGAACAGGAGAATCGACGTTTCGGGCATAAGCCCTTCTTCAGGAAACCTGAAGAAGGGCTTATGCCCGAAACGTCGATTCTCCTGTTCCCTGGATGCTGCCTGACCTGCTGCGCTTTTTCAGCAACACATTTTCAGCTCTGATCTCCAGCATCTGCAGACCTCACTTTCTCCTCAAAGATTTCTTGTCTTAGGGCAATGTATCGTTAGTCACTGTGACCTCGAGGGCAAAAGCCAAGGATGAAGTGTGGTTTGTAATGCATGGGCTGTGGCCAATGCTTGTTTTAGCTGCACTACTGCAGGTATGCATTCTGTAATCCAAACCACTTCTATTCTCCTGCAGGGGTTCATAAAAAGGAGCTGCTTTTGAGGCAAGCCCATCACTATAGTTTCGGCAGAATGCTTCAAGTCCCAAGAATGACCTTTCGAGTTTTGAAGTCTTTGGGTAGGGATAGGTTGGGGACTGTCTAATATCACTTCTGTTCTATGCCTTAATTTCCTTGGATCACAACTTTACCCAAGTACGTGACTCTGTTTCTCAATACCTGAGACTTTTATAGGGTTGACCTTTATTCCTACCTTTTTAAGGTGATAAAACAGTTCATGTAATGAACTGAAGAAGGGCCTGTGCCCGAAACGTCGAATCTCCTGTTCCCTGGATGCTGCCTGACCTGTGCTGTTCCAGCAATAAAGTTTCAACTCATGTAATGAAGTCAAATGTTTCTCTTGGGGCTCAGTTCAAAGCAAACTATCATCCCTAAATTGTATCAGATTTTATTTAGATTAGATTCCCTACAGTGTGGAAACAGGCCCTTCGGCCCAGCTAGTCCACACCAACCCTCCAAAGAGTAATCCACCCAGACCCATTCCCGGGCAATTTAATATGGCCAATTCACCTGACCTGCACATCTTTGGACTGTGGGAGGAAACTGGAGCATCAGGAGGAAGCCCACGCAGACATTGGGAGAACGTGCAAACTCCACACAGTCGTCCAAGGCTGGAATTGAACCTGGGACCCTGGTGCTGTGAGGCAGCAGTGCTAACCACTGAGCCACCGTCCCGCCCCTCAGGTTGAGAAAAGGAACTCAAACCCTGTGCCAGTCTTTGCCGGAAAATGGAGTTGTGGAATCCTTGGGGAAGATGGAGTCAAGTATACAGAGAAACCTTGATTATCCAAAGGACACAGGTAGGGAGTATTTCGCTCGGTTAACTGAATGCTGGATAACATAGTTAGCTGTGCATCGGGACCTTGTGATCTTGTTTGGGTAATCTGAAATTCGGTTAATCGAATGCCAGATAATCGAAGTTCCTCTGTACTGTTATCGCAGAAGAGTGAATGAACACTTTTATTGACATTCCCATTTTAGCAGAATTGTCCAAATTCCTATACTGATATCAAGAATGGCAAATTATTTATGGCCCTGGGGATTTGGGAGAACTGTTTCATTATTGATTGGGGCTAGCAGCGACAGTTAAAGTTGCAATTTTGTTGAGTTCCTGATAACGGATAACCAAATGTCATGATTTGTCTGACTTGGGAACCACCCAATTGGAGAGTTGCTGCTTGGTACTATGGGTCTCATTGGTATGCTTCATTCTTAGAGACCTGCTTCTTGCAGTCTCAACACAGTTCACACAGGCTGATCATTTTACCAATGATCCTTCAGTTTGGTTGAGTTGTTCAAGTCCACACCAGGCAGGTCTTATGTGAAGCTCCCCAAATGAGATTGGTTCAGCTTGAAGGCTGAAATGGGGTCTGCTGTGTCATACATCGCTGTCCTTAGCTTCTGTGAAATTATTTTACTTTGTGTTTTTTTTTCAGCACACTGGAGCTCTTTTTGTGCTGAGTTTATGTGGGCTTCTTTGGGGTAGAAGCTGAATGCTTTTGCCACGGTTGTGTTAAAGTACAGATTGAGACGGCCAGGGAATCCCTTGTGGACTCAGACCTGTAAAGCCTCTCTCGGTTCGTCCCAGAGATCGCACTCTTTGGAAGTCTGGAATAAAAACCTTTACAGACAGTTCAATTAATTTTAGTCATCCCCTTTATTCACTAATGGCGTCACTGTTACAACATAACACTGATACCTATAAGCTAATCTAACTAGGTTCTAATAATCTAGGAGAGTAGGGTATCAGTTCTTCAAGTGCCCCAGCAGGCTATTCTAAGGTACTGATACACAGTGGTTTTCTTTATACAAAAACGTTTACAAAAACATTGCATGTTCTTAATTAGACAGATAACCGTGAAAGACAATAATTCGTAAGGAAGAAAAGTTAATTGACAAGTCTGTGTATGCTTGACTAATCACTCCTACAGGCCATAAGCCATTCATCAGGTGGGGAAAAAACATACCCAGCCAAGTTTGACACCTGCTAGTGAGATAAACTCCTATCATAAAGAGGTACAGGTCTAAGCTAATTGGAGAGTTCATAAGGTAACCTTGCACAGCTCACATGTCTGATACAATTGTTTTACCAATTGGCTTCTTAGCAAGGAGTGCCAACTTTTGACTGTAAAATGGCTTCCTGACACATTGTACCAGAATCTTTCCAATGTTAGGTGTCTCTCTGTCTCTCTGTAATGTCCTTTTGAACTCTCAAGTCAGGGTCTTGTAACAGCAAAGATGTTTTTCTCTCTGTGTCTGCGGCACTTGCAAAGGGTAATACGAATCCATAATAATTGACAAGACCCAACCGTCAATTACAAGGCTTTTGATAGTACTGGGTTTCGTTTCAGGGTCAGAATCAAACACTTTCTTTAATTTCACAAGGGAACAGCTGTTAATGTTATCCCTCGGTGTCCTGTTGCAAAGATTCACTGCTGTTAAGGCAAATGTTTTTAATTGCCTTACAGCATCCTGTTATCACTTGCTGAGCTCAGATGTTTTTATCTTCTACATACTTCAGGTTTCCCCCTTTTTCTGAGCGTTCCTGCCTGTCTGTTTTCTAGTATGCAGCAAATGTATCCTATAATTCAGCATTGCAGTTTAGACTAAATGTTTAAAAACACGTTTTAAGGCTATAGAGTTTCTCAGTTGCTTCTACTAGCCTGACGTCTACTGGCCTGACACAGGCAACAGGCGTAGAATGGGACACATGTAGAGATGTAGGAGAGATAAATATTTTCAATATCTGTGACAGTCTTTAGTAATAAGGATGTAATTATATAGACTTTTGACTTAATAGTTGGGCTGGAGCATATAATGGTGGCTGGAGAAGTAAAACTATTCTTTTCTTGTTGTGTGCTTTGTTTGGTGCTTCTTTATACTTTTTTTTTGGAAGTATTTCTAGATAAGCATTCCCAGAGACTGGAGATATCAGTTTTGTATTTAAGTGGACACCTGCTCTGAGCAAGAGATGTCAGGGAGGCAGCTGAAGGCATGTCTGGTAATCGTGAAGCAAAGGAAGAGTGGTTTGTGCAGTATCCTGAACCACAAGGTTAAAGAGTTGGAGGGAAGAGATGCTGCAAAAGCAGTGGTTCCATTAAACATTCTAAACATGAGGGTGGGGATTTCAATGTGAAAGCATTGGGGTGGCCACAAGCTAATGTAAATCCACAAGGAAGAGATGATGAGTGAATTGCAGTTGAGGCCTCGTTGGATGCAGAAGTAAGGAATTTGAGCCAAGGGCAGCTTCCTGATGAAGGGCTTTTGCCCGAAATGTCGATGTTTGTTTTTCCCTGCTCCTTGGATGCTGCCTGACCTGCTGTGCTTTTCCAGCACCACACTCTTGTGGTGTAAAATTCCAAGCAGTGGAATGTGGTGAAACGGTTAAAAATTATGTCCCAATACATGTGTGAATCTAACCGGAATGGAGGTGTTGCTTAGTCCCGTGTGAATCTTATTACACACCTCCCCGTGTGAATCTTCTTATCTGTATGTAACCAGAATGGAATGTGTTTTTCTGCTGTTCACATGAATGTTTATATCTGGAAAAGAGTATATCAGCCGGAAAAGTCTCCAGTTCGGTGAGTCTGCTCCGGGGTTACGTTTAACCGCCGAGCGTGGGTTGTTGGCAACCGCTCTACGAGAACTGACGGCTCCCAGTTTTGGTAACATGTAGAGTGAGTATAAGCCAGACCCGTTGTGGCGACGCTGCGGGGAATAAAATGCCCATTATTCTAGCAGACTCGCCTCTTGGTCGTTTGTTCTGTGTCAGACTACTCTCCTACGAACCTGACCTTGAGAATTTTTTAAAACAACTCTTGACTCTAAACACCAGCATCTGTAGGCCTCGCTTTTGCCTTACTGGGCAGCTCGTCGGACAATGTTTGGATAGTTGGATCTGGAGGTGACACAGTCATGAGTGAGGGCTTCAGCAGCAGTTGTTATAAGTTAGCAGCGTATGGGCACAAAAGCCTATCTCTAGTTAAATCTGACGTCAAAGTTGCAAACTATTTTGTTCAGGGAGGGAAATGGAATTGTTGGCAATGGTTTCACGATGCTGATGGATTTTGTCTTTCCGATTTGTAGAATTGGTGAAATTTGCACATCTTTGAAGATTGGATGTCAGGAGAAACAAGTCTGACAATAAGGACAGTGAACAGATTGACTGGGTGGTGTATAAGAACTAACTCCGTATCTTTTGTATGATGTTGCAATGTGTTGATGAGGCCAGGATTTGACCCTTGAAGGACTAGGGAAGCAGCAAAGCGAGGAGGGAAGAGCAGTCGTTGCAAGTGATTTTTCTGGCTGTGGTCAGATAGTTTTGGATCAGCTAAATATGGATAGTTCCATTGATCTAGGCAATGGTGGAGAAGCTGTACAGAGGATGAAGAGGGACAACAGTTTAGCAGCTTAAAAGGTTAATAGTCACAGAAGATGCCAATTGTGACTTGACAAAAGTCATACTTGTGATGCTGTGGGTTGGAAACTTGATTAGATAATTTCAAACTGAGTTCTGAAAGAATAAGTTGGGATTTAAGAAGTGATGTGTGTATTTGACAAAATTGGAATAGAAGTGGAAGTGAGTAGTTCCCCAAGACATTAAATTGAACAATATTAGTCCTAGTTGTTTTGGAAGGTTCTTTTCTTAAATGCAAAACTGCAGCCCTGAGCCAGCATCTTTCATGTACCTTCAGTCCTGTTTTATATTGAGGATTAGTCACTGTTGTCAGTATTGGAATAGTGGAAAGAATTTCAGATCTGTTTCCTTCAGCTTTTAGCTTTGCTGTTGGACTTCACTTGGCAACCAGCATTGGGAATGAGTGAGGAATTAGATTTGTCTTTTTTCTTCAGTGAAAGATCTATCTGGGCAAAAAGGTATGTTTTAGGCCCTAGCTGTGGTCTTGGGATTCTGAATTTTCACGTTTTAGATGTGTGGTTTGTATAAAGGTCCCTGTAGTCTCCTGTGCACATTGGACAGAGGGCTTGTTCTCTGTATTAACCTGTGACATTATTGCCAGTCACACACCAAGATTTTCACAACTTTTTCACGACAACCACCTTACTTCCTGTTTCCTCTGTCACAGTCATCTATTAAAATAAATGGCAGTAAAAGAAAAAGCTTGACTTTGACTATTTAAATTTAAAGTCCTGGGATTAGAGACAGTAGGTACGAAACTCCCTCGGCTCTTTTCCTTTTTTAAAAACAATTTGGAAACACTTAATTTTTGCTGTGCTACCTATTTTTTTGATTAACGTTAATCTCACTCTTTTTCAATCTTAATAGTGCAGTGTATTGTGGGCCTTCAGAATTAGAATTAGGTTTTTTTGTCAGGTGTACTCCACTTATGAAAGAACAGGAGTATAATGAAAAGTTTACCATGTCGCCAATACATGGCACCATCTTTAGTATAAAGTACCTAGGTACAAATCTTGGGTACAAAAAAAATAGATAAAGTAAAGGAAATCGTTCTATTATGTATATCTGTAATGTAGTGTATGTTAGGAAAATGAGAAATAAAGCTGGAAAGATAGATGTTACAGTTTTTCTATAAGGACTGCCAACTGATCTGACCAGATTCCACTGGTTCCCAACCAGTAACCATCTAGGGTTTCTCAGTAATAAACAAGGGAGATGTTTTGAATTCAACATATATGAGGTCCGAATTATGCAGGATCGATTTCTGCCATAGCTTTAAAGAAACTGCATTATTTCTGATAGAGTACCATCCTTTTAGCTTGGTTTTCCCACCTTAAAGAGTGCTGCCTGTGCATGGCAGTATGTTCATTTACACTTGCAGCCCTAGTGTTTTGCAATCAATGAATTGTAAAGGAAGAGATCATTCTTCTTATTTACTAGCTGTAGTCTGTAGTTTGCTACAAAATAATTTGAGCTGAGAAGCCAACGTTTTAACCCTATCCGCGTTAATTTGTAATAATTGTGTTTGGTCTGTACTGAGATAAGCTGATTTCAACTAGTTGGAGGTTTGGAGACACTATAAACAACTTCAGTCTCTCTGGGCTAAGTTTGAATTCCTGGGAGGTAAAATGTGATTTGAGTCTGTCTCTTTTACAAATTAGTAGTTAGCATCTGGTGTAAGGAGACTTTTTTTTTAAAAGAAAAAAAACATTGCTGTGTGGGAAAGCCTGCCAGCTAATTTGCGCTTGGCAAGTTTGCAAACAGAAAATGAGATAGTTCATTCACTGTTTCTTTTTGTTGGAGATTGATGTTTCAAGGGAGAACTGTTTCCTTGAACAAGGATGGACTCCGTTCTCTTCCAATGGTATCCTTCAGCAGGTCCGTTTCTTGTTTGTAAGCGTGCATCACTGATATTGTCACAAACCTGGGGAAAGCCAATGATGTAGTGATATTGTCAGTGGATTTGTAACTCTGATGCTCCAGAGGGTGCATACATTCAAATTCCACCATGGCAGGTGCTGAACTTTGAATTCAGTAAAAATCTGTAACAAAACTAGCAGAGGTGATCATTGTTGTTTGTCATAAAAATGCAATTGGTTCAATAATGTCCTTTACAGACACCACATTGGTGGCTGCAAAATGGGTAGATTGGGAGAACACCTCTGCTCTGTCTGTTGAAATGACTCCAATCTTCCAGTTGCTTACCCTTTCAATAAATTGCCTTTGTTCTCATTGCTAACCTTTCTGCCCTGGGTTTGCTGCAATGTTCGAATGAAGCAAAAAACAAGCCTGAACAACATCTCATTTTCTGCTTGGGCTCATTACAGCCCCTAGGGCTTAATGTTGAATTCCACAACTGAGAGCTGGAAATGTGTTGCTGGAAAAGCGCAGCAGGTCAGGCAGCATCCAGGGAACAGGAGAATCGACGTTTCGGGCATAAGCCCTTCTTCAGGATGAAGGGCTTATGCCCGAAACGTCGATTCTCCTGTTCCCTGGATGCTGCCTGACCTGCTGCACTTTTCCAGCAACACATTTCCAGCTCTGATCTCCAGCATCTGCAGACCTCACTTTCTCCTTCCACAACTGAGAGCCTGACTGTGTGATGCCTGCTCTTTGTTTTTCTTGCATCTTGCCCCTCATTTCCATTTTCATCTCCTTTACACTTTAGTTTATAGCCATTTTAGATCTCTGTCTCTCTTTTAATCAATTAGCAGTCTCTGTCTTATGCACTGGGCCTCCACATTATTTTTTCCCTTTGTTTCTCCTGAACCTCTGTCAAAAGTACAAAACCCACCATTTCCCACCCCTTTTCATTTCTGAAGATTCACACTGGACTCAGTTAACTCTCTCTCCACAGATGCTACAAGGCCTGCTAGGTTTCTTCAGCATTCTCTGTGTATTGGTTTCAGATTTTCAGAATCAGTATTATTTATAGAATCCCAACAGTGTGGAAACAGACCCTACGGCCCAACAAATCCACACCGACCCTCCGAAGAATATCCCACCCAAACCCATTCCCCTATCCTATTACTCTCCATTTAACCTCAACTAATGCACCTAACCTATACATCCCTGAACGCCATGGACAATTTAATGTGGCCAATTCACTTAACCTGCACATCTTTTGGACTGTGGGAGGAAACCGGAACAACCAGAGGAAACCCACACAGACACGGGGAGAATGTGCAAACGCCACAGAGACAGTCACCCGAGGCTGGAATTGAACCCTGGTGCTGTGGGGCAGCAGTAGGGCCCACTAAGCCACAGTGCAGCATTTCACAGCAGTCCCTATTCTGGGTTACAAAAGCGGAAAGGCTCAGTAGGTTTGGCAGCATCTGTAGAGGGAAATCAGAGTTAATATTTCTATTTTTGTTTCCGAGTTTCCAGCATCCACAGTTCTTTTGGCTTTTCTCCAGTATCTTACTCTGGGTTGCAATCCGTTTGAGTCCTGTGATGAAGACCATTGCCCATGTTTTTGGAATTTAACTGGATATTTCACCTTGGGCTAACTGCTGACTTGGAAACTGGGTTGGAATGGTGTTTTGAGACTGGGAAGTTGATTTGGGAAGGCCAGGATGGGTGGGGAAGAGATGATAGACTGAGCTCATTATAAATGAGAGGTCCAGAAGGAGATTTGTGAGTTGGATTGGGGCAGATTGCTAAAGCATTAAACATCACAGCACTTGAGCGCAGAGTAAGACAATTTGCACAGAGGCCAGCAGCAAGATTTGAAGCTAGGGTTGTGGGAAGTCAAGAGTCCTGTGGAGAGGTTGGAGATGTGGGGTAGAATGGCAGAGTTGCGTATTTGAGAGGTAGGTAAAGCAGGTAGTCTGGAACCAACAGAGAAGTGAAACCCACTTGCTTTGTGGATATAATAATCCTTCTGTTAGCCACCTGGTTTCTTATGGCCTGGGAAACTCTATATCAACCAGAATTAAGTTTAAAATCTTGGTAAACTAGAAACAAGACATTTTTATTAAATTTACAATGCCAATCCAACCTCTGAGAGCTAATTGATTGACTTATTCCACCATTTTAAATTCTCAGATATTTTCAATTTGCTGTAATTTTTTTTAAAGTATTGAGTGAGTATTATTTTTCTCTTGCATCAATTTGCAAAAAGTAATGCATCATACTACATCCTGGAATTGTGAAAAGCAACCCTGAGATCAAATTCTGCTCAGGAATACAATCTCAAGAATTTCCCATTAGTCTGAGATTCACGTTTCCCCCTTCAATATGGGAACCAGAGAGGGGAAGAGAGCAAGTCTCCTTTTCTGGAGCCACTTGTTCAGTTATGTATCTAATTTTATATTCAAACAATATTATTTTTGGAAAAACTCTCTGCGCTCTGTGCAAATTGTCTTACTCTGCGCTCAAGTGCTGTGATGTTTAATGCTATCAATCATTTCGGCTGTCCCTTGCAGATGGAAATGGCTCTCTTCCACTCTCAGGGTGAGTCCGTAGGTGGCTGTACAGATTGATGTGGTTACTGCAGGCTGTGCTATGGGAAGGGCTGGTGGGTGTAGGTGTGGCAGCGCATCCCTTTCACAGTTTGTGCCTGGCTTCCATTTTCTCCCCGACAGCAAGTCTCGAGGTGCTCACGGCCTTCCCGGATGCTCCTCCTCCATTTTGGATGGTCTTGGGGCAATGATTCCTAGGCATCAGTGGGAATGCTGCACCTTGTCAGTGAGGCCTTGAGGGTATCATGGAAACACTAATGTGTCATTTTGAAGCTAGGAGTAGAGCACCTGCTTGGGGAGTCTTATGTCGGTCATATGGATGACATTCCCAGCCCATCGTAGCCTGTCAGCGGTGGTCAGTGCCTCCATGATGGGAACATTGGCCTTGTCAAGGACGGTGGTGTTGGCATGACTTTCTTCCCAGTGGATTTGCAGGGCTTTGCGCAGGCTGTGTTGGTACTGCTCCAGCGCCTTGATGCTTCTGCTGTAGACTGCCCACGTCTCAGAGCCAAAATCATATAATTTATAGAAAAATGCCCCTACTTGGGGTCTGCAAATGTCAACTTATCAATTCCTTGTTTCTAGCTGATTGCGCTACGTTCACAAGAATCAATTTAGTCCTGTTCCTTTTCAAAGATAGGTTTCACTGTTTGCAAATACATTGGCTGCCTGCCAGCATGTGTATATGCCAAACCCCGATTGGTGCTGCCTTCTCATAGCTTTTTGAAAACAACAGCGTGGGATGTTGGGTTGGAATTGTAAGATGCTTTTGGTGCTTCTGTAAGGCTGGGATTCTGGGCTACTACAACCGGTTTGTCAAATTGCATTTTTAAATTCTTGCTGACTGAGTAACATAAGCTGCATTCCTGTAGGGAAACAGGAGGGAAAAGACCCTTTGCACTGTCAGTTGGTAGGAAGGATAGAACAGATTAAATTAAAAATGGTTACCTGAAGACTGAGACTGGTTAGGATAGATTGCGATTTTTCATTGCACACTGACTATTAAGTACTTTGAACTGTACTTTGCACTTTTTGGTGTATTATATCCAGTATTATTTCATCAGCTATTTAACATTTGCAATAAGCAATCAACATTTGAAAGAGGACACTGTAAGAAGTGTTTTAGTCCGCTAGCTAGTCACTTGATTTAAGTGACTATCTTGAAGGTAGCTACAATCCACTATAGCCTATTGAAATGATAGTTCTCTCATATAAATGCAACCCTGTGATTCCTGTAGGAAAAGCTACATGTGTAGACAGGGGATGACACTGGTTTTTCAGGAACATCTCATTAGTTCTTATCTACAAATCATATTCAGGGTATTGCAGCTCTGCTGTGCTCAGCAGATCTGCCAGAAGCTCTTCTGAGCCAAATTTAAGTTGGAAATAAATAGTGAACTCCCTATAATTAGTGACATATGGTTTTCTGTTTACAGGCTTTTTTTTTCCCCTCTCCAACGTGCTGTACAACGTAATGGTGACAATTGATATCAAGGCCCTATTTATTCCTGCATTTGTACAAGGCTGTTGTGTGGACTTAATTGCATTTTGTGTTCAAGGATCTGGATTTAAAAGATTAGGTGCATGATTAAAGGCAGCCTGGTAGCTATAACACTTGCGTCAGTTCATTGACCAGAATCTGCTTCAAGGGCAAATTTGTCCAAATCCTTGAGAAGCAGACGGAATACAAAGAAAGCTGGCTGAAATAAATCTTTACAAAACCATTTGTTTCCAACATAGCTGAGAGTTCAAATTAAGGAATTATAATGATATTGTTGGAATCGTTCAGTTTGAGTAATGAAGCTCTATGAAGGAGCATCAGAGAAGAGTTAATATGGTCAGAAGGCAGTGTTCTAACTTGACGAAAATCATTGCTTTCTTGAAGCAGCATAAATAAAAATGTTGAAAAGCTGTATCACTGCAAACATTGTTCCTATGAACTAGACATGTTCTGTGGGCCTCGTTCTCTCACTAGTCTCAGCATTACACTGTTGACAGCTTGTACTTAAATATTTTACCCAGTGACTAATATGGCCAATTATGTATGTTATACTTGGTTCAGAATTTTAAGATCCATCAGCCAGGTTGCGTTGATAAATAACAAAATTTGTTAATTTATTTTAAAAAAGAGAAGCTTGCTTCTCAACTATGCAGAGCTGATTAACACAGTTTTAAATATGAAAGTTTAAACATTTATCCTTCTAAATAATCCAGCATACATGAACACGTGGACATATACCAGTCAAAGAAAAACATGAAGATACTGTTGTGGAGGTTAACTTTGGCGAAGACAAATACTTTGGCTAAATAGTTGCTAATTATTTGGGAAGAAGATGATAAATGTTCCAAATGGCTTTTAGTCTGGCATCCTGGTCACTGTGCTCAGCTGGTTGTCACTGAAATAACTTCAGATACAGGTCGCTTGGGCAGGTGTTGAGAGAAATCTTTCAGAAATTATAGCTGTTTTGGTTTTTCATCCCTTCTCCCCAGGACCCACGAGAGTTTGTCAAAAAGGTAGCAATGGCTGGGCTGAAGGGTTTAATATCTGCACTGGCTAACCCTCATACTGAACTCCAAACTACCTCAAATAGCCACAACTCTTGATGGCCCTAAACTCAGGCATGTGACTTCCAGTAAGCCAGTGTAGGCAGTTGCCTAAAGTTGTGAGACTTCCCGGAAGTGTCTTTTTTAAAAAAAAAAAGAGTCCCACAGTGCCCTTTCAGTGAACTTTTTGTTTTTAAAAAAAGGTCCATGCACTACTGGGTCAACTTGCTGTTCCCAGTGCTGTGGCTGTGTGGAGGCTCCAATCACCACAGGACCTTTTAAAAAGCACAGAGCAATACAGCAATTGTTAGCAAACGTCTGTGACTAAAGCCTTGAAGCTAGGACTAGAGTCATAGAGATGGACAGCACAGAAATAAACCCTTCGGTCCAACCCATCCATGCTGATTAGATATCCCAACCCAATCTAGTCCCATCTGCCAGCGCCCAGCTCGTATCCCTCCAAACCCTTCCTATTCATATACCCATCCAAATGCCTCTTAAATGTTGCAATTGTACTAGCCTCCACCACTTCCTCTGGCAGCTCATTCCACACATGTACTACCTTCTGCGTGAAAAAGTTGCCCCGGAGGTCTCTTTTATATCTTTCCCCTCTCACCCTAAACCTATGCCCTCTAGTTCTGGACTCACTCACCCCAGGGAAAAGACTTTGTCTATTTGCCCTATCCATGACCCTCATGATTTTGTAAACCTCTATAAGGTCATTCCTCAGCTTTCAACGCTCCAAGGAAAACAGCCCCAGCCCTATAGCTCAAATCCTCCAACCCTGGCAACATTCTTGTAAATCTTTTCTGAACCCTTTCAAATTTCTCAACATCCATCTAATTGGAGGGAGACCAGAATGCACGCAATATTCCAGCAGTGGCCTAATCAATGTCCAGTACAGCCGCAACATGACCTCCCAACTCCTTGACTTGATGCTCTAACCAATAAAGGAAAGCATACCAAACTTCTTCACTATCCTTTCTACCTGCGACTCCACTTTCAAGGAGCTATGAACCTGCACTCCAAGGTCTCTTTGTTCAGCAACACTCCCTAGGACCTTACCATTAAGTGTGCAAGTCTTGCTTTGATTTGCTTTTCTAAAATGCAGCACCTTGCATTTATCTGAATTAAACTCGATCTGCCACTCCTCAGCCCATTGGCCCATCTGGTCCAGATCCTGTTGTAATCTGAGGTAACCTTCTTTGCTGTCCACGACACCTCCAATTTTGGTGCCATCTGCAAACTTCCTAATTATACCTCTGGATTTAATGTTGAAATTATTTATATAAATAACAAAAAGTAGTGGACCCATCACTGATCCTTGTTGCACACCACTGGTCACAGGCCTCCAGTCTGAAAAGCAACCCTCAACCACTACCCACTGTTGTCTACCTTTTGAGCCAGTTCTGTATCTAAATGGCTAGTTCTCCCTGTAATCCATGAGATCTAATCTTGCCAACCAGTTTCCCATGGGGAACCTTGTCGAATACCTTACTGAAATCCGTATAGATCAGGTCCACTGCTCTCCCCTCATCAATTGTCTTTGTTATTTGTTCAAAAAACTCAATCAAGTTTGTGAGACATGATTTCCCACGCACAAAGCCATGCTGACTATCCCTAATCTGTCCTTGCCTTTCCAAGTGCATGTAAATCCTGTTCCTCAGGATTCCATCCAACAACTTGCCCACCACCAACTTCAGGCTAACAGATTTTTGTGGCTTTTTCTTACTACCCTTCTTAAACAGTAACACCACATTAGCCAACCTCACCTGTGAGCATCAATGATACAAATATCTCAGCAAGGGGCCCAGCATACACTGCCTTCGTTTCCCAGAGTTCTGGGTTACACCTGATCAGGTCCTGGAGTTCAACAGTGAGCTGTGTGGAAACTCTCTCTGCCTCTCTCTTTCTCTTTCTCTCTCTTTTTTTCTCTCTGTCTGTCTCTCTCGCTCTGTCTCTCTCGCTCTGTCTCTCTCGCTCTGTCTCTCTCGCTCTGTCTCTCTCGCTCTGTCTCTCTCGCTCTGTCTCTCTCGCTCTGTCTCTCTCGCTCTGTCTCTCTCGCTCTGTCTCTCTCGCTCTGTCTCTCTCGCTCTGTCTCTCTCGCTCTGTCTCTCTCGCTCTGTCTCTCTCGCTCTGTCTCTCTCGCTCTGTCTCTCTCGCTCTGTCTCTCTCGCTCTGTCTCTCTCGCTCTGTCTCTCTCGCTCTGTCTCTCTCGCTCTGTCTCTCTCGCTCTGTCTCTCTCGCTCTGTCTCTCTCGCTCTGTCTCTCTCGCTCTGTCTCTCTCGCTCTGTCTCTCTCGCTCTGTCTCTCTCGCTCTGTCTCTCTCGCTCTGTCTCTCTCGCTCTGTCTCTCTCGCTCTGTCTCTCTCGCTCTGTCTCTCTCGCTCTGTCTCTCTCGCTCTGTCTCTCTCGCTCTGTCTCTCTCGCTCTGTCTCTCTCGCTCTGTCTCTCTCGCTCTGTCTCTCTCGCTCTGTCTCTCTCGCTCTGTCTCTCTCGCTCTGTCTCTCTCGCTCTGTCTCTCTCGCTCTGTCTCTCTCGCTCTGTCTCTCTCGCTCTGTCTCTCTCGCTCTGTCTCTCTCGCTCTGTCTCTCTCGCTCTGTCTCTCTCGCTCTGTCTCTCTCGCTCTGTCTCTCTCGCTCTGTCTCTCTCGCTCTGTCTCTCTCGCTCTGTCTCTCTCGCTCTGTCTCTCTCGCTCTGTCTCTCTCGCTCTGTCTCTCTCGCTCTGTCTCTCTCGCTCTGTCTCTCTCGCTCTGTCTCTCTCGCTCTGTCTCTCTCGCTCTGTCTCTCTCGCTCTGTCTCTCTCGCTCTGTCTCTCTCGCTCTGTCTCTCTCGCTCTGTCTCTCTCGCTCTGTCTCTCTCGCTCTGTCTCTCTCGCTCTGTCTCTCTCGCTCTGTCTCTCTCGCTCTGTCTCTCTCGCTCTGTCTCTCTCGCTCTGTCTCTCTCGCTCTGTCTCTCTCGCTCTGTCTCTCTCGCTCTGTCTCTCTCGCTCTGTCTCTCTCGCTCTGTCTCTCTCGCTCTGTCTCTCTCGCTCTGTCTCTCTCGCTCTGTCTCTCTCGCTCTGTCTCTCTCGCTCTGTCTCTCTCGCTCTGTCTCTCTCGCTCTGTCTCTCTCGCTCTGTCTCTCTCGCTCTGTCTCTCTCGCTCTGTCTCTCTCGCTCTGTCTCTCTCGCTCTGTCTCTCTCGCTCTGTCTCTCTCGCTCTGTCTCTCTCGCTCTGTCTCTCTCGCTCTGTCTCTCTCGCTCTGTCTCTCTCGCTCTGTCTCTCTCGCTCTGTCTCTCTCGCTCTGTCTCTCTCGCTCTGTCTCTCTCGCTCTGTCTCTCTCGCTCTGTCTCTCTCGCTCTGTCTCTCTCGCTCTGTCTCTCTCGCTCTGTCTCTCTCGCTCTGTCTCTCTCGCTCTGTCTCTCTCGCTCTGTCTCTCTCGCTCTGTCTCTCTCGCTCTGTCTCTCTCGCTCTGTCTCTCTCGCTCTGTCTCTCTCGCTCTGTCTCTCTCGCTCTGTCTCTCTCGCTCTGTCTCTCTCGCTCTGTCTCTCTCGCTCTGTCTCTCTCGCTCTGTCTCTCTCGCTCTGTCTCTCTCGCTCTGTCTCTCTCGCTCTGTCTCTCTCGCTCTGTCTCTCTCGCTCTGTCTCTCTCGCTCTGTCTCTCTCGCTCTGTCTCTCTCGCTCTGTCTCTCTCGCTCTGTCTCTCTCGCTCTGTCTCTATCCCCAACCCCCTCTAATATACCGCACCACCTCTAATATCCAGCACCACCTCTGTAATATCCAGCACCACCTCTGTAATATCCAGCACCACCTCTGTAATATCCAGCACCACCTCTGTATTTTTCAAGATGTCACTATCTTTTTCCCCCACACTGTATATGTTCCATGTCCTTCTCCACAGTAACAGTGTTGCAAAATACTCATTTTGTATCTCCCCCATTTCCTGCGGTTCCACACAAAGGCTGCCTTGCTGATCTTTGAGGGGCCCTATTCTATACCTAGTTATCCTTTTGACCTGAATGTATTTGTAAAATTCCTTTGGATTCTCCTTAACCCCCCTTAACCCCAAAGCTATCTCATGTCCCCTTTTTGCCCTCCTGATTTCCCCCTCAAGTATACTCCAACTGCCTTTGTACTCTTCTAAGGATTCTCTCGATCTCTCCTGTCTACACCTGACATATGCTTTCTTATTTTTCTTAACCAAAACCTCAATTTCTCTAGTCATCCAGCATTCCCTATACCTATCAGCCTTTCCTTTCACCCTAACCGGAATATACTGTCTCTGGACTCTCGTTATCTCATTCCTGAAGGCTTCCTATTTTCCGGACCCTTTACCTGCACGCATCTGTTCCCAGCCAGCCTTTGAATGTTCTTGCCTAATACCGTCAAAATTAGCCCTCCTCCAATTTAGAACTTCAACTTTTAGATCTGGTCTATCCTTTTCCATCACTATTTCAAAACTAATAGAATTCAAGTCGCTGGCCCCAAAGTGCTCCCCACTCACACCTTAGTCACCTGACCTGCCTTATTTCCCAAGAGTAAGTCAAATTTTGCATCTTCTTCTGGATCAGTGGTGCTGGAAGAGCACAGCAATTCAGGCAGCATCCAACGAGCAGCAAAATCGACGTTTCGGTACCTGATGAAGGGCTTTTGCCTGAAACGTCGATTTCGCTGCTCGTTGGATGCTGCCTGAATTGCTGTGCTCTTCCAGCACCACTGATCCAGAATCTGGTTTCCAGCATCTGCAGTCATTGTTTTTAACCTCAAATTTTGCACCTTCTCTAGTAGGTACATTCACATATTGAATCAGAAAATTTTCTCCTACACACTTAATGAATTCCTCTCCATCTAAACCCTTAACACTATGGTCGTCTTAGTCTGTGTTTGGAAAGCTAATTTCTCTACCATAACCACCCTATTATTTTCACAGATAATTTAGATCTCTTTACAAATTTGTTTCTCAATTTCCCTGACCATAAAGGAGTCTATAATACAATCCCAATAAGGTGATCATCCCTTTCCTATTTCTCAGTTCAACCCAAAAATCTTCCCTGGATATATTCCCAGGAATATCCTCCCTAAGTACAGTATTAATGATAACCCCTATTAAAAATGCCACTCCCCCTCCTCTCTTGCCTCCCTTTTTCTATCCTTCTCATAGCATTTGTATCCTGTATCATTAAGCTGCCAGTCCTTGTCCATCCTTGAGCCATGTTTCTGTAATTGCTATGATATCCCAGTCCCATGTTCCTAACCATGCCCTGAGTTTGTGTGCTGTCTCTGTTTGGCCTCTTACATTGAAATAAATGCAGTTTAATTTTTGTCTTACCTTGTTCTCTGCTTTGTCCCTGACTGTTTGTTTGTTTGTTTGTTTGTTTGACTTGCTCCTTTTCCCAACTGTTGATCTCTTTCCTCATTTTTCCCCCAATCCTTCTCCCCTGCACCAGCTCCTCAGCCACACATTCATCTGCTCTATCCTCCTATTCCTACCCTCAACTACCTTGTAGCACTGGGAGTAATCCAGATATTACTTCCCATGAGGACCTCCTTTTTAAATTGCTGTCTAACTCTCGATATTCTCCCTTCAGAATCTCATCCTTTTCCCTTATCAAATCATTGGTTCCTGGTGCCTGCTAGTTCCTCTCCCCTTTGAGAACAATCTGCACCGTCTCTGAGCCATCCTTAATCCTGGCACCAGGGTGGCAACATACCAGTTTGATTTTTCACTGCTGGCCACAGAAATGTTTGTGCCTCTGACTAGATAGTCCCCTTTCAGAATTGATTACTTGGAACCTGAAGTACCCCTGATTACGTTAGAGCCTTCCTTGTAACCAGAAACTTGGCTGTTTATGCTACATTTCCCTGAGAGTCCATCACCCTCTACATTTTCCAAAACAACATACAGGTTTGAGATGGGGATAGCCACGGGGGACTCCTGTACTTCCTGCCTACTGCTTCTACCTTTCCTGGAGTTAACTCATCTACATGACTTTTCTCCCATCCTACAACTGCCATATGTCACACCCCTGGCTCTTGTAAATTCCTCATTGCCTCTAACTGTCGCTCCAACCCATCCATTCAATCGGATAGGATTTGCAACCAAAGACACTTCCAGCAGACATAATTCCTCAGTAACATGTAAACTCTCCTGAACCTCCCACATCCAACAAGAAGAGCATATTACTCCTCTAAAGGCCATGTTTGCTCCTTTAAAATCTACAGACCCAGAAAATAGCACCGTCTTTTTGTGTTACAAAAACAGTGCTCCAGGCTAACTCGCACTTATGGTTTATATTTTTAAAATATAATCAAGAGACAGATTTCAATAAAACATTTAATCAAGAACGAGTCCTCAATACGAAAATGAAATGATTTTATAACAGTGTATGGTGAAAATGTTTCTTTTATTTTATTTAAGATGGTTATTTTAAATCTAAGAATTTCTTCTCCAGAGTTAATAATAGGTGCACACCATAGTGCTTTTTTCTTTAACTGCAGTTGTACTGTAAGACTTGGGAGATAATTAGTTTGTACTTCTTCGTCCCCTCAAAGAATTCCATTGGCCAGTTTGGCTGGTAAGCAGTTTCCCTCACAGGAAGGTACAGAAAATGAGAAGTGACAACACCGTTGCACACAAGAAAAAACAAAGAACGGTGGATGCTATAAATCAGAAACAAAAACAGAAGTTGCTAGAAAACCTCATCAGGTCTGACAACATTTGTGAAGAGAAATCAGAGTTAATGTTCAGGAACTGGACCCCAAACATTAACTCTGATGTCTCTTTACAGATGCTGCCAGACTTGCTGAGCTTTTCCAGAAACTTCTGTATTCATTAACACTGTTGCACACACTTACTAGTGGACACTGCCATTGAAATGGACCTGGAAGCTCATTGCCTGCTGCACCTCCTATGCTGGAGATTCATGCAAATAATATACAATATTAGGGAATTAAAATGGTAAAATCCAATAAAATAATAAATTTGGTCCATGGGCTTTTATACTTGAAATTACACTGGCCCAATTTAAATTCCACCAAAGTAGTTTGAAAATTTGTGTTTAGGTTTTGTTTTGAACCTAGAAATTATAAAACTGATAGCAATAAAAATGTTATGTACAATATGGAAAGATGACCTTTAAAATGTGTTCCCACCATCATATTTGACAGTTAACTACATTCAGGGCAGTGAGATATGGCCAATAAATATGGTGTTTTTGAGAATGAAGAAAATTGTATTGTCATCGTATGCTATTCTTGATAATCGTTGGCATGTTGGGTTGGTTCTTTTTGCTAAAGTGCCTTCACACTGTATTGTTATGACAATTGAAAGTGTATGGCTTAGAGTCCAACTTCCTACATGATGCAAGCAGCAGAAGGGGTTTTAGGGTTGAGTGGGATGGGTGCGTATTGCTCAGATTGAATGAGGCAAAACCTTAGTATCGCAGATTCCACTTGAAAATTTCTGTATTGATTAACTAACTAACATGTTTCTTCTCCTAAGAACTGTATTGCGCCCTGCCACTCTGAGGTGAAAGGCAAATATGCTAATCCAGTGTGCCATCCAGGCCTATGTAAACTCTTGACTAAATTGATAATATGTTGAAAACTAATTATAAGCTCTATTTGCTAAGGAAGACACCCCCTAAAACTTCCTGTACTGTGCAAGGTCATTCTTCCAAAGTTCCTTTTTAAAATTCTGGCGTGTTGCTTGAAGTGAATGTCGGAAATGTTTACTGTGCAGCGCTGAATGATTTTTGCATTGTCCAGTTTAAAATGAAAGTTTGCTCTTAAATAAAGGAAAAGTGTTGAATGCCCTGGGCCTGACCCACAGTCAGCAGTCTCAAACTTTTTTTAACTGTTTCAAAACCTGTACCAACCTGTTTGAAGCTGCAGCTGATGTTTGTGATCAAATCCTAACTGCGATCTGCTCTTTTAGCTTAAGCACTTAAGGCTTTGAGGTGTACTTTGTCCTGTTTTCTTTTGAGAGAGAGATTGAACGAGAAACATTTGAGCAGTCTGAGGTAACAAACGGCTTGTGAGGCCATGGAGTTCTGTTTTTTTTTAAAAGTTGGCACAATAGAAGCAGCATGGATGGGTGTGGCCAGCTCTTTCAGATCAGGATTTCTAGTTGTCTTCTTTAAGCTTTTAGACTCAGCAGAAGCTGCTGGAGTCTTGAAGTAGAAGTTGTTTTTTCCCTCTCTCTTGATTACTGCTCGAAGCTGGGGTTTCTTTTACTGCTGGTGTTGCCAGTGAGAAAATCTGTTTTCTGAATTTGCCTTTTTGCCAAGGAGTCTGTTTAAGGGATGTTACTATATTGGAACAGTTAATTAGTAAGTTACTGTATCTATTGTCTTAAGTTTTCCAACAGAGTTAAGTTGTTCTAAGTTCTTCTTTTGCATTTTAACAATAGTGTTTGAATAAATTGTGTTTTCCTTAATGTTGAGGAGTTTGAGCAGTCGAATTGCATCTGGAACCCAGCACTTTAGATTGCCTTAAAAATAAGAAAGACTTGGAGTGGTCTGGTCCATAACACTTAATTCACTCTAAATTTAACTTATAACTAGGGTCAGTGCTCAGACTTTGTGGGGTTGTGGCGTCATTACAGCTCGCAGCCAATTCAGCCCATTAACTCCATGCTGATTTTAAAAACAAAAGTGCTTCGAACTGGTTTTCAATTGGGGATCTTTTTTATGTATTGGATAAATATGTCCTCTATGCTGGAAATGCTGTATATTTTGTGTCGTTTTCATTCAAAGTTTTTTGGATTTTAAGTTCTTTTTTAAAATTCTGCCAAAATTCAGGAGAAATATGAAGAGGTCATGAAAGGCTTGAAATAGGATTCATTTTAGAATTGATGAACAAAGCTGTCTCAGTTGTTTTGAAAATGAGTCAATTCCCTCTCTGTTTCTGAGCAACTAAGTGAACAATGGCCAGAGGGTGCAACCTAATTTGTTTTTAATTAAAATGCACTGTTGTGCTTTAACTCCAAAATGTACTTTTTGTAATGCTTTACTAGAAGCCCCAATCTACCCACCTAATAAGCAACAGTGTAAGATAGTGTTTGCTGCTACCCTAACTCTAACACACTCTGAAGTTCAGGATGACTTTTAGGTTGATTCATTTTAAAAATGTATTGTACATTCCCCTCTATATTTTCTTACATCAATGCTGGCAATGAATAAAGATCCATAGTGTACTTTTATGTTATACACCGGAACTAGGAAGCATAGTTATAGCTTTGCATGAGGGATTAGTTTTACTCCATTTTCTACTTTTTCTCCTCCTATCTTGGTTTCTTCCCACACCTAACACTGAACATATGAACCAGGAGCAGGAGTAGACCATTCAGCCCTTCCTGCTCTTACTTTCAGCAAAATCATGGCCAATCTCCTACTCTATTTGTCATAGACTCTTGGCCAACAAAAGAATCCATCTACCTCTGCCATAAGACTATTCCATGCCTCCACTGTTATCTGAAGAGAGTTCTAAAAACTTTAATTCTGGGAAGAATGTCCTCCATCTCAGTATTATTAAGGAGACAACTGTAATCCTGAGTTCTAATGTTTCCCATGATGGGAATCATCCTCTCATTCTTTATCTATTTCCCCTCTCTATCTTGACTTGAGCCTGAGCACTATCTGATCTCTGGTACTTTGAGAATTTCTTTTAGCAACCTATTCATCAGTGTTATGACGTGCTTCTGAAGCGGGTGGGTCTTGAACCCAAGTCTCCTGGCTCAGAGGTAGGGATACTACCTCTGCACCATAAGAGCCCTTCTGGTACTTTAGAGAGCATTTACCTGTGGAAGTATTACAGCTGAGCCTGATCCTGCCCTCTAATGAAAAAGGATTCTGGGTAATCCAAGATGGAGGACAGGAAAACATTGTGGCTATAAGAGCTGCCCTCTTTTTTTTTTGAGGTATCTTTAGGTGTTGGAGCTGATTTCCACAAATTCCAGGAGCAGCGATTACTGTTTTATATACTGTTGCAATGTTTTGGAACTTTTGGGGACAAAGGATCAAAACAGCAGGCGACTGACTGTGTGGAGTTTGCACGTTCTCCCTGTGTCTGCGTGGGTTTCCTCCGGGTGCTCCGGTTTCCTCCCACAGTCCAAAGATATGCAGGTCAGGTGAATTGCCCATGCTAAATTGCTCGTAGTGTTAGGTAAGGGATAAATGTAGGGGTATGAGTGGGTTGCGCTTCGGCGGGGCGGTGTGGACTTGTTGAGCCGAAGGGCCTGTTTCCACACTGTAAGTAATCTAATCTAAAAAGGAGGAAGACAGACAAAGGCAGTGGCCATATGATCAGAGAAAGAAACCTATACTACTATCTGACACAGCAGTGAATCTGCACAGTTACTGCCTTTGCTGTTTGAGTTGAAGTATCTCTGGACATCGGAGTGCGTTGGGGAAAAATGAACAAGCAGCAAAATTCGCAGCTGACCGTGGAGGAACCTGTGTGGGAGAACTCGCAGCACAGGAACAGATAAGTGCATAGTTTTTAAGTGTAGCCTTGCTGTAACTCTACAACAGTGAATAGAGTGGGTTATTTCTTGACTATCTGTTTTAATGAGAACTGTTTCTTGATTAAATTTTAAAAACATAAGCCATAAGTATTAAGTTAGCCTGGAGTAGTGTCCTTTTTTATTTAGAGCAATAAGACAGTGTTATTTTCTGGGTCTGTGGATTGTGAAGGTGCAAAGATAGCCTTTCGTAGAGTGATGTACTCTTCCTGTCGGATGTGGGAGTTTAGGGAGAGTTTCCATATTATTGATGATTATGTCTGCAGGAAGTGTCTTTGGTTGTGAATCCTATCAGATCGCATGGATCAGTTCAAGCAGCAGTTAGAGGCAATAAGGAATTTACAGGAGCTAAGGGCTGTGATGGATAGCAGTTATAGGAAGGGAGAAAAGCTGCAGATGCAGTCAGGTAGATGGGCTACCTCCAGGAAAGGTAGGAGAGGGAGGCAGGTAGTGCAGGAGTATTCCATGGCTAGCCCCATCTCAAACAAGAATGCTGTTATGGAAAATGTAGGGGGTGATGGACTCTCAGGGGAATGTAGCATGAACAGCCAAGTTTTGGCACTGAGAATGGCTCTAATATAATGAGAGGTACAACAGGTTCCAGGAACGATTGTGATAGAGGCCTGTCTAGTCAGAGGCACAGACAGACATTTCTGCACCGGGCAGTGAAAAATCAGAATGATGTGTTGCCGCCCTGGTGTCCTGATCAAGGAAATCTGAGTGGGTGCAGAATGCTCTCACAGGAGAGGGGGACCAACAGGAGGTTGGTCATAGGAAGGGAAAAGGATGAAATTCTGAAGGGAGAACATAGAGTGTTAGGCAGGAATTTAAAATTGAGGTCCTCGAGGATAGTAATATCTGGATTATTCCCAGTGCTACGAGCTAGTGAGTGTAGGAATATTAAGATAGGGCAGATGAGTGCGTGGCTGAGGAGCTGGTGCATGGAAGAAGGATTCACATTTTGGGATCATAGGAATCTCTTCTGGGGTAGAAGTGACCTATATAAGAAGGACGGATCACACTTAAATTGGAAGGGGACTAATATAATGGCAGGGTGATTTGAGAGAGCTGCTCGGGAGAATTTAAACTAGTAAGGTGAGGGGGGTGGGACCCAGGGAAATAGTGAGGAAAGAGATCAATCTGAGACTGGTACAGTTGAGAAAAGGAGTGAGTCAAACAGTCAGGGCAGGCAGGAACAAAGCAGAAAACAAGGTCGGACTGATAAATTAAATTGCATTTATTTCAATGCAAGAGGCCTAACGGGGAAGGCAGATGAACTCAGGGCATGGTTAGGAACATGGGACTGGGATATCATAGCAATTACAGAAACATGGCTCAGGGATGGGCAGGACTGGCAGCTTAATGTTCCAGGATACAAATGCTACAGGAAGGATAGAAAGGGGGGCAGGGGAGGGTTGGGAGTAGTGTTTTTGAAAGGGGTTGATAGCATTAATGCTGTGCTTAGGGAGGATATTCCTGGGAATACATCCAGGGACGTTATTTGGGTGGAACTGAGAAATAAGAAAGGGATGATCTCATTATTGGGATTGTATTTTAGACCTCCCAATAGTCAGCAGGAAGTTGAGAAAAGATCTAAGTTATGATGGACGATTTTAACTTTCCAAACATAGACTGGGACTGCCGTTGTTTTAAGGGTTTAGATGGAGAGGAATTTGTTGAATGTGTACAAGAAAGGTTTCTGATTCAGTATGTGGATGTACCCACTAGAGAAGATGCAAAACATGACCTACTCTTGGGAAATAAGGCAGGGCAGGTGACTGAGGTGTCAGTGGGGGAGCACTTTGGGGTCAGTGACTATAATTCTAATAGTTTAAAAGTAGTGATTGTAAAGGATAGACTGGATCTAAAAGTTGAAGTTCTAAAATGGAAGAAGGCCAATTTTGACGGTATTAGGCAAGAACGTTCAAAGGCTGATTGGGGCAGATATTTGCAGGTCAGCTGGTAAATGGAAGCCTTCAAAAATGAGATAATGAGAGTCCAGAGACTGTATATTCCTGTTAGGGTGAAAGGAAAGGCTGGTAGGTGTACGGAATGCTTGGTGACAAGCGAAATTGAGGTTTTGGTTAAGAAAAAGAAGGAAGCATATGACAGATATATACAGGAGACATTGAACTAATCCTTAGAGTATAAAGGCCGTAGGAGTACACTTAAGAGGGAAATCAGGAGGACAAAAAGGGGACATGAGATAGCTTTGGCAAACAGGATAAAGGAGACTCCAAAGGGCTATTATAAATACATTTAGAACAAAGGGAGAGAATAGGGCCCCTCAAAGATCAGCAAGGCAGTCCATGTGTAGAACCATAGGAGGTGGGGGAAATACTAAATGAGTATTTTGCATCAGTGTTTATTATGGAGAAGGACATGGAAGATGTAGAGTGTGAGGAAGTAGATGGTGACATCTTAAAAAATGTCCATATTATAGAGTAGGAGGTCCTGGATGTTTCGAAACACATAAACTTGGATAAATCTCTAGGACCTGATTCAGATGTACCCTAGAACTCTGTGGGAAGCTAAGGAAGTGTATGCTGAGCTCCTTGCTGAGATATTTGTATCATCGATAGTCACTGGTGAGGTGCCAGAAGACTGGTGGTTGGCAAACGTGGTGCCAACAAGGAACTGCCAGGGAACTATAGACTGGTGCGCCAGTCATCTGTGGTGGGCAAGTTACTGGAGGGAATGGAGTGTAGGATGTAGGTTTGCTCGCTGAGCTGTAGGTTTGATATCCAGACATTTCATTACCTGGCTAGGTAACATCATCAGTGGCAACCTCCAAGTGAAGTGAAGCTATTGTCTACTGCTTTCTATTTATATCTTTGTCTTGGATGGGGTTCCTTGGGTTTGTGGTGATGTCATTTCCTGCTCGTTTTCTGAGGGGTTGATAGATGGCATCTAGATCTATGTTTTTGTTTATGCCGCATCTAGATCTGTGTGTTTGTTTATGGCATTGTGGTTGGAGTGCCAGGCCTCTAGGAATTCTCTGGCATGTCTTTGCTTAGCCTGTCTCAGGATAGATGTGTTGTCCCAGTTGAAATGGTAGTTTTTTTCATCCGTGTGTAGGGCTACGAGGGAAGAGGGTCGTGTCTTTTTGTGGCTAGCTGGTGTTCGTGTATCCTGGTGACTAATTTTCTTACTGGAGAGAATCCTGAGGAGCAGGGTTTACATGTATTTGGAAAGGCAAGGACTGATTAGAGATAGTCAGCATTGTTTTGTGGCCGTGGTCTGTATGGACTTCAGTAATATATTTAAAAAGGTTCCTCGTGGTAGACTGGTTAGCAAGGATAGATTTTGTGGAATACAGGGAGAACTAGCCATTTGGATACAGAACTGCCTCAAAGGTAGAAGGCAGAGGGTGATGGAGGGGGTTTGCTTTTCAAACTGGAGGCCTCTGACCAATGAAGTGCCACAAGGATCCACTGCTGGGCCCACTGCTTTTTGTCATTGAGAGTGTTATTGAACAAAGAGACCTTGTAGTGCAGGTTCATAGTTCCTTGAAAGTGGAGTCGCAGGTAGATAGGATAGTGAAGGTGACGTTTGGTACACTTTCCTTTATTGATCAGAACATTGAGTAGGAGTTGGAAGGTCATGTTGTGGCTGTTTTCCCTCGAGCGTCGGAGGCCGGCCTTAGAGGTTTATGAAATCATGAGTGGCATGGATAGGATAAATAGACAAAGTCTTTTCCCTGGGGTCGGGGAGTCCAGAGCTAGAGGGCATAGGTTCAGGGTGAGAAGGGAACGATTTAAAAGGGACCTGAGGGGCAACTTGTTCACACAGGATGGTATGTGTATGGAATGAGCTGCCAGAGGCTGGTACAATTGCAACATTTAAGAGGTATCTGGATGGGTATATGAATAGGAAGGGTTTGGAGGGATATGGGCCAAGCGCTGGCAAATGGCACTGGATTAGATTGAAATATCTGGTCAGCATGGACGAGTTAGATCCAAAGGTCTGTTTCCGTGCTGTACTTCTGTATGACTCTATGACCAGGTGATCAAAAGTGGCAATGCCACTCATTGAAAATCACACTATACCAGGTTATAGTCCAACAGGTTTATTTGGAAGCACTAGCTTTCGGAGCACTGCTCCTTCATCAGGTGGTTGTGGACAATAAGACCATAAGGCATAGGATTTATAGCAAAAGGTTACAGTGTCATTCAACTGAAATGATATATTGAACAAACCTGGTTTGTTCTTTCATCTAAGTCTTTCATCTTTTTGAATGCTTTAAATATCTTTAAAGTCACCAGCTCGAGATAATTTAAGGTTTTATAACAAAAGGGGATATCTGTGCTCAGACAGTACATTAAAGGTATGCCAGTATTTGGATCTGTTCGTGCAGAGCATGTATAGGAAAAATTCCTCAACTCTAACCCAACTATGTACACAGTGGAACCTCGATTATCCGGCATTCAATTAACTGAACTTTGGATCCCCCAAACAAAATTGCAAGGTCCGATGAATTGGCTAACTACGTTATTGATTATCCGGCATTCCCCACCAGTGTCCTTTGAATAATTGAGGTTCCTCTGTTTTGATGTCTAGTTGCAGAAGGATTCTTCTTTTGTGACAGTTCTGTGTTGTTGGTCAGCATAGTTTCCCAGTCAGATAAAGTTATGGAAAGGCATGTGCTATCCCAGAAAGATTGAGGTGTTTCTTACTCTCTCTCTTTACACAAGATACGTGATGAAGGCAGAGGGATGAGATCCACACCCTGTTGGTCTGGGAGTAGTTCAAATGCAGGTTGCAGGAATGAAAGAATAAGGAAATAAGCCTAAGGTGGTGTCCACCTCACAAAATCACTGCCTGAAGAAGTTATAATTTTCCATTCCCCCTCCTTGGCGAGGGATATTACTAAGTCTCGGAGTCTCAAGTCACACTGCTGTTAATTGTCTCAGCTAAATGTTATTCTTCCTATTTTATAAGAGCAAGAATTGGATACAAAATCACTTAACATATTCACTCAATTCTGAGAGGGTTTGCTGATTTAGTTGTGTTTCTTGCATAATCTTAAACTACTCTTAAAGCCCCCTTTTTAATGTAATGAAATAACCCGAGGTGCTTCACTAAGTATGGCAGTGAGTGAGATACTCCCAGTATCTTAAAGAAGTGAGGTAGAGAGTTGGAAAGGTAGCTGGAAGGTATTCCAGATTTTGGGGCCTAGGTGACTGAAGACCCGTCTGTCAGTGCGAGAACAATTGAAACTGGGGTTGCACTCGAGGCCAGAATTCGTGAAGCAAAGATGGTTTTGAACACTATGGGGCTGGAGAAGATTACAGAGATAGGGAGGAGTGAGGTCATGGAAAATTTAAAAATGGGAATGAAAATTTTAAACAAAGTCGAAACTAAAACTTACTGAATTGATGGAGAAAAATAATTTCTTCTCGACTGTGTAATGAGATGTTGAGACACTGATTTTTCTTTAGGTGATTTAACCAAATGTCCTTATGGCATTGAATTCGAATTAATAATTTCTATCTTTATGATGGTGAGACCCTCAATGTGGGTAACAATATATATTTTTAATAATTGGAGATTCTATTCTCCCTATTATTGAGGCATTCATGGGTCCCAGATTTCTGCAAGTGTTACATTTGAATCTCTCTGGACTGCGAGAGAATCTTGCTGAGTCACTGCCCCTTTGTTTACTCTCACCCTCTCCCTGTGGCCAAAACACTTGGCATTTGCTCGATGTGTTCCATAGTTGTACATCTGAGATTTGGCAGAAGGAAGTCTTGATTCTGATAAGAAGAAATTTAATTGCTCGGTGCTAGGATTTCTAAATTGATAGGCAACAGCACAGAGGCACTTAGCTGCATTGAATACTGCTTATCTTTTCAGGTTGAGGCCTTGAGAAATCATTATTCTGACATGTTGCAATAGTGGGACACACCGTTACAGTTAAATGGGCATGAGTCAGTGAGGAGTGGAATTGAGTTCTTCCAACATAATCTGATTGTACAGAACTGTGGAAAGAATGCAGAGTGGAAACATGCAGTAGGAGGCTTCTCTGATAATTGTAAGAGGAGCAGTGTGAGTGAGATGACAGCTGTAGAGTGATTGCTTGTGTGTGTTTTAATGGCTTTAGGATGTTGCAGTCTGCTGACCAGAACGTTATTTGAGTGAAATTTAAGTACTGTAATAGTTCTGTGCAATTACTCATAGACTGAGTTTATAACCCTTGCTACAACAAGGTTTTACAGCAGTTTCAAGGCACCACATAAATAAATTTTAAAGGTTTATAGCATTACAGAATTGTTACAGTGTAGGGGGAAGCCATTTGGCCTGTTGTGTCTGCTCCTTCGAAGCATAGAAACTAGGAGCAGGTGTAGGCCTTTCGGCCCATCAAGCCTGTTTTGCCGTTCAATATGATCGTGGTTTAGTAGCCAACTTAATACCCAGTTCCTGTTTTCTCCTCATAACCTTTTGAGCCCTTTAGTCCGAAGAGCTAATCTAACTCCTTCTTGAAAACAGTCAAATGTTTTGACTTGAGCTGCTTTAAGTGAGAAAGTCTATAGCCTTAAAACTTGTCTTTTAAACGTTTAGATTAAAATGTAATGCTGAATTATAAAACACATCTTCTGCACACTAGAAAATAGACAGGCAGGAAGGCTCATAACCTTTTGAGCCCTTTAGCCCGAAGAGCTAATCTAACTCCTTCTTGAAAACAGTCAAATGTTTTGACTTGAGCTGCTTTAAGTGGGAAAGTCTATAGCCTTAAAACTTGTCTTTTAAACGTTTAGATTAAAATGTAATGCTGAATTATAAAACACATCTTCTGCACACTAGAAAATAGACAGGCAGGAAGGCTCAGAAAAAGGGGGAAACTCAAGGTAGGCAGAAGACGAAAACATCTGAGCTCACCAAGTTTTAACAGGATGCTGTAAGGCAATTAAGAACATTTGCCTTAACATCAGTGAATCTGTGCAAACAGGACACCGAGTGACATTCATGGCTGTTCCCTTGTGAAATTAATGAAAGTATTTGATTCTGACCCTGAAACGAAACTCTGTACTATCAAAAGCCTTGGAATTGATGGTCAGGTCCTGTCAATTATAATGGATTCTTATTACCCCTTGCAAGTGTGAGAAACAAAAGCTCACTCACTTTAATAATTTCAGTCCGAGACCAAAAATCTGAAACAGTGTCGTTTATTTGTACACTTGCAAGTGGGTGCCATGTCTAATGCCAGGTAAGGCAATGACAAATGGACACCAAATCCAACAAACTTTCGAAATTTATACAGTTTGAATCCCCATATTTTTTCCTTATTCCATTGTTTGCCCCCATCCTCCGCTTACGTCACTCATTTCCTTAAGACTGATCCCACAGCTTCTGTTTATCCGGTCTTGTCCGTGACAAATGTCTATCTCTGCCTCCCACAAGGTTGTTTGACGTCATCCCATCCTTTGCTTACCATTATCTACTCCCTCCATCTGCGCTGCCCCTCAAAGCATCTTATCTCTAAGTCCTTTTAATTGGGGTTTGTTCCTGTGTCTCTGTACAAGTGGGAAACAGATGTTTATAAAGGCCTCTTTTCACAGCATTTTATCTAGTGCCTGTATTTCTACCATTGTTCTGTAATCACGTCTCATGCTAACATACCATTTTGTAACGGATTATATATTTCCTCATTCTTGCTAAGTCAGCTCTCATCCGAAACAATCCCAAACTAATGTGAATTAATTTACTCTGTATCAGAACTTATAATTGCAGAAATAACATTAATTCACCTATATCCCACACAAGCTCGACAAACATAGAGGGAAAAACATCTTTGCTGTTACAAGACCCTAACTTGAGAGTTCAAAAGGACACTAGACAGAGAGAGACCATGTTAGTACTGGGACTGCTGAAGCCAGTAGAAAATCAAACTCTTTATGCTTACCTGCTATGGATTGAACTTAATTGCATTTTTGAGACTTTATGGTGGTATTGAGTAGCCATTATCGGTTATTAAATACAAACTCTGTAAAAGGTAATATTGATGAAGCTTTAATTTACTTGCTGTTCTTGCAGACCACTGTACAGACCGCCCCACTGTCAATTCTAACTAATCAGATCTTATGTCTTATTTGAATTTGAATCACAACCCTGAAAAGAAAGCATGTTTAATTCAAAGACTAATGACTCAGTTTAAATGCAACCTTACGGTAACATCTCAGCCTCAGGTACAGACTGATTCAGTGCTTAAAAAGCAGGAGTCTGCTCCTAGCTTAGAAATTATTCTAGACCTAACATTGAAGAGATTCTGGCACAATGTGCTGGGAAGCCATTTTATGGTCAAAAGTTTGCCCTCCTTGCCAAGAAGCCATTTTGTAAAACAATTGTATCTGACATGTGAGCTGTGCAAGGTTACCTTATGAACTCTCCAATTAGCTCAGACTGATACCTCTTTATGATAGGCGCCTGCTAGCGAGATAAACACCTAACTCAGCTGGGTATGTTTTTTCCCCGCCTGATGAATGGCTTAAGGCCTGTAGGAGTGATTTGTTAAGCGTACACAGACCTGTCAGTTAACTTTTCTTCATTACGAATGACTGTCTTTCACTGTTTATCTGTCTAATTAAGAACATGCAATGTTTTTGTAAATGTTTTTGTATAAAGGAAACCACTTTGTATTAGTACATGGGAATAGCCTGCTGGGGCACTTGAAGAACTGATACCCTACTCTCCTAGGTTACTAGAACCTAGCTGGTTTAGCTTATCGGTATCAGTGTTATGTTGTAACAGTGATGCTATTAGTGAATAAAATTAAACTGAACTGTCTGTAAGGTTTTTATTCCAGACTTCCAAAGAGTGCGATCTCTGGGACGAACCAAGAGAGAGGCCTTACAGGTCTGAGTCCACAAGGGATTCCCTGGGCGTCTCGATTCTGAACTTTAACATAAGTGGCAGAGAATTGCACAGGATCACCACTCTCTGCATGAAGAAATTTTTCCTTGTCTCAATCCTAAATGGCCTATCCCATATTCCTTAGACTCTGACCCCAATTCTGGACCCCCCCCATTCATGAGGAGTATCCTCCCTGTGTTTATCCTGTCAAGTCCTATTGTAATTTTATAAATTTCTATGAGATTTTCCCCTTGATCTTCTAAATTCCAGTGAATATAGTCCTAACTGTTCTGGTCTCTAACTGTACTTCAGTCCTGCCATCCCAGGAAGCAGTTTGAGAAACCTTCATTGTAATAAAGACTATCTAATAACGTAGTCTTCTTCTGTATATAATCTCGAACAGGAAGCAGTTTGAGAAATCTTCATTGTACTACCTCCATAGCCAGCACATCTATCCTCCGATAAGGAATATTAGCCTAATGTATTTTGCTTCCTGAATTTAGTACCAATCTTCTGTCTTTTCACTCTAACTATATATGTACTGTTTTTATTTAAATAATTTTCCCATGCCCTTTTAAATGTCTCCATTCAACCTGCCTCCACAGCACTTCTGGGCAGGACATTCCAGACCCAAATCACTCGCTGTATGAAAAAGATTTTGCTATCACGTTCATTTGCATCTTTGGCAAAACCAATCGAATGCAGGTGCCCTGCAGCTCTCGATCCTGTTATGAGCAGGAAGAGTTTATACCTGTGTACTTTGTTCACGCCTGTCATAATCTGAAGGCTTCCATCAAATCTCCCTTCATCTATCTCTCAAGGAAAACAATCCCAACTTCTCCAATGTGTCTTCATTACTGAAGTTTCTCATCTCCGCACCCATTCTTGTAAACTGCTTCTGCACACTCTCTCTCTGGTGCTGTCACATCTTTCCGATGGTGTGGCCCTCAAAACTATACACAGTACTCCTACTGAGGTCTAATCAGTGTCCTATATAAGTGTCCCGCCTCAGGCGACTGACTGTGTGGAGTTTGCACGTTCTCCCCGTGTCTGCGTGGGTTTCCTCCGGGTGCTCCGGTTTCCTCCCACAGTCCAAAGATGTGCAGGTCAGGTGAATTGGCCAATCTAAATTGCCCGTAGTGTTAGGTAAGGGGTAACTGTAACTGTAGGGGTATGGGTGGGTTGCGCTTCGGCGGGTCAGTGTGGACCTGTTGGGCCGAAGGGCCTGTTTCCACGCTGTAATGTAATCTAATCTAAAAAAAAGTTCACTGCAGTCTCTCTGTTTTCATTGTCTATGCATCTATTAATGAAACTGAGAATACTCAATGCTTTATGAACCAGCTCTCTGCAAACTTGTCACCTTTAATGATCCCTGCATGTTTACATCCAGCTATCTATGCTTATGTGCATCTTTTTGAATAAACTCCTTATTTTCTGCCGTGTCTCCATTTTCTTTGCCCAAAATGTATCACCTTGAAATATTATGTCATGTAACTGTCAGCTCATTCAGCCTTTCAGTTATTTTTGAAGTTCTACATTGTGTCATCACAGTTTCATCCAGCACTTAGTGTGTATAAATGCTCGATTGTATTTCTATGGCCTTAACTTGAATAAAGGATGATTTTCCATCACGTCTTTAAATCCCAACCTTTCCTTCCTCCACTTCTTGATCTCCATTAGGTCTGCTCCGAAATTAAATGAGATTTTGGTTGATAGTGCTCAACTGTCCTGCCTTTTACCCCATAACCCTTGATTCTCTTGATGATTAAAAACTGAAGGACCCAACCTGTACAGCCTTCTGCAGTAAGGAATTCCACAGAATCACTGTCTTCTGAGAGAAGACTTTCTCCTCCATCCGTGTTGTAAATAGGTGATCCCTCATTCTGAGATTGTGCCCATTGATCCTTAACTCTCCCAAAAGGGGAAACAACCATTCTGCGTTGACCCTAGGAATCTTGTGCTTTAATAAAGTTTCCTATCATTCCTGTGAACTCCATTGTGTACAGGCCCAACCTACTCAACCTCTCTTCATTTAAAAAAAAAGCCCTCCATTCCTGGGAGCAACCTTCTCTGGGATGCCGCCTATATTCTTATCTCTTCACTTCGATAAAAAACCATAACTGTTCACTGTATTCTAGGCGTGGTCTAATTAGGGCCGCATACCTATTCTTGGGGATAAAGGCCACTGTTCCATTTGCCTCTCCTATTACCTGTTGCACTTCTGTCGCAAAAGGCTAGTGTACAAGTATGAGGACCTCCAAATCCCTCTGTTCAGTGGCTTTCTCTAATCTTCCTCCATTTCAATAATATTCAGTTCCCCTGTCCTTCTTGCCAAAGAGCATAACCTTATATTTTCCCACATCTGCCAGGCATTTTCCCCCCACTTAACCTGCTAATATCTCTCTGCAGACTCTGTGTCATTCTTACCCCCCGTCTTCCTTACTGTTTTTGGGTCATCTGCGAACTTTACTACAGTGCATTCACTTTCCTCATTCAAATCGTTAATATATATTTATAGATAATTGTGGCCCCAGCACTGCTCCCTGTGGCACTCCACTAGTTACAAGTTGTCACCCTGAGAGAACCCACCTTATCCTAACTCTGTCTTCTATGATTTAGCCAGTCCAGTATCCATGCTCGTATGCTACCACCAACACCACAGGCTCTTACCACTTTGTGTGCAGAACATTGACTCAATCCTGTTCCACTGAGCCTACTTGACTATTTGATACACTTCAATTCCCCCTGTACCCACCACATCCTCATAAACGTATACACCACTGGTAACCAGAAATCTATCAATCTCTACCTTGAACATGCTCAAAAGACAAGCTATCATGGCCCTCTGGCAAAGAATTCTAAAGGTTCATAACCCTTCAAGTAAGTGCTTCTTCTCATCTCAAGCCAAAGTGGCCTTATTGTGTCCCCTGGTTTATAATTCCACAACGAGAGGAGGTCTCTCCTACCTGCATGTACTTTGTCCACTTTCAATTTTTTATAAGTTTCAAAAGAATCACCCCTCATTCTTTGAAACTGCAGGGGATAAAGTCCAGGTTTGCCCTGTCTCTCTCCAGAGGACAGTTTCGCCACCCTGGGAACAAGTCTGATAAAACTTTATTGCCAGAGAGAGAGTGCAAAAATATTTTTCCTGAGACAAGGAGACCAAAACGAGTTCCATTTTGCCAGCATTTGGCCCATTATCCCTCTAAACCCATGCTATTCATATATTCATCCATATACATACCACCCTCAGTGTAAAAAAAAACGTTGCCCCTTAGGTCCCTTTTAAATCTTTCAGCTCTCATCTTAAACCTATGCCCTCTAGTTCTGGACTCTCCCACCCCAGAATGTAGCATCTTGTCTATTCACACAATCCATAATTTTATAAACCTCTATAAGGTCACCCCTCAGCCTCCGCGCTCCAGAGAAAACAGCCTCTCCCTGTAACTCAAATCCTTCAACCCTGGCAACATCCTTGTAAATCTTTTTTGAACCCTTTCAAGTTTCACAACATCCTTCCAATAAGGAGACCAGAATTGCACACAATATTCCAACAGTGGCCTAACCAATGTCCTGTACAGCGCAGCATGACCTACCAACTCCTGTACTCAATACTCTGGCCAATAAAGGAAAGCATACCAACCGCCTTCAGTATATTACCTACCTGCGACTCCACTTTCAAGGAACTATGAACCTGCACTCCAAGGTCTCTTTGTTGAGCAACACTCCCTAGGACCTTTCCATTAAGTCTATAAATCCTGTCCTGATTTGCCTTTCCAAAATGCAGCGCCTCACATTTCCTGCCTACCCACTCTCGATGTACATGATTCAAACTGCACTACTTTGACAAGGAACATGGCTGAAATCTTATTTCTCAACTGGTATTGTGAAATAACACATTAACCGATAACAATGCTATTTGTACCATGTTGTTGTATGTAAACTGGCTGTTGCATTTCCTATATTATACAAGTGACTTTGCCAAGAACATGCTGAGTGAAAACAAGATCTGAAGTACAGAACTTGAGAAAATAAAGTATAGTCCAGCCTGTTAGAAAAATTGTTTATAATTAAATTAGTTACTTGTCTCCTGTTTCCTTGTACCCTGTCCAAGATACAAGTCAGGGGTCTGATGGAATACTCTGTACTTGCCTGAATGGGTACAACTCCATCAACTCTCAAATTTGGCACGATCCAGGACAAAGCAGTCTGCTTGATTGACACCACATCCACAAGCATTCACCCTCTACATCGTTGATGTTTGGTAGCAGCATTGTGTACCATCTACAAGATGCACTGAAGAAATTCATCAGGTCTCCTTAGTCAGCACCTTCCAAACGCATGACCACTGTCATCTGGACACGGGCAGTAAGTACTTAGGAAGATCACCATCTGCAAGTTGTTCTGCAAGCCACTCACCATCCTGACTTGGAAATGTATCATTGTTACCTGGTCAAAATATTGGTACGCCCTCCCTTATCACGTTGTGGGGGGGGGGGGGTTGCCAACAGCGAAAGGGCATTAATGGTTCAAGGCTGCTCACCTCCACCTTCTCAAAGCTAACCAGGGATGGCAATATTTGCTGGCAGAACCAGCAATGCTTATTCATGAGATGAGGACAACTTAATTAAAGCTACTGGCTCCAGCGGTGATGGGGAAATGATCCAGGAGTCATGAATAAATTTACCTGTTTGGAAAGTTTGAGAGTGGAGTGGCAATCTTTGGTGTCAGAAGCATGTTGGAGCTGGCAAGATGGACTAGGAAGAAGATGGTGAGATGAAGGAGGGGTTGGTAACGGGCACCCTACCAGAATTGAGAAATACTAAGGAGAAGTAGTAAGGGCTGCAGTATGGAAAACAATGTATTTGGCTGGGGATCTTGTCTCACCGTGTAGGGGATTTGTCAGTTGATGAGCAAGGACACTTTGGAAACTCTTAAGGGAAATGTGGTATCTGATCAAAATTCGCAAAAGTGGGTGAAGGGATTGGAGTCTTTGGAGGGAACTGGTTGGGGGGGATGTATAATTAAAGCTAAGGTTGCAGGTCATGAAGCTTGTATGTCAGTGGAAAGTCTGCCACAAGGGTTAGATATTGAGAAATTCAAGGGAAGGGGAAAGCTGGAGCAACACTATGTTGAGGCCAAGAAGGAGTAGAAATCTGTATCCTAGAATCACAGAATTGTTATCGTGCAGCAAGAGGCCCTTCAGCCCATCATGTCTGCATCACCACATTACCTAGTGCCAATCTCCTGGCTTTTTCACATAACCTTGCATATTATTAGTTTTGCCTCAGAATTGAAAAATTTCTGAGGTTGGTTAATTTACAAATTGATTTGATTATGCATGTCTGAGATGTTTACTTTTTTTTAATTTGGGGAAGCTTTCTAGACTGCAGTTAGGAATTAGACTAACTTTTATGCCAGCAAGTATCTGAAGCATTTTGTAAACTTAAATCCAAAAGCTCTTTTGTGCAACTTTTTGTTTATACTCAGCCTTCCACTTTGTTTCTCTGATTCTCTGCCTTACTTATCCTCTCCCACTTTCCAGCCCAAGATAAGCGAAGACCTAAACATGTTAGTATTGTAAATTCCAGCAATGTCAGCTGCTCTGAACTGGCCGTACGTCAAACCATGTCTTCTGTGTTTTACC
Organism: Chiloscyllium plagiosum; assembly: GCF_004010195.1. NCBI lineage: Eukaryota > Metazoa > Chordata > Chondrichthyes > Orectolobiformes > Hemiscylliidae > Chiloscyllium > Chiloscyllium plagiosum. The sequence goes on along the minus strand of NC_057741.1, from coordinate 16,169,100 downwards.
TTAACACAGCACATGTTGCTGTGCATGTCTTGGAGAGTAAGGGGCATTGCAGTGTTTAATCTCGAATTCTTGCTCATTTGGAGAATGTTCAACACTGCGTCTGACGTGTTTGTTTAATTTTAATTGATGCTTTCAAAATAGATTAAGGGAATGGGTAAAATCCCAGCATTTGCATCTATTTAAAAATCTTTAAGCTAGTGATGTGATTTAAATTGAATTGCTAGATGAAAACTAAGGATTTAGTGGTTAGCACTGCTACCTCACAGCACCAAGGTCCCAGGTTCGATTCCAGCCTCGGGGAATCAGGTGTTTGCACGTTCTTCCCGTGTCTGTATGCGTTTCCTCCGGGTGCTCCAGTTTCCTCCCACAGTCCAAAGATGTGCAGGTTAGGTGAATTGGCCAATCTAAATTGCCCATAGTGTTAGCTACATTAGTCAGGGGTGAATGTTGGGGAATGGGTCTGGGTGCATTGCTGTTTGGAGGGTCGATGTGGACTTGTTGGGCCGAAGGGCCTGTTTCCACACTGTAGGGCATGTAATTTCCCATTGGGTTGTTTTGCATTGATGTATTTTTCCAGAGTTCTGAGTGAGTCCACCATCCTCTCTCCAATTGTTTTTACAAACAGCAATGAGAGTAGCTTGCAGAATGTTTGTTTGAGACTGGTATGTATCTAGTAAAATGTTTGCCTGATGAGAAAGCTTTTTTTTGCTTTGGTGAGTTGGCTGCAGGACTGGGTTACAAATGATAGCATTTTTTTAATCTTGGGACTGTTCGTCATTCGCAATGGAGACTTGTAAGTAACTTAAGTCATGTAGGATTCAATCCAACAATTTCCTCATGCTCTGATATGATCATTATGTACATTTGATTGAAGAAAAGGCAACAATTGTGAAAGGGAGGTACTCACCACTTTGTGATTTGACTGTTTGATAAAGAATGATGATTTTTTTTCTTGCACTCTGTACATTGCTCATGTTTCTAATCTTAAAGGCAGTGGGAGGGAATATTCTGATATTTCTGTTCTAAGGTATTGCCATGTGTGTGCATGAATATTTTCTCTTGGAACTGTGTGGAAAAGATATTGGCAAAACTTTCCAGCATGTTAGAAGAGAAATGTAACCGAAAGCTTCCGGAAACAACTAAAGCTAGAATTACGAGGCTCCTGAGGTTTGTAAATTCCCATCTGTGCAATGGGTTGAGATTACAATACAGTTGACTTTGTCTGGTCTGTTTAAAATAATCACTCACCTGGAACTTACACTGCAACAAACTTATTATTTTTTTTTGAAAAGATTTGAATTCCAAAGTGATGTCTATAGAAAAATGGAAGTTCCGTGTGATCTCATTTTCTCATTAGCCTGTAGTGATTTACCTGTGATTGTGCAAGGAATTCACATCCTTGGGGAAAAGACTTTGTGAAGTGTGAAATCAAAGCACAACATTATTTATAAACAGTCGTGGTTGGGCTGATGTGGAGGACATTTTCCACGTTATGTGTTTATAAAGTCTTTATGACTTGCTCTTTCAGGTTATACAGTGTCACCCACTGCACCAGACTTTTAATTTTCCTTCCATTTCCGTTTTAGATTAGATTAGATTCTCTACAGTGTGGAAACATGCCCTTCGGCCCACCAAGTCCACACCGACCGAGTAACTCACCCAGACCCATTTCCCTCTGACTAATGCACCTAACACTAGGGGCAATTTAGCGTGGAAAATTCACCTGACTTGCACATCTTGGGACTGTGGGAGGAAACCGGAGCGCCTGGAGGAAACCCACGCACACACGGGGAGAATGTGCAAACTCCACACACAGTCGTCCGAGGCTGGAATCGAAACCCGGGTCCCTGGCGCTGTGGGGCAGCAGTGTTAACCACTGAGCCACCGTGCCGCCCACAGAACTAATGAGTTCTGATTGCATTATGGTGACTACTGATGGCATTGTGGTGACTGGAGAAGGATGGGGCAGGAAAGGGGTGGTTGTACCTTCTACTGCCCACAGCCTTGTAGGAATTGGTGTATCTCTGCATGCACCCACCATTATTCATCTCTGCACCAAATGGTGGCTGTGCCTTCAGCTATGTAAGTCCTAAGCTCTTTAAATCCTAAACATCTTTTCCTTTTTTTTTATATAAAGCCCTTTACAACAAAACTTTTTTTAATATGTTCTCGTGTGGTTCGGTTTTGTTTTGAGTTTACCTGGATGACACCCCTGTGAAACAATGAAGTGTTTTACTATGAAACAGTGCAATGATAGAAGTGCAAGTTATTTAATTGTTACCATAGTTTTGTGGAAGGCAAATTGCCTTGTGTTGCTAAGTTACTTCCTGCTTTCCTTAAAGCCTACCTGTCCTGATATCTCCTGCGGCTTGGTGTCAGATTTGGTCCAGTATAACTTCTGTCAAGTGTCTTGGGACATTTAATGCATGAGGCCATTTATATATAAATTTGTTGTCCTTGACACAGCTCCATTGCTGAAGTCGAGCTCTTCCACTCTGGACAGTGAAAAGACAACATTTTTCTCTGGGCTGAAGGAAAGTCGTGTGAAGGAAGAGAAGGTTGGTGGGTGGGAGGTAATTGCTGATCAAGCCAGTAGTAGGTGCAAGTAGTTGTCTGAAACTGAGTCTTGTCCAGTCACCCCTCCTTTTGGATGAGAGAAACTATGGCCCTGCATTGTACTGTTGCTTGAAACTATTGAAGGAAGCTCTCTGACCATATAAGTAATCTCTGCCTCACACAATATACTCAAATATTGAACCACTTGACCGTTTACTTTGCTGTCTCAGACATTGGTAGTACAAACTAACTGATTAGGTTTTGCTCTTGCTGAATAAGAGCTTGGAAATATCTCACGGCTGAGACAAGGTGCTGTATAAATGTAAATTAAGCCTTGCTATACGTTTTAATCACAGATTAAAACTCTAGCAGATATCACGAGAGTATTGTACATATTTCCAAGTGGAGGTCTGGGGTAGAAAATCAATAGCATAGTTCTTGTTCTCTTCCAGTTGTTTCCTATTTCCAGCACAGAAGCTGGTTTTCCATCGAATCCCATCTACAGGTCCTTCCAGTCTCCCTGTTGTGTTGGTCTCGCACTCTCCTATAAGCATCTCTTGCATTTACTTCAGTTGCTTCATGTGGGAGAGAGTTGCACATTCTAATTCTGCAGTTAAACCTTGGGCAATTGACCAAATAAATGTTTAAAAAAAACCTTTTCCTTCCTCTTGGCTGCTGTTTGAATAATACCTTTTGAAAGATAAAATCTGTCTAGTGATATAACTCTTCATAACATCATCATAGAATCCCTACAGTGTGGAAACAGGCCATTTGGCCCAACAAGTCCACACTGCCCCGCTGAAGATTGTCCCACCCAGGCCCAAAACCCTAGCCTATTACTCTACATTTATCCCTGATTAATGCACCTAGCCTACACATCCCTGAACACTTTGGGCAATTTAGCATGACCAATTCACCTAACCTGCACATCTTTGGATTGTGGGAGGAAACCAGAGCACCTGGAGGAAACCCATGCAGACACTGGGAGAATGTGCAAATTGCCCAAGGCTGGAATTGAGCCCGGGCCCCTGGTGCAGTGAAGCAGGAGTGCTAACCACTGAGCCATCATGCAGTTTGATGGGATTGTGTGATTTGCAGAGTTGATGTGGGGTTCTTGTTAACGTGTATTTCTGCTTTTTCGGTTTCCTTACACTTTAAAAAGAAAATGATGAACATGTTTAGTATAAAGTGAATTGCACTAGGACTGAATTGATCTCTGCACGCACCTCCTCTCAATCATAGAGTGGTTGTAAAAGTAAAGTCACCATAGTCCCAGACAGCTGCACCCTCACTGGAGAGAGAGAGAGAGAGAGGGAGGACTTATGATGGTTTAACTTCAGGGACGCCATGCTTTAAGCAAGGGGAGAGATTGAGAACCGGGGACCTTCATTGTAAACTCAGCTGGATACAGGAATCGACCCAGTCTATCACTGACCAGCCATCCAGCCAACTGTACACATAGACACGCACACCTTTGTGCTGGCCCATTGCATTAAGAGCAACTCCTCTCATCCCATTCCTTCCAAACATTTCCCCTTCAGATAATGATCTAATTCTCTTTTTCTTTTGAAAAAGTCATTGTTTGAATTAGTCTCCAGAACATTCTGGGCAGTGCATTCCAGATCCTAACTTTGTGTTACTAAAAACATTTATTCACGTGACATGATTGCTTCTTTTCCCCAAACACCTTTTTAAAATGTAGCAAATGACCAGGTTTGACCGGCTAGTCGTAGTCACTGTGTTTTCTAATATCTTTGTTGAATTATATAGTTTGCTGTGACTGGACTGAAAGAGTTCACCTTCAGCTGACTGAATCTTGTAGCCAGCAGCCACGAGTGTCTTCAGTGTGGATTAGGTGGCTGCAGGCTAGCTCTGTTACTGCTGATAATGTGTTTGAGACATCAGCTTGGCTCTGACGCCTTCATAAATTCGCAGAGACAGAACATCATTCAGGCAGCCTGCTCTGACTGGAAACCAGGAGCAGGAATGAACGATCATATCAGATTGGAAGCTTTCCTGGACTAGAGTTGATGTTCACCCTCAGTGAGCGATTGTCACTAATGTTCTCAACAGCAAGTGACATTGGGACAAAGAACGAATGTGATGCTCAAGAAGGCATTTTTTAATTGGCGGGGGGACTTCTCAATGATGTGGATCTGGTCCAGATTGCGCGCACAGGCAGAAGTAAGGCTATGAAGGGATTTAAAGATAATTTTACATTGGACATGATGGGAAACTGGTTGGGTCAGCAGGGAAATAGGGGGTGGGTGAATGAGTACTCGTGTAGGGTAGTTTAAGATGGGATCTGAGCAGCAGAGTTTTAGATGAACTGAAGTTTATTAAGGGTGAGGAATGGAGACTGGATGAATCCGTATTAGAATGGATTCTGGATTAGTGGTGCTGGAAGAGCACAGCAGTTCAGGCAGCATCCGAGGAGCTTCGAAATCGACGTTTCGGGCAAAAGCCCTTCATCAGGAATAAAGGCAGTGAGCCTGAAGTGTGGAGAGATAAGTTAGAGGAGGG
>NC_057741.1:16160743-16162788 GCF_004010195.1 Chiloscyllium plagiosum | reverse complement strand
GAATACTTCAACCCCAGGGCATCAATGTGGACTTCAACAGTTTCCTCATTTCCCCTTCCCCCACCTCACCCTAGTTCCAAACTTCCAGCTCAGCACTGTCCCCATGACTTGTCCGGACTTGTCCTACCTGCCTATCTCCTTTTCCACCTATCCACTCCACCCTCTCCTCCCTGACCTATCACCTTCATCCCCTCCCCCACTCACCCATTGTACTCTACGCTACTTTCTCCCCACCCTCCTCTAGCTTATCTCTCCACGCTTCAGGCTCACTGCCTTTATTCCTGATGAAGGGCTTTTGCCCGAAACGTCGATTTCGAAGCTCCTTGGATGCTGCCTGAATTGCTGTGCGTTTCCACCACCACTTATCCAGAATCTGGTTTCCAGTATCTGCAGTCATTGTTTTTACCCCGTATTAGAATGGAGTTGACTTGAGCATGGATAAATGTTTGAGATGTTCCAGGCTGGAGCTAGGTAATCTTGTAGGGTTGAATGTTTTCTGATGGAGAGGATATGGGATCAGAAACCCAGCTAAGGGTTAGATAGGATGCTGAGATTGTGACCTGTCTGGTTCCCACTGGGGCAGGAAGTTTAGAATTTGTGATGTGAGTCCGAGTTTGTGGCCGGATAGGCCTCTGCCGTACCACGGTATAATTGGAGAAAGCAGGAACAGCTTGTAATTGGCTATCAGGATGAGCAATCGGACAACACAGAGGCAGTGGAGGTTTTGGGAGAGGCAGTGGGGAGATTGTGTGTTGTGTGATACCAGTGGATAATTGGTAGCTAACCTTGTTTCTTCAGATGTTGTTGCCAAGAGACACTATACAGTTAAAGAGAGAGGGTGAATTAGGGTCCATTAGGGACGACGAGATGAGTTGCTGGATTGCTGAGAAGAAAATGAGAAAAAGGCATGAGGCTCAGAAAGGGGCAGGAGCTGTTTCTGGGTGAGGACGGGTTTGATGCAACTGAGTGTTCTTGGTCTTAAGGGTCAAGTCTTTGTGACTTGCTGTTGGAGTGTGGATTTAGATGGAGGGGTGCAGTGAGGGATGTTGAAGGAGATGGTTAGTAGTGGAGAAATGCTGAGAGGTCGCTTTGCATGTAAGGGAATTCCTGGAGGGGAAAGCCAACAAAGCTTAAGAGTCAAAACTACCAGAAGCGATCTCGTCAGGTTTATCAATTATTGAACTAGCAAATCAGATACATACCAGAATATAATCCTTGGAATTTGAGGGATTGGGCATGGGGCTATAACAGGGGAACAAATGAGGGAATTCAAACCACATAGGCATAGCAAGAGTTAAGAGACTTGTGTCCTGATCGTACTCCAGTAGGAAGCAGACAATATCAATGAGTGGAACTTTAAAGTCTGAGGTGATGTGAGATAAGATTGAGTTGTATGAGCGGCGGAGTCACATTGGAACATCAAAAATCTAGCCGCTCCTCCATTTTTTTAATTCTTTTTGGTTTGCTTGAAAAGACATTGCCTTGTAGGCCAAATGTGTATTTCGGAGCTTAAAAATGTGTTGCTGGAAAAGCGCAGCAGGTCAGGCAGTATCAAAGGAACGGGAGAATCGACGTTTCGGGCATAAGTTCTTCTTTTCCAGCAACACATTTTTAAGCTCTGATCTCCAGCTTCTGCAGTCCTCACTTTCTCCTAAATGTGTATTTCATACAATAGTTTAAAAATCTGAAATTGAGACAGACTACAAGTGCAGTGATCCAGTGCACATCTGGATAGTAGTAACAGGATAGGACAGAGTCAGCATGGATTTATGAAGGGGAAATCATGCTTGACTAATCTTCTTGAATTTTTTGAGGATGTAACTCTGAAGTTGGACGAGGGAAATCCAGTAGATGTAGTGTACCTGGACTTTCAGAAAGCTTTTGATAAATTCCCACACAGGAGGTTAGTGAATAAAATTAGGGCGCATGGTATTGGGGGCAAAGTACTAGATTGGATTGAAAATTGGTTGGCAAATAGGAAACAAAGGGTAGTGATAAACGGCTCCATTTCGGAATGGCAGGCAGTGACCAGCGGGGTACCGCAG
>NC_057741.1:16152048-16160373 GCF_004010195.1 Chiloscyllium plagiosum | reverse complement strand
AAGACATTCTGGCTATTGAGGGGGTGCAGCGTAGGTTCACGAGGTCAATTCCTGGAATGGCAGGATTACCTTACACTGAAAGACTGAAGCGACTGGGCTTGTATACCCTTGAAGATTGAGAGGGGATCTGATTGAGACGTATAAGATTATGAAAGGATTGGACACTCTGGCAGTAGGAAACATATTTCCACTGATGGGTGAGTGCCGAACCAGAGGATACTGCTTAAAAATACGGGGTAGACCATTTAGGACAGAGCTCAGGAGAAACTACTTCACCCAGAGAGTGGTGGCTGTGTGGAATGCTCTGCCCCAGAGGGCAATGGAGGCCCACTCTCTGGATTCATTTAAGAAAGAGTTGGATAGAGCTCTCAAAGATAGTGGAATCCAGGGTTATGGAGATAAGGCAGGAACAGGATAATGATTAGGAATGATCAGCCATGATTATATTGAATAGCGGTGCAGGCTCGAAGGGCTGAATGGCCTACTCCTGCACCTATTGTCTACAGTAAGTTAAAAATCACACAACAGGTTATAGTCCAACAGGTGTATTTGGAAGCACTAGCTTTCGGAGCGCTGCTCTTTCATCGGGTGGTTGTGGAGCATAAGATCGTAAGACAGAGTTTATAGCAAAAGTTTACAGTGTGGTGTAACTGAAATTATATATTGAAAAGGACCTGGATGGTTTGTTAAGTCTCTCATCTTTTAGAATGACCATGTTGGTTTCATTCTTTCATGTGTAAATCGCAAAACTTTTTAAGTTATATTCTTAAAATGAACTTAAACAATTGGTGTCATTTCGGCCCAGATGATTCATTTAAGGTGTGACACCAATTGTTAAAGTTCACTTGAGAATGTAACTTTTAAAAAAGTTTTGCGATTTACATATGAAAGAATGAAACCAACATGGTCATTCTAAAAGATGAGAGACTTAACAAACCATCCAGGTCGTCTTCAATATATAATTTCAGTTACATCACACTATAATCTTTTGCAATAAATTCTGTGTCTTACGATCTTACACTCCACAACCACCTGATAAAGGAGCAGCGCTCCAAAAGCTAGTGCTTCCAAATATATCTGTTGAACTATAACCTGGTGTTGTGTGATTTTTAACTTTGTACACCCCAGTCCAACACTGGCACCTCCAACTTATTATTGTAAGGACATGATGTTTAAAGTTGGGGGAAGTCTATTTTTGTTCTTCTACCTTTCTCTTTGTGTAATGACTACAAGAAGCTTTAAGCCAACAATTCGCTGAATTGTCTTCTCATGGAGAGTAAACACCCATGGTTTTTCTGATCTGCTCCCAAGAAGCTTTAGCTTTTGTCATTTGACATATCAAGGGCATCAATTGGAGGTGGTGGCCAAGTAAGAACAGTGCCAACAAATTAGGCTGATATTCTAGTTTAGAGGGCAAGTTGTGTTTCAGAAGTATGACTATGTTTTTATCAATTAAATCTTTGCCTTTCCCCTGTTGCTTGCAGTAATGCACCATGGAATTTAATGAAACAAAGGGAACTTCTTAAAGTTCACTTGTGGGGGTGTTGGTGTTGCTGGCTGGTCAGCATTTATCTCCTGTCTCTCGTTGCCCTTCAGAAAGTGGTGGTGAGTTGCCATCTTGAACTGCTGCAGTCCACGTCCTGTGCAGGTGGTCTGTCTGATTCCATTTCATTATTTAGACTTCATAGCTATTAATACAACTGTGTGGTTTACAAGGCCATTTCATAGTGCAGCTGAGAGTCTGGAGGCCAGACCAGGTGAGGATGGCAGATTTTCTTCCCTGAAAGACTTCGGTGAACCAGATGGATTTCTGCAACATTTGGCAGTGATTTCATGGTTGTTGTTAATGCCAGATGTTTTTTGAATTCAAACATTTTACTGTCTGCTGTGGTGGGATTTGAACCCACGTGCCCAGAACATGAGCTGAATTTCTGGATTAATAGTCTTGTGGTAATATCATTAGGCCTTCGCCTACTCCAATTCCTAGCCTCGCAGTCTTGGATCTCTGACATTACAATTAGCAATACCCAGGAGTACAGGACTAATGTATGGCTATGAAAACAAAATCAAAATGCTGTGTTTTCTGAAAACTTGAAACAAAAGTAGTGCTGGAGAAACTCAGCAAGTGTGCCGAGAGAAATAACAATTCAAGTTTTAAGTCCAAAATGCTATTCCTTCCTGAGGAAGAGTCAAATTGTGTCTCTCTTCACAGATGCTACCAGAGTTGCTGAGTTTCTCTAGCAATTTGTTTCTTAGAATCCTCGGCCCATTGAGTCCACACTGACCCTCTGAGGAGGATCTCACCCAGACCCCCTGTAACCCTGCATTTCCTATGGTTAATTCACCTGGCCAGCACATCTGTGAATACTGTGAGCAATTTAGCAAGGTCAAGCCACCTAACCTGCCCATATTTGGATTGTGGTAGGAAATTGGAGCATCCGGAGGAAACACGTGGACAATGTGCAGACTCCACACAGATAGTTGTCCGAGGCTGGAATTGAACTCCAGTCTCTGGCGATATGAGGCAGCTGGGCTCACCACTGAGCCACCTTGCTCCCCATTTGTATTACTAAGATCTGACTGTTTCCTAAATTTATTTCTGGTGCTGTATTTTTTTTTGACGGCATGAAGTGTATTCATCTTCAGCACCAATGAAGGTTAATGTTATGTTCAACAGAGTTGATGAAGTGTAACAACAAACAGGTTTCTGATCTGAATAAAGCCCTAGCGACCTCAACACGGAGCTTGTTTAATATTGTAGTGACATGTGGCCATTCGACTCGCTAGTGCCCTCTGTTGTTCTTCACATTAAAAAAAGTTCAGATGCAAGTATTAAGTGTTTCTCTCACCTTGGCTACAAAATTCAAAACACTCAACAATACCAATTCATGTGGTGAAAATAAAGGGTTAGATATAGAAAATGTCAAGTTGAGAGAGTTCCCTGTTTTATTACAGTAATAACATAAACGTCTAGAATTCTGAAATTAAAACTTTATAGATTTCTTTGTGTGGGTAGTCTACGAAAGTCAATAAATTAACCTGCTTTTTATTTTGTTTTCTTGCAGGTCCAGGAACCTTTTGCAGAGGTTCTGCTTTGCTGAAATGATGTTTCTCCTCAGGTCATAAGCTGAGAAAGTGGGATCTAGAAAGAAAACGTGCTCCGGGGGGACTTATTTCTATGCTGCACAATTTTTTTCCTGTGTGTCTTAGAACACTTCTGTTGAGCGCTGCATGATACTATATGTGCCTAAAACGCAAGGACCTTTTCAGTTTTTGGCAGACACTGAGTGCAGCACGCTGTTGTGTGAAGAAGATTTGGCTGCAGCACCCTGAGAGGCTCCAGGAAATGTGCTATGACATCAGCAGTGGTGGAGAGTGGAGGCCTGGTGTTTGACTTTACCAGTAATGGAATGGAGACCCAACAGCAGCAGGTTAGCACAGGGGCCTTTCTCCCTTATCTTTGTGACAAACACCATGCTTCTATTCTATTTCATTGTTAGGTAAATGCTTATTTTGACTTTGATCTAGAACCAATGATTATATTCTTGGAATATTAGATGCTGTCAGCTTCTGGAATATGTTGGGTTCGTCGAATCAAAACTATTTTTCATCACAGCACAACTTGTGTGCATTTCTAATGTTGTGTGCTTCAGTCCACAGCTCCTAACATTTTAAGGTACAGCAGTATATCGAGCAGACTGTGCTTATTCATAGTGCTAATATCCATTAGTATTTTGTGGGTTTTGAGGCTTAATTTGTCACAAACTAGTTTAAAAAAATGTGGGTTTTTGCATTGACTTTTGTTTTTCTTGGCCTAATAGGCAAACTGTATGTCTAGTTTTTCAGCAAATGGCAGAATTTTCTAGTTGTCGGATCTCAGATATTGAAACTTAAAGTTACAGCAGGGGTCTGAACTACTGTGACTAGTTGAAGTCTGGTGGCTGACAATTTTGAGAATACTTTACTTTCAAACTTAGTTCTGATGAGGCTCATTGCATGTCCATCAGGGAGCTTGATTTGGTGATCTAAGTTGCCAAGTCATCTTCAGCAATGCCTCTCTAACCAGCACTGTATCTACCACAATGTGCAACTATGGCAGCAGGTGTATGGGACATCATCCAAGTTGCACACATCCTGACTGGATGTATATTGCCATTTCTTTAATAATACTGGGTAAAATTCCTGGAACTCCTTGCCGAGCAACCCTGTTTCACCATATAGACTGCAACGGTTTACAAAGAAGATATACTACAACCTTATGTATTAAACTAGGGACAGGCAGTAAAAGCCCAAAAATTGAGGACTGGGCTGATGTCCTAGGAATGAATAAGACTATAGAATGGTGCGCCCAGAGCTTGAATAAACCACATCAGCCCTGACAACAGGAGTCACGACTAAGAATGTCGAATAACCAAAAGCAGCTTGCTTATTTCAAAAAATTTGGAATTAATGACGTGTGTTCACAATTGAGACTGGAATTGCATTGAAATCCTGAGGAAGATCTTTCTTTCAGATGAGACAATAAATCTCTACCTCTGCCTCTTCAGTGGAATGTAAAAGATCTCATAATAATATTCAAAGATCTAACATTCTTCATCTGACCCAATATCAGTTAGAAAAGTGATTGATTAATTATTGTTTCCTGTGCTGTCTTTAAACCTTATGTGCTGATTGGCTGCCCTGTTTGCCTACTGAGAGGTCATTCTTTGGATTTAAGTTTCACTGTCTGTCTATCTGGTGGGGTGTCGTTGAAATCCACATAAATATGCATTTCTGCTCTGGTTGCTGGAGAATAATTAAGAGTAAAGGCAGCTTTTCTATATTCTCTGGACATTCTAGCATCCGTAGTCTATCTTCCCACAGAGCTATTGGGGAGCTGAAGTCTCATGATTAAATCCAGTTACTGATAGAAATGAAGGGATCATGGGTGGAATTTAACATGCAGGCCACTGTGTGCCATGCAGTATAATGGACAACAATTCCATTTCCATTCTGTTTAGTGTTGGTCTGAAGGGGATGGCAATCACTAACTTATGGGCTATCTAAAGTCAACAAAAAGCAGCTGAGTCTATTTCGACTCCTCCCTGTTTAGTGTCTTTCTCTGTCTGCATGAGTAATACTTCAAAGATGTTAATTTGTTGATTTTTAATTGTTGTTTTAGTGCCTGCGTTGCCTTGAGATGTGATCCAATAGTGAATGGCAAAATACCAATTTCGTTCTAATGTTTAAAACATATGCAAATTGTCATTTAGAATTTTCCAGAAGGATGTAGTTTGGAGAATATTTTAGTGTCAATAATGTGACAGTACATTATGAGCGAAGAAGTGGTGCTCCTTTAAACTTGTGTTCTTAGATTCCAGCCTAACCTGGTTCAAATGTCATGTACTCTGAAGTGCTTGTAATTTATCCTCCTATATTTTAATCTGTGGTGTGTCATTCAAATCTGTATTAGTGCTCTGAGCGCATGTTACTCATTACTGATCACTGGAAATGATGTTTTTCTTTATGCAGTAGTGAAACAGCAAATACGTAGCATTTAGGAACTGCCCACTAACATCTGACTCTAGTCAACTGGTATTATTGCGGTAGACAGACTGTTGCACTTTGAGAGATATCTCCCCTCAGTTTATGTAGTGCCACTCCTTCCCTACCTAAATGAAGAGCATGTGAAGGGTTTGACATTCTAGAATTGGTTGCATATTAGAGTAGCTGAACTTTTCAAAAACAGAAGTTTCTGTATTAGACTTGGCACCTTGAAACTGTGTCAATGAAGAGATTAGGATGCAATCGATGATGTAGTGGATGGAATACTTGGGACTTTTTAAATCCTAGCAGCTATAATATTGTTTTGAATCTCATATTTTCCACATGGTGTGGTGATGGAGTTGGGCAAGGGCTTCCTTTTTAATGTCCGAGTTCCCTTTTGACAGTGTGGTACTGGATACTGTGTCAATACAGACTGTCACCTTGGACCAGTAATTTCCTCCCTTGAACGTCATATGTTTTCCTCAGGTCTGTTAAATCACTTACCTTCTCCAGCCAATCAGCAGATGGCAAAAACTCAATAGAAAATCAACCATTTCCTGTCTTGTAAGAGGCCTGTGTGTGTGTGTGGGGTTTCTGGAAAGGGGCTCTGCAGATTTCTGACCAATTTGACAAATGTCTTCCTATGTCCTCTTGGGAAGAAGTCTTCTGTCAGACTGTTCACCTGGCGCTTTCTATGTTATACGCAGACTTGGAGCCACAGTTGTTAAACACACGTGATTTTCAAACACGACTGAGGCATTGCCTATCCTAATGTCCCAAGAAGCGAGGTCTCATTATATTGTAGTGCACATTGGCATTCTCTTCCGATACCAAAGTTGAAGCAGAAATGACCTTGGATGAGAACTTGGATGATATGCTGTACCATGTACTTGTTATAGAACCTTTTGATTGTCGGGTTACAAAATTACTTCTGAATTTTGTGGAAATAGCTACACTTAGTTCAGATGAATGACGTGTGTGTGTGTGTATGTCACTAATTTAAACTGTCCAAGATAAATTGAGAGGATGCTAAGCTGTTCCTGTGGTGCTGTGATAATCTCAAGCCCAAAACAAAATAAATACCGGTGTGATTTTTTTTTAAGAGAATCAGAATCATCTGCAAAAAGATTTTCTGTTACAATGTTTTTTATCCTTTTGGCCCAGTTTTAGTCTTCTGTTTAATTTTGATTAAATGGAATTTATTTTTACTTTTCCTTTCTAATAAATTGATATTTATGTGAAAGGTTGTGCTTGTTTTTGCTAGCAGTGTATTTTGCTCTGTCAAAATACTCTGTGCATGCAAAAACAGATGGACACTCTCCCTCACTGCTGGTTAAGCCAGGACAGTGAGTGTTCAGTACCTGTGTGCTTAGTTTTATGGCTTTTTATATCCCACGTCATTAAATATGTAGCACGGCTGATATGTCAGTTGAACATTGTACAGATGCATTAGTTTTTCTGTGAGCTGTAGGTTGTTTTCAAATGGGATACATGTACTTGCTTGCTAATCTACATTTAATTTTTAACACTATATTGTAATTGTCATCATGCAAGTGGACAGGCAGACTTTATGATTTCTTCATATGACATTATTACATGTGCGGTGAGCCATCCAATGTCCTGGACTGCAAATTATTTCTCCTAATTTGCTACTGTTCAGTGTTAATAGTCTATAAATAAATAAAGTATAAATAGTTCCTTTGCTGGCTGAGTTTGGGTTCACACTGCCTGGTGCTGTACTGAGCTATTCAGCTGAATGGGTCTGCTATAAAGCACCACTTGTGTACATTGATTGCTAAGCTGCGTTTCAGAGCTGTTCTTTCACCAAGGACAAGAATTCAGGCATGGTTTCACATTTTTTTCTTTACATTCAGGAACACAGTTCCACAAGCGAACCTGTTATTTGAATGCCCTGAGCATTTGAATGCTTTTATTTACTCCCATAGATCAGCAGCAGTCAAGAGTTCAGGCAGGTGACCTGTTGCTACACTTCTGAAAATCTTTGGAGTACATCAGGTTGGCAAGTATATGGTTGCTGTATCTGGCCATGCTGTGGCATATTCACATTTGGTAATTGGGGAGTTGTTCAGCAGGGAGATTAAAGTCACTTCAGTACTATGGTAGTGATATACATTAGAGGTGTCCATCAGAACCTTCAGTTTAATTATGCAGTGATTTGAAAACGTGCTTTGAGAAACACTGCTACACCATATAATTGTTCTGGGAACCATTTGATTATTAGGTTACAAAATTACTTCTGAATTTTGTGGGAAATGGTCTCACTTAGTTCAAATGAAAGTGAAATTTTGTCAGTAAAGCCAATTAAAAATTGATGTGCAAATTTGTCAGCAGTCTGTTGTTGCTGTTCCAACATGCGCCTAATCATTCATGGTCAGGGTGTGACCCTTTAATTTTATCTTGGGTACTCATTTTCTTCCCTTCTGCCATGGTGATGTCTTTTGAGGTGTCAGTCAGTGAGGCCCAACAGCTCCTTGGTACTTTGTGTTCGTCTGTCCAGTGATTCAGCTTGGGAGTACCGAACCACCCAGCTTAATTCTGTCCTCGCTGGATATCCATCACAAATAGGGACTTTCAATACCAAGTACTAAATACTAAGTGGGGTCAGAAACTCTAGATTCATTTGTACCCTCTCCACCTTTAGACCAGACATGCAATAAATGCACAAAAAGCATGCTGTGAATGGAATTGCGGGATGCCTGTCTCGCAGACGTGTTCCTCCTCTCTCATGCTGTCTTAGATGTGCACATTCTCTCTCCCTCTCTCCCTCTCTCCCTCTCT
>NC_057741.1:16138756-16151548 GCF_004010195.1 Chiloscyllium plagiosum | reverse complement strand
CATGCCTGCAGTTTCTTCCTGGTTATCGCTGGTGATATTCGGATCCTTGCATTAACATATGGGGAATTGCCTGCTTGTTGAATGGCAGAATGTATGGAGAATGACTTGGTACTTCAGTATAGAATAATGTTCTTAAATTAAACTGAATAAACTAATTGCAGTAATGCCCTTTTTTAAAAAACAATTCTTCATCTGTTGTGTGCTATTTTGCTCTGTAGGAGGCAGAGACGGGTCCCGGCTCCCCTGCAGTGATCGTGGAGCCAGTCCCAAGTACCAGGCTTGACCAAGGCTATGCAGCACAAATATTGGTGTATAACGATGAAACCTATTTGATGCAAGATGTAGCAGAAGAACAGGAGATTGAGACAGATTCATCAGAAACAGGTAAGAGCTACACTAGTCACTTTTAAAGTGACTTACAATTGATCCTGAAATTCTGTTGATTAAAGCACATAAAACACGAGTGAAGATGGCAGGCAAAGAAGTTAATGGATTTTAATAAAAAATATTCAATTTTAACGTCAGGTGCTGAAACTACTTTGAATTAGAAAACATTGCATCGATATCAAATTAAATCAAAAGGAGAGAGTGTATTTTGAAAAGAAAACAATATGATCTGTGTGACCTTAAATTATTTTGTATATTTCTGTGATGTGTTTGGTTTTGTGTATGAGGTAAAGACCAGGAGCATGCACTCTGTCGGCCTGATAGGAGGCAAGTGGCTCAGCGTGAGAGAGGCCCCGCCCTGCCGCCACTCTCCTTTACTGAAACACACCGCTGCGGTTAACGGTTTTGGTTCAGTTATCAGAAAAGTGACCACTTTTTGTAATTGAACTGATGTTTTGCAGCATTTATAGCATGTTACAGGGTGAATGGCTGGCACAGCATTGCAATCACCTGTGGATTGTCTTACACCCTGAAGACATTGAACCTTAAACTCAATAGCGTTGTCCTTAAGACTCCTACTGCTGATATCTCCGGCGTGTGTTCCATGAGTTGCATGAGTTACTTGCAAAGGGCTGATTTAAATTAACATTTTAATGACCTGAAAGTTGTTTTGATTACTTTGACTATAAATTGGATCCATTTAAAAAAAAACTTCATGTTTGGAAAATGTTCTCTGCAAAAAATATGTATCAAGGTTATGCTGGTGTATCTATAACCTCAGTCTGCACACAGTATTACCAATGACCGAATAAAGTGTTTTCAAATTTCTCATTTTATTTTGGGCAACCTAAATATGTTCATTCATTGTCAATATGTCTACAGCATGATTTGTTGGTTGCTTTTGTTTTATTTCTGTGAATGCTAATTATATGAAGCAAAGGCACTGCATATCTTGAACCCAGTTACAATCCTCCTTGACAATGTGCTGGTTGATACTGAGCAGCTCTGCAGCAACAATGGAGAGATAAATAGAGTTAATCTCTTAAGTTACAACTACAGACTTGTTCAACTTAAAATATTAATGTATTTTAATGTAGATATTGCAGATCTGAATATTTTCAACACTCTGGTCTGCAGTATATTGCTTCCACAATAATACTTTGCCTTGATTTGGCATATTGTAAACACTTATTGATGGCCATTTGCAAATATATAAAGTTTAGCGCAACATGTTCCTTTTATAGTGTGGAGAATTCTGTTTTAACTTTAGGGGTGGTTACCACATCACTTATGTCAATACCATATTACAGTATGTGTTTATGGGAAATAGACACACTCAACAGGACTTGAGAACATTGATTCATAAATTCAGCCATTACAGAATCTGGGTCCTCCCTCATCAACACTACTTAAACGATTCAATGCTCAATCTTTTGGTTTCTCAGGAGAGTTGCCAAACATGGATATTCCGAGTTAGTCAAACAATTGGAATTTGGCAAAGTTAAATTTTTAATGTGGGTATTCTTCAAGCAGTATGAGTAAGCTGCTACTTAATTTGCATAAGAAAAACCATGCTAATCTTTTTTGAACAAAATTCACATTGCATTCAGGGCCTCTACTGGGAAACAAGTTAAATTAGTTTTCATTAGTCTCTTTCCCAAGCCACCATTCCTTGACACGTTGAGCTGAAATTCTGGTTTCTTTTTGTGGGGAATTATGAAGAGTTTGGCTTTTCAAAGGTCACCAATAACTGTTCAATTGTGTCCAACCTCTTTCTGATCACAGCGTTACCAACTGCAGACTACTATAACTTGTTCAAAAAACAAATGAAATAGTTGTCACAGTAAATCTTTGACAAAATTATGTTTACTGACAGCTTGCCAATATTGCCCATAAAATACAACTTTTTGATAAAGATATTGATTGGATTCTTATTTATTTGTGAACCTTTTGTGCGTGATATAGAAAGTTGAATATTGAGGTGATGGTTAAAGCTACTTTTGAAGGTGACTTCTGACCACTATATAAATAAACTTCAAGGCACTGAACTGCATAAATGCTTTACATGAGTCATCCTGCAGGGGGGAAAAAAAGGATGATGGACTCAATGAGAATTGAGATGGTCAACTTGTGGACAAAGCCATAATAGACAGTGAGGAGAATTGAATGTAAAAGTAGAAGATAAACTCAGGCAGGAGCACATAAACGTTTGGACATTCTGTGATAACAACAACAGAAGATGAAATTTAACGCAGACAAATGTAAATATTGAGTGTACACTAGAACTGTAATTGCCACAGATGTTCTTGAAGGATCTCAGGTTAAAGATCACACAGGCTATAGATCCTTGAAAGACTTCGTCCAGCTTGTCAATCCAATGCAAAGCGGCCATCAACAAGAAAATAAAATGTTGAATGACAGAGTCCTCACATAAACCAGAGGGATCTTGTTCACACTGTACAAAGCTGATCACTGAGCACCTTGAGCACTCTTTTTTTTTCCCCCCAGTTCTGGTAGCTAAGACAGAAGGATGGCATTCAGGCACAAGAGGCTTTGCAAATAGCGTCAAATCTGCATGTGTGGAAAGACTGCAGAAAACTTCGTTTAGGAAAGGAGTCCAAGAGGTGATATTCAAGCCATAAGGTAGTTACAGGAATGGAAAATCAGCAATCAAGTTAAAGGAATCCAGTCGGATGAGTAGTAATTGGTAGGAGAGAAGGAAGCATATGTAAGAGAACTTAAAATCAATGAGATACAGTTGAGAGTGATTAGAGTCATAGTCATAGAGATGTACAGCATGGAAACAGACCCTTCGGTCCAACCCGTCCATGCTGACCAGATATCCCAACCCAATCTAGTCTCACTTGCCAGCACCCGATTGGACCAAAGAAAAGCCGTGTGAGAGAGAGAGATTTCAAGGGATCATCTGAGCCAACCTATTATTGTAAAATAGCACCTATTATAAATTGGGTAACTGAAAGAAACACTGAACCTCATATAGAATATAGAGTCATAGAATCCCTATAGTGTGGAAACTGGCCATTTGGCCCGACAAGTCCACACCAACCTGTATGTACTGCTCTTTATTTTGTTGTTATGGAATCAAATCTTTGAATTTATTACCAATTGGAGTACCATTACCACAGAGACTGCAGTCGGTCCAAGTTGAGGCCAGTTACTGCAGGATAAATAGGGATAGTTGTCAGCAGGTAGAGAATCCTACATCCTCAGATTATAAATACTTAAACATATTTACAAGGAGTAGGCATAAGCCTCTCGGCCATTCAAGCCTGCTCTATTATTTTAATAAGGTTATGGCTGATTGACTAACCTCAAAACCACTTTCTTGAACGCTCTTGATAACATTTCATCCTTTGCTTTAATAAAAATCAGTCCACCTCTGCCATTAAAAGTTTTAAAGATTTTACTTCTGCCACCTTTTCGGGAGGAGGCAATTAACAATTTACACCTTCCGAGAAAACAAAATAGCCTCATCTTTCAAATGAGTGACCCGCTAATTCTTGATTCCACTTTAAGAACTAATGTTCTCTCTGTATCTGCTGTGTCAAAATACCTCCAAATAAAGCTTGTTCAATCAAACCTCCTCTTAATGTACAAGACTTCAGCCTACACAAGCCTGGTCTGTCCCACCTTTCTGTTTCAGATTATCCTTTTAGTTCCCCGTGTTAATATAGTAAATTTATATCCTTTTAAACAAGGAAACCATTGCAGTGCATAGCAAGCCAACTACGGTTTCACCAGTGCCTTGTATAACTGATGCACAACCTTCGACCCATGTGTTCAATTCTCCTGTGCATAAATGATAACATTAGCTTTCCTAATTATATGCTGTACCTGCTTATTAACCTTTGTGATTCATGCACTTAGGACATCTTGATCTCTTTACATCTCTGAGCTCTACAATCCCTCACCTTTGAGACAACACGCTTTTTTTAAACTTCCTGGCAAAATAGCCATTTCCAATATTTTCACATTATACTCCATTTGCCAGATCTTTACCCACTCACTTAACCTATCTACATCTTTTTGTAGCCACTTTGTGTCCTCTTTACAAGTTACTTTCTGATCTAATTTTGTGCAATAGATTTGGAACTGTATGCTCTATTGTTTATGTAAATTGTAAATAGTTGAGGTCCCAGCACTAATCCATGTGGCAGACCACTTGTTCTATATTGCCAACAAAAAAACCCATTAATCTCTACTCTTGGCTTCCTGTTAGCCAGCCAATCTTCTATCTTTTTAGATTCTGTAATATGTGAGCTTTTATATTCTGTAATAAACTTTGTGGTGGATTAACAAAAGTCTTTTGGACACCTAAATACAGTACGTCCACTGGTTCCCTTTTAGTGAAACCACATGTTACTTTGTCAAAGAACTCCAGCGGAATGTTTAAATATGATAAAACTTTTCATTAAACCATTGTGACTCTGATAACTGTGAATGCATTGAAGTGCCTTGCTAAATGCCTTTAACAATGGCTTCTAACTGGAATGAAGTCCACCAGACCCAAGCACTTATCATTACATGGTTCCAACACTTCACTCAGTATCGCTTTGCTGGTGACTGTGATCAAACTGAGTTTCTCCCTCCCCAGCATTTTCTGCTTTATCACAGCTTCTGGGTTGTGCTATTTTCGTTTTGTGAAAAGGTGTACAATTGGGTCCTGCGAGAGGGAAGTCAAATTTAAAGAGAAAGATGTAATGGAGAATGGCGATAAATAGAGTTAACAGTGTACAGACGTGGGGAGAGTGAGGGCTGTAAAACTCAACAGGTGCAGGCAGCAGAGGTATTTTTAAAATGTTGTAGCTTTAGAGTCGTCATAAAGAAAGTCAGTTTATAATAGTTAGGTGAAGCCATGGGAAATTGTTGCTAATTTTAGAGATTGAAAGAATAAAGATGGGAAACATTTAACAAAGATAGATAAAAGTGTAAGACATTGAGTGTGAGTAGACAGTAATAAACTCAATTGGTCAGTCATGTCATTGAACAAGACTGGATGACCATTGAACCTTCTGAATCATCAGGAATTGGAGCTAAATACTCAACGATTCTGGAAACATCGCCAGGAATTAAAGACAGTTGAGGAATACTGACCAAGAGGGGCCATTGGATGGAATAGGTTTTGGTAACCCTAAAAAGCAAAGCAACCAGACATGTACAGTGACTCAGGATTGCAGCATGTTAACCAATATTGGGCACCAGTCAATGCTGCAGAGATTAACGAGGATAAAGCAGAAGAGATGGTGAGGAAACCACAGAAGATAGCATCAATGCAAATTGAGCTTGTAACTTATAAAGAAATTGTTGTAGTTGTAAAAATGTCTACCCAGGGAAGTGAATAGCGACGTTTGTTGTGGACTTGCAAGGTGGTAAATTGTGTCTGGGGCTAGCCAAGTGTCCTGAAGAAGGGCTTATGCCCGAAACGTCGATTCTCCTGTTCCCTGGATGCTGCCTGACCTGCTGCGCTTTTCCAGCAACACATTTCCAGCTCTAGCCAAGTGTACAGGTGAGATTAGCTAGAAGGGATTCAGAAGGTAATGGGAGAAAGCCAGAGGTGGGTGTTTTGTGTAAGCCCGAGAGACCTAGCAAGGAATAATGTCGGAAAGCTTTCATAGTGAATCTGACATTGATGAAGGATGCAATGTATTGTTCTCTAGCGTACTTTGGTTTAGTGTAATGACGGGAGTTAATTATGATAATTTAAGGACGTAAATGAATGGCTGTCAGCTAATAAATATCCAAACAAAAATCAAGGGCTGGTGAGACACCCTGTCCCTACCTCAGGACTGGTGTCAGTTTAACACAAAGGTGGTCACACCTCAGGGGTGGGCAGATGTTGAGAAAGAAGGTGCTTCATGGTAATCTCAGCTGGTGTGGGATTGAATTCATGCTGTTGACGTCACTCGACAATGCAAAGCTACTGTCCAATGAATTGAGCTAACTGACCCCCAAAGTAAAGTTGTCATAGTCCCAGAGGACCATCAGACATGAAAAAGAGAGAACGGAAAAAAACAACTGGTGGTGATTTAACCTGAGGGTCACCATGCAGTAACTGTCACCATTTGACATTCAAAGGTTACCTTTCTAAATTGCCCAGTATCAACATTCTTGGAGATGCCGGTGTTGGACTGGGGTGTACAAAGTTAAAAATCACACAACACCAGGCTATAGTCCAACAGGTTCAATCAGAAGCACACTAGCTTTCGGAGCGCTGCTTCTTCTCAGGTGATAGCCTGATGAAGGAGCGATGCTCCGAAAGCTAGTGTGCTTCCAATTAAACCTGTTGGACTATAATCTGATGTTGTGTGATTTTTAACATTCTTGGAGTTAGTATTGACCAGAAATTGAATTGATCAGTCATATAAATGCTGTTTACAAGATCAGATCAGTGTCTGAATTCTGCAGTGGGTAACTTGCCTCCTAACTCCCCAAATCCTGTCCAATATCTATAAGGGGCTTAAGTCAGGCATGAAATGGAATGCTTCCCACTTGCCTGGATGAGAGCAGGTACATAAATCCTGAATACCCTCACACAATCCAGGACAAAGCAGCCTGCTTGATTGGCACCCTATGTATCATCTTCAACATTCACTTCTTTCATCACCAACCTGCAATGTCAGCAGTGTGTACCACCTACAAGATGCATTGTAACAAGGCTTCTTTAACAGCACCTTCCAAACCTGTGAAGATGAGAAGGACAGGGCAACAGATACATAGGAACACCACCGTCTACAAATCTCCTTTTTAAGACACATACCATCTTGACTTGGAAATATATCGCTGTTCCTTCATTGTCAAACTCCTATAAATTCCTTCTGAACAGCAGTGTTGGTATACCTAACCCTCAAGGACTGCAGCAGTTCAAGACGCAGCTCACCTTCTCAATGGTATTTTGGATGGGCAGTGAATGCTGGCAGCCAATGATGCCACACCCCCTGACTGAACAGAAAGTGTGCACAAGTGTTAGACCTAGGACCTTGAGGCTGATCACAACTATCAAAGCTATGGAAAATGCTTCAAAATCTGTAGGACAGAAGAACCTTTGGATTTGCTTGGTGGTTAGCTTGCAACAGTAATCTTGACTTTTAATATCATGTATCATCTTAAGGTTTGTTGGCAGTTAAGGTCGCTTTACCAAAAGATGCGTTGTCTTCAGCTAGGTGATCATATTTTGGCTTTGTTTCAGAGTAAAGTCATTAATTGGTTTAAACTCTATCAATGGCTGTAAAATCTGAATTCTCCAGTCATATACTACAGGATGTGCCTCATACTACAGTTGATAACCTCCCTTGAAGAGGTGCAATCTAAACATTGTGCTGAATAATTAATACATTTTGGTTCCCTTGGGTGTCATCTGCTCTGGCTGATGAGAAATGTTACTTTTTGATCCTCGCTCATGCATGCGTCATGATGTTCTGCATCCCTTAGCAGAATGTGACCTCTGTTTGATTTATGCCCAGTATATCATTGTGAGATAAACTCCCTGTAACGGCAGAGTGCTACTTTTAGAAATGGTGAGCAAGCAATGTTGGCATTGAAAGCAAGAGGGAGGTTGGGAATGTTCAGACCATAATATGGTGGTGAATAATAATAGATATGTAACAATTGGGTAATGGGGAACCTAGGGCGATGTCACAATACCGCAGAGGAAAAGCAGTTTCCTTAATTGATAGTAAAGGAAGTCATTGTCAGTCTTGTGTGTCATACGTAATTTACTCTAAACCCAACTGGTGGTTTGCTGCAAGCCATTTTTTTTAAGATATCTAAGTGCTTTCAGATGTGATCTGACCACAACCACACCAAAGGCGACTAAATAATTTGATGGGAACAAACTTAATAAAATAGTGAATTTCTTAAATCAACCTGGTGATTTGGAGGTGTTGAGAAATTATTTTATATAGTACAATTTGTAATTAATTTGCAACTTTTGGACTTACTGAATTTCTTTCTCGAGTTGCATCTGAAGAAACATATTCCTGTGTTGTAGGAACTAAATATACAGATCGGTCAGTTGGCTCTTGCTGATAAATCTGCGAGCTACATATTACTGATTGAGCTGTTGTCGTCAAAAACCGTCTTTGATAAAGTTCCAATTTGAATTTGAAAGCAAAGTAATTGAAACATGACAAACAAGGTATTTTGCTACATAGTATGTTTAAGAGTCTATGTGTATTTTCACACCCCTTGAGTTCAACTAGTTAAAAATTCGAGCTCCCCAGGACTCCTGTATATGTTGAATGTTTGTATTCCCTAAGATTTATGTTTCTTTCTTTGAGCATTATCTCCCCTGTATTTGAAATGGTTAATTATGTGCAGAAAAGTAATCACAATGATAGGCTCCACTGAACTGTAATTGTGCAAAATGTATACTTTTAAAAAGAGCGGTTGAAGTATTGGATGATATTACTTTGCGTTTGACCCTTGTGTAATTACATTGAAGACAAAATGTTGTTTTAATCATTTCAGTTTTTAATCTTGTCCGAATAAGGACTCCAGAACATAGCACCATGATGAACCCCCATAACTTGTGCAGTCATCTGTTGTGAGTGGCACGTGTTTGCTTTCATTTTGTCTGAGAATCTACAGCAGAAGGGCTCTGGTGACTTCGTAAACCAAACAACCAAAGATTGAGCAATTGGTTATCCAGAACGCAACTTAATTCACAATGCGGTTTCCTCTTTTCTCACCCAAATGCACACAGATTTGTAAAAATAAATTGAGTGGATTCTCTGTGGTCTTAGTGTGGCCAGAAGCGTAGTCACGAGTATGCCTGAATATTGAGTGGAGTGGAGAATGCTGCTTAGGAATGATGGCTTAAGAGAAGTGCCCAAGGTCAGCAAAGCCAAAAGCAGATCAAGTGCATTTAATGACCTGCATTAGGTTATCCAGGATAGTAACTAGAAGAAGCAAAGTCTTTTTGAGTGGAAAGAAAAATGCTAGGAAGAACTGCATAGGCGCTAGTCAGCCTGGGAGGTGCCTTTGATACTTTGTGTTTGTACATCAAATATATTGGAAGGGACGGAAACTCTGGATTCAGTTGCCACTCTTGGACTGAATCATGTTATCTAGACAGCCAACGATATTTCAGTGAATTACTGGACAGCCAGCGTACAGTCAGTAATTCTGGGAATGAAAATGAGTTTTATACTTAAAATTGCCTTCAGATTAGGATTCAGGCCAATGCAATGGAAGTATAAAAGGTGAAAAGAAAACCTTAGGCAGGTCAAAATGGACTTGACTAATATGAATCTGTAAACATGGGTTTGGAATAGGGATAGAAGGCTGATGGCTGGGAGCAGAGTACACTTTAATTTTCATGTCCCTTTGCATCACAATGTTAACCAGAAAGACCGATTAAAGAGAGAGGCCGTTCAGCCCCTTGAATCTGATCCTTCATTTTCTAAGATCATGGCTGACTTTCTATATTATCTTTGTTTTCCCCCTTGATTCCCTTAGTGCACAAAAACAAAATTGTTTCAAATTAGGATGTGCTCATTGACAGAGCATCTTTGCTGTCTTCATTGGAGAATGCTGACGATTTTTAACCCTGTGATTTTATAAGGTTCTCATCTCAGTCTGAAATGGCTGACCTCTTCTCTCCATACAGTCCTCAGTTTCTAATCAGTTGAACATTGAAAACAATCTCTCAACATCTGTGCTTGCCCACTAAGAATTTTACATGCCTCAAGAAGATTCCAAATTCTTCAAAGACTTGAAAGCATATAGGACCATTCTACTTGATGGTCCTATATGCTGATAGGACCATCAGCATACATCCCTCTACATCCAGGAATCAATAAAATGAGCTATGTTGCATTTCCTCTGAAGAAAGTATATCCATCTTAATTGTTGATCCCCACTGATTCTTGTACTCCCTCCTGCTGTCCTGACACTTTTAATACTTCTACAGAACCAAGCTTGTCACTAGTTTGATACATATTTTAAAGCTTACTTGAGAAATTAAATGTCACTTCATTGCTGAGAAGAGAAAGATGACTAATTTTAGTGAAGCAAGAGTTGAGGAATTTTTCTTGAGAATATCATTTTGTTTTTCATAACTGTAAGCCACACACCATTATTGTGGGGCTTTCTCGGAGGTAAACTTAATCCAGCCACGTTGTTGGGGGATAAAACATAGCCGTAGAAAGAAAAAAAATCTTCCTTTTATATGTTGTAGAATCTTTTGAAAGAAAGGAACTCAGTTGAAAATTTGGTTGCATGAAAATCCTGCTGATGTCTGGTGAAATTGAGCACACTACATGTTAATACTATTGGATCTCCTAATCTGTAAAATGCCATGAAGCTAGAAAGATGGCCTAAAGTCAAAATGCAAAGCTGAAGCCCAGGTATTACATTTTACTCACTATGAGGAAGGGGGGGGTGGAGAGGGTTGGGGAGGGGAAGGGAGCAGTGACTGTCAAAGAAGTTCCAAGAATTTAAGTACTTTGAATTATTTGGTTTTCTTTGCTCATGTTCCACTCTTAACAAACTAATGTTTGAATTGAGTGATTACATTTGCATTCATCGTAGGATGTAATTGTTCGTCACCTGGACAACATGAAGAAATTTGTTTTGAGGTAAAGTTTGTATAACATCCAGTCACCTTGTAGGTCTGGCACATATGTATGTCATGATTTTAATAAAGTTATAGAAACTGTGTCTCAATATTAAATAAATTAATTTTAATATAGCATATTTAGGGGGTGAGCTATGGTTCATTGAATCATAGAATCCCTGCAGCGTGGTAACAAGCCATTTAGCACAACAGGTCCACACCAACCCTCAGAGTACCTGACCCAGACTCATTCCTCTACTCTATTACTCTACATTTCCCCATACTAATGCACCTGGCCTACATATCCCTGAACACTGTGGGCAATTTAGCATGGCCAATTCATCAATGGTTACGTTCTTGCTTGTGAATCACGGAGGTGTGGGTATGAGCCCCATTCCAGAGACTTGAGTACAAAGATTTAGGGTGTTCTGCGATGTTTGAGGTGATGTCCTTCAAATGGCATTTTAAACCAAAGCCGTGCCTGTCCTCACAGGTTGATGGGGATTTATCTGCATGAGGTCCAGGCAGAATTGGTAATTATCTTATTGTTGTCACATTATGTATGTAAACTTTCTATTCACAATTTGACTGCTAGGTTTTCTTGCATTACATTTCAAAGGCACCTGATAGGATTTCCTAAGATGCTTTACAATTGGGAGTTCATGAAAGGCCCATATATATACAGTCCATAATCCCAGCTAAGTTACTCCCTTCTGCCTGGGCTTGGCCCATATCCCTCCAAACCATCCTTATTCACATACTTATCCAAATGTGTATTCACCAGCTATTTCGATCAGGGTAGGCCAATTTGAAATACAGGTTTTATGGAATACATTGGACTCTCTTTGCTTATTGAAACTGCATGAAGTTTTCATTTGGAAGTCAGTGGACAATCCTATAGAGTCATAGAGATGTACAGACGGAACGGACCCTTCGGTCCAATTTGTCAATGCCGACCAGATACCCAACTCAATCTAATCCCACCTGCCAGCACCCGGCCCATATCCCTCCAAATCCTTCCTATTCATATACCCATCCAAATGCCTTTTAAATGTTGCAATTGTACCAGCCTCCACCACTTCCTCTGGCAGCTCATTCCATACACGTACCACCCTCTGCATGAAAATGTTGCCCCTTAGGTCTCTTTTATATCTTTCCCCTCTCACCCTAAACCTATGTCCTCTAATTCTGGACTCCCCACCCCAGGAAAATGACTTTGTCTCTTTATGCTATCTATGCCCCTCAAGATTTTATAAACCTCTATACGGTCACCCCTCAGCCTCCATTCCAGGGAAAACAGCCCCAGCCTGTTCAGCCTCTCCCTATAGCTCAAACTCTCCAACCCTGGCAACATCCTTGTAAATCTTTTCTGAACCCTTTCAAGTTTCACAACATATTTCCAATAGGAAAGAGACCAGAATTGCACGCAATATTCCAACATTGGCCTAACCAATGTCCTGTATAGCCGCTTGGCCCGAAACGTCGATTCTCCTGCTCCTCAGATGCGGCCTGACCTGCTGTGCTTTTCCAGCAGCACACTCTCGACTCTGATCTCCTGCATCTGCAGACCTCACTTCCTCCTGTACTCAATACTCTGACCAATAAAGGAAAGCATACCACTTCCTCCAAACAAAAGGAGTAGCCATGGGCACCTACATGGGCCCCAGCTATGCCTGCCTCTTCATAGGATATGTGGAACAATCCATCTTCCGCAGCTACACTGGCACCACCTCCCACCTTTTCCTCCGCTACATCGATGACTGTATCGGCGCTGCCTCGTGCTCCCACGAGGAGGTTGAACAGTTCATCCACTTTACCAACACCTTCCA
>NC_057741.1:16101980-16137972 GCF_004010195.1 Chiloscyllium plagiosum | reverse complement strand
CAACCCTGGCAACATCCTTGTAAATCTTTTCTGAACCCTTTCAAGTTTCACAACATCTTTCTGATAGGATGGAGACCAGATTTGCAAGCAATATTCCAACAGTGGCTCAACCAATGTCCTGTACAACCGCAACATGACTTCCCAACTCCTACAGTCAATATTCTGACCAATAAAGGAAAGCATACCAAATGCCTTCTTTACTATCCTATCTACCTGCAATTCCACTTTCAAAGAGCTATGAACCTGCACTCCAAGGTCTCTTTGTTCAGCAACACTCTCTAGTACCTTACCATTAAATGTGTAAGTCCTGCTAAGATTTGCTTTCCCAAAATGCAGCACCTTGCATTTATCTGAATTAAACTCCATCTGCCACTTCTCAGCCCATTGGCCCATCTGATCAAGATCTCATTGTAATCTGAGGTAACCTTCTTCACTGTCCACTACACCTCCAATTTTGGTGTCATCTGCAAACTTACTAACTATACCTCTTATGCTCACATCCAAATCATTTGTATAAATTTCGAAAAGTAGTGGACCCAGCACCGATCCTTGTGGCACCCCACTGGTCACAAGCCTCCAGTCTGGAAAACAACCCCCCACCACCACCACCTGCTGACTTCTCCCTTTGAGCCAGTTCTGTATCCAAATGGCTAGTTCTCCCTGTATTCCATGAGATGTAACCTTGCGAACCAGTCTACCATGAGGAACCTTGTTAAACACCTTACTGAAGTCCATATAGATCACATCTACCGCTCTGTCCTCAACAATCTTCTTTGTTACTTCAAATAACTCAATCAAGTTTGTGAGACGCGATTTCCCACACACAAAGCCATGTTGACTATCCCTAATCAGTCCTTGCCTTTCCAAATACATGGAAATCCTGTGCCTCAGGATTCCTTCCAACAACTTGTTCATCACCAACATCAGGCTAACTGCTCTACAACTCCCTGGCCTGTCCTTACCACCTTTCTTAAACAGTGGCAACACGTTAGCCAACCTCCAGTCTTCCAGCACCTCACCTGTGACTATCGATGATACAAATATCTCAGCAAGAGGCTCAGCAATCACTTCCCTACATTCCCACAGAATTCGAGGGTACACCTGATCAGGTCATGGGGATTTATCCACTTTTATGTGTTTCAAGACTCTCTCCTCTGTAATATGGACATTTTTCAAGATGTCACCATCTATTTCCCTACAGTCTATATGTTCATTTCCACAGTAAAACTGATACAAAATACTCGTTTCGTATCTTCCCCCATCCCCTGCGGCTCTGCACAAAGGCCGCCTTGCTGATCTTTGAGGGGCCCTGTTCTCTCTCTAGTTACCCTTTTGTCCTTAATGTATTTGTAAAAACCCTTTGGATTCTCCTTAACTCTATTTTCCAAAGCTATCTCATGTCCCCCTTTTGCCCTCCTGATTTCCCTCCTTCAGTATACTCCTACTGCCTTTATACTCTTCTAAGGATTCACTCGATCTATCCTGTCTGTACCTGACATCTTCGTTTCCTTAACCAAACTCTCAATTTCTTTAGTCATCCAACATTCCTGATACCTACCAGCCTTTACTTTCACCCTAACAGGAATATACTGTCTCTGCACTCTTGTTATCTCATTTCTGAAGGCTTTCCATTTTCCAGTCGTCCCTTTATCTGCAAACATCTGCGTCGAATCAGCTTTTGAAAGTTCTTGCCTAATACCGTCAAAATTGGCCTTTCTCCAATTTAGAACTTCAACTTTTAGATCTGGTGTATTCTTTTCCATCACTGTTTTTAAAACTAATAGAATTATGGTCGCTGGCCCCAAAGTACTCCCCCACTGACATCTCAGTCACCTGCCCTGCCTTATTTCCCAAACATAGGTCACATTTTGCACTGTCTCTAGTAGGTGCATCCACATACTGAATCAGAAAATTTTCTTGTACACACTTAAAAAATTCCTCTCCATCTAAACCCTTAACACTATAGCAGTCCCAGTCTATGTTTGGAAAGTTAAAATCCCCTACAATAACCACCCTATTATTCTCACAGATAACTGAAATCTCATTACAAATTTGATTCTCAATTTCCCTCTGACTATTGGGGGGTCTATACTACAATCCCAATAAGGTGATCATCCATTTCCTATTTCTCAGTTCCACCCAAATAACTTCCCTGAATGTATTTCTGGGAATATCCTCCCTAAGCACAGCTGTAATGCTATCCCTTATCAAAAACGCCATTCCCACTCCTCTCATCTTCCTTTCTGACCTTCCTGTAGCATTTGTATCCTGGAACATTAAGCTGCCAGTCCTATTAATCCCTGAACCATGTTTCCGTAATTGCTATGATATCCCAGTCCCATGTTCCGAACCATGCCCTGAGTTCTTCTGCCTTTCCTGTTAGGCCCCTTGTATTGAAATAAATGCAGTTTAATTTATCAGTCCTACCTTGTTCTTTGCTTAGTCCCTGCCTGCCCTGACTGTTTGACTCACTTCTGTTCTCAGCTGTACCAGTCTCAGATTAATCTCTTTCCTCACTATATCCCTGGAGTTAACCCATCCAAGTGACTGTATCTGTAACTTTTCCCCCTTTATATCTGCCATCCATCACATCCACTTGCTCTTGTAAATTTCTCATTGCCTTTTAACTGTCTCTCCAACCAATGTATTCGATCTGATAGGATTCGCAACCAATGGCATTTATTGTAGATATAATCCTCAGTAACATGTAAACTCTCCCAAAACTCCCAACAAAGAAGAGCATTTTCTACTAAAGACCATTTTTGCTTCTTTCAATCTACAGACCCAGAAAATATTCCTCTACAATGTCTTACTCCTCTACAAAACACCGCACCAGGTTAAATTAATACTTACGGCTTATATTTTTAAGTTTAATGAAGAGACATATCTCAATATAACACATAATCAAGAAAGAACCCACTCTACTCACTATTGCAGACTTACTGAAAGGCTGTGCTTAAAATATTCACTTATCCGCTTCTGTGCTGTGACCTCTCCCAAACAGGTTCCTCCAAGATTAGTTGTGAATTTCACTGTTTAATTTTCCCAGACGCACTCAGATGTCCAGCGATGAATTCAAACGGCAAAGGCAGTAACTGTGCAGGTGCACTGCTGTGGATTTCTCTCTCTCTCTCTTTCTGCCTCCCCCTCTCTCTCTCTCTGCCTCCCCCTCTCTCTCTCTGTCTTTCCCCCTCTTGACCTCACCATGTGCTTCCTTTGTCTGTTCCTCTCCTTTTAAAAGTTCTGTTGTTTTCACTTGTTTCTTTCTCCGAAGTTCCAAAACAATGCAACAGCATATGATTCAGTCAATGCTGCTTATGGAGTTCCTGGAAATCACCTTCAACACCTAAAATACCTCAAAAAAGGAGCAGCATGTTACAGTCAGAAATTTTTCCCATCTTCCATCTTGGATTACCTTAGCGAGTGTAAGTTTTAATGAAAAATGGATCAGTTAGAAATAGTTCAGAATGAGTATGAATTTAACTAAAATTATCAATGAATTTTCTATTGCCCTGTATGCATTGCTCATGGTTCAATATTTATTGTATTTAACACCAGAAGTAAAGTTATAGGTTCTTGGAATGAATGGAGAGTTCAGTTCAAGGTCAGACCTCAGTTCAGAACTTTGGCTTTGTTTGTTCAACATTTGTAAAATTGGGGAACATTCTGGAAGTGATACATTCTTGGACAAAGTAATTGGTAAAAGTAATTTTCATTCAAAAAGAAGCTTGGCGCAGGAGAGTTCGAAGGGATGTAATTATTCTCATTGAGAATCATTTGTTATTAAAAAGTTAAACTTCACCTAGTTTGGAGTAGTTGCTTCTTTCTTTCTAGTCTGCTGTAGTTTGTGAAAAATCACACAACACCAAGTTATTTGGAGGGCTGCTCCTTTGTCAGATAGCTAGTGGGGCAGGATCATAAGACACAGAATTTATAGCAAAAGATCACAGTGTCATGCAATTGATACGATATACTAAACAAACTTCGATTGCTGTTGAGTCTTTCATCTTTTAGAATGGGTCGAAGGTTTCAATACATTAATATTAATGAATTAAAACCTGCAACCCATTCTAAAAGTTGAAAGACTCAACAGCAATCTAGGTTTGTTCAATATATTGTATCAGTTGCATGATACTGTGACCTTTTGCTGTAAATGCTGTGTCTTATGATCCTGCCTCAATAGCTACCTGACAAAGGAGCAGTGCTCCGAAAGCTAGTACTTACAAATAAACCTGTCGGACTATAACTTGATGTTGTGTGACTTTTAACTTTGTCCACCCCAGTCCAACACTGGCACCTCCTCATCATGCTGTAGTTCCGATTAAGAAAGGGAAACCCAATGGCACTTGCCAAACATTGAGATATTTAATTCAAAATAAAAATCATATTCTTACAAATGCAAGCCATCTCAAAGAATATTATTGCTGTTCAATTCCTTTTTAGAGGTTTACTTAGCATTGTAAGAGGGGAAATGTGCCAATCAGTTTGCATACAGCAATGAGATCATAAACAGATAATCTCTGCGATATTGATTGAAAGACTTCCCAGTTCTTTCATTGGATATTTTATGCCACACATAAAAGGACAGGATAATCTCAGTTATCTTGTTGACAGCACCTCTGACAGTGCAATCATCCCTAAATTACAGTATTAGACTGTCACCTTTCAATTTCTCCTGGTCTTTTGTGGGAACTCTCAACTTTCTGGTTTGAAGTCCTAGCTGATTGGAGAAGAAATTACAGACTATGTCACTTCTCAGTCATTTTGAACAAGCAGAATCTTGAGGCTTTTAGTGATTGGTGAACTTTATCAATCTATTACTGGCAAAAAAATCAGTGTTCTTTTACATTAATTGTAAACATGCAATATATTATTGTCTATGACATTAGCTCTGTCATGCAGAAATTATTTTTGACTTTTATGATTATCTATGTTTTATATTTTGAATACAAATTGAGACAAAAGTGACTTGATATTACTTTATTAGATAATGCTTAGCTGTATATATGGCTAGCAATGCTCATCTTAAAAAGTCAATCAAAACTACTTGGATCACAATGTTATTTTTCAGTGAAATAGCAGTGATCTTCACACTTCAGTCTGCATATTATGTAGCCCTAATGTTTCCTTCATGTATGATACTTAAAACATTTTGGCTGCCTTAGCACAAAAGTTTAATGGCACACTGATTTTTTTAAAACAAAGGATCAGTTGCTTATTTCAAAACTGAGGCTGATTTTTGGCCACGTAAAGGTACTGAGCAATATTAAAGCAAAGTTGGTTATATGGGTTAGGTCACAGATCATTGAATGGTGAAACAGGCTCAAGGGCCTAAGTGGCCAACTCTTGTTACTATGGCCAGTTTTTTTTTGCTGAGGTCAAGTGAGGTTAATTGCGATTGGAGAGGGAAGTGTGCAGATTGACCTGGAACTGGAAATTGACAAACTCCATGTCTGGCATTCTGCCAGAGCCCCTTCCTGACAGCATTTCATCTTTAGAGTGACCTGACACGTTACAGAAAGTAGATTTTAAAGAGAGCTAAGTTTTAAACTCAGTAGGAATAACAACGTACAATAAAATGCTAAGTTCACCCACGTACCTTTCACCTTCCACTTTGCAATGGAGGTGAATTAATTTAACTTGTGACTATATGATTGAAACGTCTTACGTTGGGAAATGGCTGTTTAGATGCAAAAATTAGAACAGGCACCCACATCTCCCATTCAAAATGTTTGTGTGCGATAATACAGTAAGCCGTAGGGACAGTAATTAGTGTGGTTTTGGAGCAGTGGCGTGTTAGGGAGTAAAATCAAATCTCCATACCTTCCGTTTGTTGCTTTCAGTCTAAGATTTTTAATTTTTGAATAACGCGAAGCCTGTGTATTTGAGTGACCCGAACTAGACTTCAGTAACACCGCGCTCGTCTACTTAAACAGGAAGTGATTGCAGGACTTTATTCCCATTGTACAAACTCACTGAATGGAGAGACAATTTAAAACCAACGCACAGCAACCGATGTGCAGCTTTTATAAATTGGAGGAGGGGTGTGTATGGAAGAACGTGTAGGGTGCCGAGTGTGTGGGAAATCTTATCGCCTTGTGGACTTTCTGTAGAGACCCCCACCCCCCGGAAAAGGGGCAGCTCCTGAACAATAGCAGGAGCTGTGTCTGTAGCAGCCTCTGCCCCCCGCTCGGTCTGCAATGTAGAGGGAAGCCCCCCCCCAAAAAAAATCTCTCTCTCTCCCCCTCCCTCTCTCCATTCCCCTGATTTCTTGCAGCTCGGGTGAGGAAAGGCTGTGACACCGATTGCTAGGCGGGAAAGAAAGGCTCGGCGTGGAGTTTATTCTCTCTCTCTCTCTCGGCCACACGGTGCATGGCTTCCGGGCTGTTGAGATTTGTTGAAGTTTGTGGTTTGCTGGGTGCGTGCGGACGGATACGCTGGTGTGTATGTGAAAGATTTCCTGTCGCTGCGCAGTGATACCAACAGCTCCCTCCCTCCCTCTCTCTCTCTCTCTCACCCCAACCTCTATCCCCCCCTCCCCTCTCTCTCTCTCTCTCTGGAAAGCTGCTGCTGTTCGCTGAGAAGATGGCGACTTCACTTCACGAGGGTCGGAAGAACCAGCTGGATTTACTCATCCAAGCCGGTAAAACTCGTCCGTCAGAACTTTGCAGCCCGCCTTTGCCGCCCCCCCCCCAACCTTGTCGGGGCTAGCAGGGGAGAGTGGCCCACGTTGGACGGGAGGGGAGGGGAGTATACGCTTCCCTCCGCGCTTCAGTCCCGTTACAGTTAGAGAGAGGAGGAAGAGGGGGGATCAGGAAGTGATCACCTTGTTAACAACCTGCAACCCATGGCGAGCTGACCTCTTCCTGGTTTTATTTTGTTTCTTTGGGGGGGAAGAGGGAGAAGAATAAAACTTACTGATTATTTTTTCTTTTTAAAAGAAATCCATGCGGACTTTAATGCAAGCCTAGCATTTGCAGAGAAGAATGACCCCAGGGAGGTTTTATTTGCAGCCCTGCCTTTCCTCGCAGCGAGCTGTTTGAACGTTTAGTGCGATTGCCGTTAGTTGATATGAATAGCCAGTGAACCAGGAAGTGCGGGGATGGATTGTTGTCTTTCCGACGTCTTGCCACGCTGTCTTGCCCTGCGCATACTTGAGGCTTTTAAATCAGTAGTTGCTTCAGCAATGTGTCCAATCGGCAGGATTTTATTTTTATTTAAAAACCCGAATGCATAAAAAGGGGGCAATGTATTTGCTTTTGTTTGAGGAGGAAGATTAATGCATCTTCTGACTGTGTCTCAAGTAATTTTTAATAACTGCGGCCCTGCAACCAATCTTGCTGGCGGAAGCGCCGCTGATAGGCTTTTCTTTTTCCTGGGGGCGGGTGGGGGGTGAACGCAAGATTCTTTTTTGGAACGTGGCCCGGGAGCGAGGACAATGGGCGGACGTTCGAAGATGGAACGCGAACGCCCCGCGGACGTTCGAATGGAACCTGGTGCTGGCCAGCAGGCTAGGTTGCGCGCCAGGGCCAAGGGCAGCGCGGAGCAGGCGGCGGGGGAAGCTCTATCAACACGGAAGTGAGTGGCTGCCGTCGCTCCTGCAGCAACACCACCCCCCCGTACTCTGTCCCATCGCCACTGGCACTCTGCATACCGCCCGTACCTTTGGCACTCTGCAGTCATTCTGCGCCCCCAGCATCACTGTCGCCCCAGCTCTCATTTACCCTGGATCTCGCTCTCTTTATCCACCCACCTTCCAGCACTATCACCACCACAAACACATACCACTACTCTGCCCATAGTACAGCCACTGCTGGATACAGTAAGGACTGCAGATGCTGGAAGCAGGAGTCAATAGATGTGAAGCTGGAAAAGCACAACAGGTCAGACAGCATCCGTGGAGCAGAAAAGTTAACGTTTCGAGCCAAACCCCTTCTTCAGGAGGTACAGTCACTATTGTTCCCCTTAACTTACACGACACCCTCCTCAGTCCACCACCATCACCTCCCTGTGCTCCCACTACCCAACTCAACTCCTCATTACCAACAACACCTGCATTCATTCTGCCTCCAACACCCATAACCACCAACCTTGAACTCCCAAGCACCACTTACAATAGACCACTGACTCTGTTCCTGACCCCTGCCCCAGGAAAAAACACAGGTCAGTAACTGAATATTCTTGCTGCAGAACAGAGAGGGGAAGACATCAAAAACCAGGAAGAAAAAGACCCACCTTAGCCAGCGTTTTGATCATTGCACCAGCTCTGTAATGAATAAAGTGAGACTCTTATTGAGATCTTCATCATGATTCTCTTTTACTCCGTGCACTTGAGAGAGATCTTCCCGGAGGCATTTGCCAGACTAATGAACTCTTTTTTTCTCCATAAACAAATCCCTCACACTGTTGTGGGATAATTGTGTACTTAAAATGCAATTACAACATTTTGAGTCAGTGGTTTCAGTAATACAGAATAGAACATCATGTCACAAGTGTAATTATTTTCACCAAGTAAAGGCAGTTCCACGTGCGTGCAGACTTTTAAAAAATCTTTTTGTAACCTCCCTTACATATACTTAGGAAAACTTGGCCGATAAAATGATCTGATGAGAAGTTTGTGCTGTTAAGAAGTATTTCACACGTATGATTTAGACTCCCTCTGAATACAATCACAGAACCTCGACAGTGGGGAAAGAGGCCATCCTTTGCATCAAGTCTGCACCCTGAAGGGCATCCACCGAGACCCAGCCCCTAGCCTACCCCCATAACCCCACACTTGCCATGGCTAATACACCTAACCTGCACATCCCTGGACACAGGACAGCTTAGCACAACCAGTCCACATAACCTGGATAACCAGAGCAGACACAGGAAAACGTGCAAAGTTCGCACAGATAGTTGCCCAAGGATGGAATTGCACCTGGGTCCCTGGCACTGAGAGGCAGCAGTGCTAACCACTGAGCACCCTGCTGCTGTAACAGCAAGGATATATTTTTAGAAGATGTGATGCTACAAACCATCTTCCTTCTCCCAACTCAAAATCAAAAATTCCATGCACTATGAGCACTGCTGGAAAAAAAAATCATAGTCCCAAAGTTGAAGTATTGGGGTGTGTGTTTTTAAATTTTGCTGTTTACTGAATTAATGACACTCACTGTTCTCCTTTTTGTGGAAAGGAGAAAAAAAATCAAAAATATAGTTTGTACAGAAACAGCTTGTTTTTATTAATGAAATGGGATGTTATGCTGCAGTCAGTACTCTCACACTCTGGCTTGAGTTGACCGTGATCCCCGTCGACACTTTTCCACCTGGTCATTGAGGGACCTGCACAGAGAATTTACTGGTTGGGGTGAAGACGTTTGTTGCGCTGTGCTGAAATTTGGAACTTAACAGATGCTGTGTTATGAAGATTTTAACTTAGTGGGAAGTCGAATTGCAAAATGCAACCAGTCTGCTGCTTGACACAGCCACAAACCTTTAAAGTTTGCTGGACACTAGTTTCCAAGTGAGACGTAGACACCATTGAGTATATTTAAAAGCTAGTGATGCTGCTATTTGAATGTGAGCTTGCAGACATACTCGAATATATCTTCTGCCAGGGAGGAGATCCTGCCCGTCCTGACCTTCCAGTTTAAAAGTTTGCCTCTATTCTGTGCTTGCCATTCAGTGAAGCAGAGCTGTGCTGTACACAAACTGCAAATCTATTTCTTTGCACTGATGATTCCCCCGCAATTGTGTCGTAACACTTTGCCATAAATGGAAGTAACAGCAAGCTGGGTACCTTGATGAAAGTGGTGTTGATCTGTAACAGGTGGCATTACTATAAGTGCATGTGTGTGTGTGTGTGTGTGTGAGCAGGCAGTGGACTACCTCTGACTTAATGTTGTTTGACCACTGGATGAAATCTAAAACTGTATGCTGCACATCAGAGCCCAGATTAATATCAAACTACAGACCTGTGGTATTTATAGCTGCCCTTTAAACAAAGTTTGATCTGCTGTCAGTATCAGCAGAACACTTTTTTTTGTTAAATAGATTTCATGCAGTTCATTGGATTGGATGTATAAAATGGCTGCTTTTGAATTAACCAGAATCTGAGAATTTTAGATCAGTGGTTTGGCATATTTATTTAGATTTGGCCAATGAACATTTAAAATCTGAGTTCCTGATAATAGTTGGAATTGCTATGAATTATTGCTGTCAACTTTCTTGTCTCATGTTGGGATACTGGTGTTGTCTTCCCCTTGCCTTGCTTGAGTCGACATTCCTGACCTGTAACAAAATGAATTTCGAGATCATTCTGCCTCTGGTGGGCACAGGTATTATTATTCTGGATTAGTGGTGCTGGAAGAGCACAGCAGTTCAGACAGCATCCGAGGACCTTCGAAATCGACGTTTCGGGCAAAAGCCCTTCCTGAAGAAGGGCTTTTGCCTGAAACGTCGATTTCGAAACTCCTTGGATGCTGCCTGAACTGCTGTGCTCTTCCAGCACCTCTAATCCAGAATCTGTTTTCCAGCATCTGCAGTCATTGTGTTTTTACACAAGTATTATTATGGTTGGGCCTGAACCTAATCTCATCTATGTTTGCATGTGCATTTATTAATGTAGCAATGGGCTGTACTGAATACTGCACTCTCTGACCTCCTCTCCTGTGCTCAAAGTCGTTGACAGCTTTAGTAATCAAACTGAGATCTGCTAACGGACTCCAGTTGACCCTGGCATTTTTATCTTTCTTGTTACTTGTTGGGAGTGTGGCTGGTTTGTTGTGAAGAAAATAAATAAACACAGGGGCACAAACCATAACAATGTTGTCTATGTCGGCTATTTCTTTGCATATTTGTAACTTTGGAAGCTTCCTTTCTTCTCTATTAAACTCCATGTCATGCCTGCACATTGCGAAAATGCTAGACAGCATTGCATTTGGCTGTGCTGCACTGGACTTGCGCTGGTATGCTGCATTCCTCTGGCTTTGCACTGGTGCTATTGCCTTTAGAGCTGTGCACACCTGCTGCATTGGGGTGCTGTAGTACTTGCGTATTTAAATGCATGTTTGACCACTAGTCGTTGGCTTTTAGCATTTGCCGGATTTTCTGTCCCTCTGGGTTTTGCAGTCAGTGCCAAAATGAAGGGTGCTTGCTGTTCATTATACCTAGCTATAACTGTTTGCACTGAAATTTGTGATTACTCAAACAGCAGTATAGTACACTCCACCAGTGACCTGTGTGAACAGCGCAAACAACAGTACCTCCTTAACCCATCTGATTGAAGAATTCTCATTGAGATGGGTGCGAGTTTATCTTGACTCTCAAAAATAGATTGGAAAATGTTAGGTGAAATATTTCTTTTAAAAACAAAATTACACGCCAGTCCCCAGCTACATTTCTGTTGTGTGCAGGTGAGGATAGAGCCCATCTACTGCCAAAATACGTTTTTTTCAATATCTATGCAGGTTCTCCTGTCTGGACTTCCAGTTGTTCAGAGATGTCAGTTATCAACTGGAAATGTTTTCAGCAGACCCGAGTAACTCGTGGATTTGCCACTTAGGTAATCACATTGCAACACCTTGTGATGGTAAGTCAGACAATCCTGTGCGCACACCCCATCAGCATCACCCCGTCCAATCCCACCACCCAGTGTCTGGGGCAAAATCTGGGTCCCAGAACTAGCTGTTTTGCTGTTAATGATTGCCTACTCCTTAATCACCTCTTCCAACTATTTGTGAAAGAAAGTAGGGGATGGAATGCCTTGTTCTCTCAACAAAGATTTTTGTACAATGATTTGGGAATGGAAATTAGGAAAATGCAGTCTTTGGGTAAGCAAAAAAAATTACTGCTTTATAAGGACTTGGCAGGAAGAACGTTTCCAATGACTGGGGAGTCCAGTCACAGGTCTAAGGATATGGGGTTGGCCATTTAAGGTTGAGATGAGGAGAAATTTCTTCACCCAGAGAGTGGTGAGCCTGTGAAATTCTCTGCCAAAGAAAGCAGTTGAGGCCAAAATATTGAATCATTTCAAGAAGGAAATAGATTTAATAAGAATTAGAATCCTTACAGTGTGAAACAGGCCCTTCGGCGCAGCAAGTTCACACTGAACCTCTGAAGAGTAACCCACCCAGACCTATTCCTCAGCATTCACTGAGTTTTGAAAAGATTTGAGGAGAAGGTTGAGGTTCTGGATGTAGGTTTGCTCGCTGAGCTGGAGGGTTCATTTCCAGACATTTTGTCACCTGACAAAGTAACATTTTCAGTGGGCCTCTGGGCGAAGCACTGCTGATGAGTCCTGTTTGGGTTTCTTTGGGTTAGTGCTGTCATTTCTTGTTCTTTTTCTCAGGGGGTGGTAAATGGGGTCCAACTCGATGTGTTTGTTGATAGTGCCGGTTGGAATGCCATACTTCGAGGAATTCTCGTGCGTATCTCTGTTTGGCTTGTCCTAGGATGGATGTGTTGTCCCAGTCGAAGTGGTGTCCTTCCTTATCTGTATGTAAGGATACTAGTGAGAGAGGGTCATGTCGTTTTGTGGCTCGTTGGTGTTCATGTATCCTGATGGCTAGTTTTCTACCTGTTTGTCCAATGTAGTTTGTTACAGTTCTTGCACGGTATTTTCTAAATGACATTAGTTTTGCTCATTGACTGTATAGGGTCTTTCAAGTTCATCAGCTGCTGTTTTAGTGTGTTGGTGGGTTTGTGGGCTACCATGATGCCAAGGTGTCTGAGTAGTCTGGCAGTCACTTCCAAGATGTCTTTGATGTAGGGGAGAGTGGCTAGGATTTCTGGACGTGTTTTGCCTGCTTGTTTGGGTTTCTTGCTGAGAGAGCGGCAGACTGTGTTCATTGGGTACTCATTCTTTTTGAATACTTTTTATTCACAAACCCACCAACACACTAAAACAGCAGCTAATGAATCCAGAAATATCTTGGTTTGAAACATTCCAGATTGGAGCGCATAGTATGTGGTAATAAGACTGGGCTGCTCGCATTTAGCCTGAATCTGGAAGGCTTCAACCTTAACCACCTGGGTTTTTTAGACCTCTCAAAATCACCTCAAGGGAGCTGAGGGCTGTTATGTGGAAAATGTAGCTACCATCACCGCACGTTCGGTGGGTCAGGAGGAGCAAGTGTTCTGAGCCAGGTTGCCAAGGTTACCTGCCTACCCAACTCCTTGCTTTCAATAATGCAACAGCAGCTACCTCATAAAAACCGAAAGGACTGCAGATGCTGTGAATCAGAAGCAAAAAACGGAAATTGCTGGAAAAGCTCAGGTGGTCTGGCAGCATCTGTAGAGAGAAAACAGAGTTAATCTTTGAGGTCCAGTGACTCCCTGTCCTGAAGAAGGGTCACTCGATCCGTAATGTTAACTCTGATTCCTCTCCTGATGCTGCCAGATCTGTTCCTGCTTTTCCAGCAATTTCTGTTTTTGGAGCATGAGGTACCTGCTCTGGAATACCCCTTGTGCATTTAGGAGCTAAGCTTATTTATCAGGTTGTCTTTTGGTCAAGGATCATTTTAAAGCAAAAAGAGATACACATTAAGTTGTTAAAACTCCACTGCATGAGGGGCAATGCTAACCCTGACTTGAACTTCTGGGCTCCCTGTTTGAAAATCTGTCCCTTGTTCAGTAAACCTGCTCGTTGGAATTCTAGGTTGCAGAGTCTGAACCAGGGAGGCTAGGTTGGAATAGTTATTTGTATAAAAGACGGTATGGCCAGCATGGTGGCACAGTGGTTAGTGCTGCTGCCTCTCAGCACCAGGGACCCGGGTTCAATTCCAGCCTCGGGTGACCGTGCAAACTCCACACAGACATTCTCCCTGTGTCCGCATGGACCACCTCTGGGTGCTCTGGTTTCCTCCCATAACCCAAAGATGTGCGGGTTAGGTGAATTGACTGCGCTGAATTGCCCATAATATTCAGGAATATGTAGATTAGGTGCGTTAGTCAAGGTTAAATGTAGGGGAATGGGTCTGGGTGGGTTCCTCTTTTGGAGAGTTGGTGTGGACTTGTTGGGCCGAAGGGCCTGTTTCCACACTGTAGGGATTCTATGTATACAGAAAAGAAAAGGAAATAAGGTTGGAGAGAGGAACCAGACAAGAAAATCCAAAATTCTCAGTTTTCAAATATCCTCACCAGTAATTAAGATCAGGGTATGTCTATATTTGCAAGCATCAAATTTCAATACCAGAACAAAGACTTTATGTTAATTTAAGTCTCATTATGTGTTTAAACGTTCATTTATATGTAATAGATGAGCTCTACCTTTTTCTAGCATCGTTGGTATATCTGGTAGACGACATCACAATGTCATGTCTTTCAATATGTAGTTCTATTGGTGAGGTGCCCGCATAGTCAATTTTTTTGAGGAGCAGGTTAATTCAGTCAGTAGTGCCCAGACTTTGTTTAATTGGATGTGCGTAGATGTCAGAAAAAGACTGGCTGATTTACCCTTCAGTAACAGAAATAAAGTGTTTGCTTCACCATGGTTACATTGTGACTGAAGTTAGTGTAAAAGCTGAGGTGACCATATTGACCTCTGGAACAATAGAGTGTAGCCTTGCC
Source organism: Chiloscyllium plagiosum (assembly GCF_004010195.1). Taxonomy (NCBI): domain Eukaryota; kingdom Metazoa; phylum Chordata; class Chondrichthyes; order Orectolobiformes; family Hemiscylliidae; genus Chiloscyllium; species Chiloscyllium plagiosum. Next base: position 16,123,422 of record NC_057741.1, on the reverse strand, counting down.
ATTCCTTTTGATTTTGAACTGGCCTTTCAGGCTCTCACTCGGGTCTAGTGCTGGGATTGAGCTTTTTTAGCTTCTCACTTCCTTGATCACTTGTCTTAGCTTCAGCAGTTACCTTCCTCATCCACACTTTGAGGAATCAGTTTAGTACTGACCTTCCGACCTCCTGTCTTCAGAACCAAGCCAGTTTCTGTTGTGTGAAGGAGGTTCAGTTTCTGGACAATGTACAAACACTCAGCACAGTTGCATTTGTATCATTTGGGAATAATCTTTTGCTGTGGAGTGTGCTTGGAAGCAAAAAGCTTCAATTCTCATTGTATTTCTAAGACGTTTAGCTTTCAATAAGGTTCATCTTGTCAATGATACTAAAATATACAGTAGTTGCTTTTTTCCTTTATGAATATGTATGACCACAGTTCAATTTGACTTTTTGGTGCTTAATAATTTTGTTCCCCTATACCTTATTCTGGTCTGATGCTGATAAAGCTGTGAGAGTTAAGTTTTTCATGCCTCTAATTTCTGGCTTCATTTTCTGTTATTTTCATTTGCAGTAGAGGTTAAGATGACATGGAAAATGTATTGCAAGGGGAGCTTTTTTCTGCTTGAAGCTTAGAAGTTTGAAATGGGTCAGAGAGTGGACCTGACTAAACACCGCTAATGTATTTTGGTTAAGGATTTTTTAAAAGAGAAGTGGATGCTTTGGAAAATCGATTTGCTTTTTGAAACTGGGCTCATTTAAATTCTGGCTCCTGTTAATAGTTGGGAGCTGGCTTTGGTTACTGTTTCTTTGGTTACTGGATAGTGGACTTTTAAAGGCAGATGTTGTTCTCCATTTAACTTCCTATTCATCTGTGTTCCACCCTTCTCATAAATCTGAATGTGTGGTTTCTAATTTCCCCAAAAAGGAAAGGACAGAACTACTTCACTTCGACAACACATGTTGCTTTACTGCTTTGTGCTTTCTAGAGAGAATGATGTTGGGCTGCAGGTGGTCTGAACGGACAGTGTCAGACTGGTTGGTTTGCTCACATTCTGAATGCGGTGGTCTTGGCAGACTGATACGAGCACTAATTCACTTTTTGTCGTAAATATTTTATTCAGTTACGCACCTCTCTGTCAGATTTATAACAGGAATTGCATCAACTGCTGGTGTCACCTTGGTTGAAGTGCACCCCAGAGTTTAAGTTCACGAACTACTGCAGTTTCTTGTCTTTCGAAGGTTGCTTTCAATTATTTATGCAGATGCAGATGTATGCAGATGACTTGGAGGTCATTTGGCATGTTACGGCTGTACAGGACATTGGTTAGGCCACTGTTGGAATATTGTGTGCAATTCTGGTCTCCTTCCTATAGGAAGGATGTTGTAAAAAAACAGAAAAGATTCACAAGGATGTTGCCAGGGTTAGAGGATTTGAGCTCATTGGGAGAGGCTGAACAGGTTGGGGCTGTTTACTTTGGAGCATCGGAGGCTGAGGGGTGACCTTATCGAGATTTACAAAATCATGAGGGGCATGGATAGGGTAAATAGATAAAGTGTTTTCCCTGGGGTGGGGGAGTCCAGAACTAGAGGGCATAGGTTTAGGGTGAGAGGGGAAAGATATAAAAGGGACCTAATGGGTGACGTTTTCATGCAGAGGGTGGTACGTGTATGGAATGAGCTGTCAGAGGAAGTGGTGGAGGCTGGTACCATTACAACAGTTATAAGGCATCTGGATGGGTATATGAATGTCAAGGGTTTAGAGGGTTATGGGCCGGGTGCTGGCAAGTGGGACTGGATTAGGTGAGGATATCTGGTCAGCGTGGATGAATCGGACCAAAGGGTCTGTCTCCGTGCTGTACATCTCTATGACTTTATCTGTCAAATACACAAAAGCAATTTTCTGGCAGGTTTCTGGCCATGGAGGAATGCTTAAAATCCCCTTAATTTAGGACTAAATTTATTTATTTTTTTGAATTACTGCACGGCATGGCTGCTGCACAATAATTCATAAATAAGTTCATGGCGGCTGTGCAAAAATGTGATTTTTCTCTGCTTTCTCCGTGTTAGATACTGTCCACTTGCTAGAGTACGGGGCAGAGCATAAATGGTAATTATATGCAACAATTCTTGGGGTGTTTTCTTCATAGATAACATGGGTCAGTTGTTTTGTACAATTATCTGTTCTGTGGTGTAGCATTGCATACAGACTTCCAGTTTGTGTGTATTAATTTGACTGCTCCATATCAGGATAGTTGCACAAGATTTAATGTCCAAATTCTTTTTCCAGGAACCGATTCATTCTTTCTCACTCGTTGATGGCACAAATCTATGAAAGATCCTTAACTTTTTAATATTGTTTTCTTTGGCATTTAGCAAGGTGAAAAATATCAGCTTTGGAAAATTCCTCATTCTTCTGCTTTTGCCATGCGGAGGTAGCAGGAAGCGCTCCATATTTAGCATCCACCCTAAGAATGTACCTCAGAGCCATTTGTTTTGTTTCCCAGCTTACGTCAGTCATTTGTGTCGCCCTGTGAACGAGATTACCAGCTCATGCTGAACTGTGAGCACCTTTATATCTCCCAATGGATTATTCTCATTCAGCACTGTCTAAATTCACCCTACTCGTACAGGTGTGAAAGAAAGTAGGCGTTTGTCTATCCTGGATTCTAATTTATTTATCCAGAAGATCTGTATGTTTTCCTGTTTGTATGCTGTCGTATTCCCCCAGTCCTAATTGAGCAATATTTCTGAACAAAGGCTTCTATTTTGCTTCTGTTATTAGTTTAACAGCAAAAGTGTCTCACCAAGGTTGTCCTGACATCTCCCAAATTAGATAGAGTTGCACAGTCACATGCTTGTAACTACCGTTGCCCAAAAGGGAGATCAGAGTTTGGGGCTTAACTGCAAGTAGACAGGAACTTCGAATTAGAATTTGATCATCATGTGTTGGAGGGGTGCGGGTGTGGGAAAGGATTCTTGGAGGGTTGTAGCGTTAAATAACTTTACGTCACCAATTGTACTTGAAGATGAGTCTGTGAAAAGATTTTTTTAAAAATTGCAACTTCAGTCTCTCTAACTATCTTAATACAATAATTTGGCTGACACAGTGTGTTTCTTTAATTAATTTCACAGTCGAAGCATCTGTTCATAGCAGTCATGTTCACTGCACAGATAAGACAATTGAGGCAGCAGAGGCATTACTCCATATGGATTCTCCAACCAGCCTGAGGGATGAGAAGAACAGTGGTATGTAAACTTCTTTCCAAAGTTTAAAGGTTTATTCTTAAACGTGTAAAGTTTATTTTGTACAACCCATACCTCTTTTACAAGTTTGAGTAAGTTTCAGAAGCTCATATTTATTGAACATTGGCTTGATATGAGCGTTGACGTCCTTACAAAAGGAAGATCTTTTGGGGCTGAATTATTCTCACTGCGAAGTTGTTCACATCACTGAAATTCTCTTCTTTATCAAAAGTTAGGGCAGAATGCTTCACCTGAATTCTGCCTCGATTGTAATTAATTTACAGAATGGGGCCCACAACATAAGTCTATAAGTCCCAGAATTTGAACTGACTATGCTGACTGCAAAAATCGTATTGAAAAGGTTGCATTAAAATTTGTGGCTACAGTGCATTTTGGTAGTTGGGGGCCTCTTGAGGACTAAGAATTTTATTGAGGGTGTTTTTAATTTGTAGCAGTTCCCCTGAATAAAAGTTCTTTTGGGGAAAATGGACTTGGTTCGTCCTCACCTTTGTAACATTGGGGTCAGAAGTATCTAAAGTTTTTATCTAAGTTACTGCAATCGTCAACCTAATTCAGAATCCATTAGTGGAAAAGATTTGGGATTTAAATTTTCTTGTGTTCTACCCTTTCAACTTACAGCGGTTCGAGAGAACCATTTGTGTTACAGAAATTCCTTCCTCTGTGTTAAAGTCTTAGCTCAGTAATTAAATTGGGTCTATGTTTGTTGAGTGTTATTCACTGAACTTATTCAGTGTAACACTTAGCCTCAGTGTGCTTGTACGTGAGGGGGAACAGTGAATGATTTGTGAAGCTCAAAACATATAGGGGTCGGTTGACAGCCAGTAGCACCTGTTATCTGAAGAAAGTGAAGCTATTTCAGCTTAAAGCATATCTGTGTTAAATAGTTTGGCAGAAGGGATTTAGTGAATTGGTAAGGGTGACTGATTTATTCTGAAGAAGGGCTTATGCCCAAAACGTCAATTCTCCTGTTCCCTGGATGCTGCCTGACCTGCTGCGCTTTTCCAGCAACACATTTTCAGCTCTGATCTCCAGCATCTGCAGACCTCACTTTCTCCTGACTGATTTATTGGCTGGTTGAACATGGATAGACCCAATCTGAGAGGCGCCCGTGCGATACTTAATGAACATTTAGCGGTGATATCCTCATCAAAGTGTTGGTGTTTTGTGGTATCCATTAAAGCATATCATTGCACAGTTGGACTGAGGATGTAACCAAGAATTTTAATCAACAAATGCAGGTTTCTATTTGCTCTCTGCTTCAAAATTGCGTTGTGGATGTTGACATGTTCTCCCGTGCTGACGTGAAGTTCTGCACTACGTACAAGAAGATTGGAACAGGGGTAGATCCTTCTTTCCCAATGAAGGGCTTTTTTTTTTAAATTTTTTTTTTCCTCTGCTCCTCGGATGCTGCCTGACCTGCTGTGCTTTTCCAGCCCCACACGAATCTTGACTTGGATCATCCAAGTCCACTTCACCACTCAGTGAGATCATAGTTGATCTTCTATCTTAACTGCATCTTCCAATTCCGAGTCAGCCATCCTTCGTTCCCGATTTCCCTGTGAGGAGAAACGCCCTTCCATCATCTATCCTGTTTCATCAATAAGGAATTTTACATTTCAGTCAGATCACTGCTTCATCTAAACTCTAGCATTTGTCGCATAAAGAAATTACCTTTGCACAGGAACCAGTCCAGTTAACACTTGTTGTGCTCCCTCTACATCTTTCCTTCGCTTAAACAATGCAGAATGATATGTTGTATTGTCAGTGTGGTCCGACCAGGGCTCTGTACAATTTCAATAAGACTTCTTTCCTCTTACACACCAATCCCTGTAGTGAAGACTATAAATAATTGACTCTTCTGATTTCTTGCTGCATATTCACATAGTGCTTTACATACAAAGATGTCCAGGTCCCTATGAATATTAATGTTTCCCAAACTCAAACCTGTTTTATTAAAAAAAAACTGCTTTCTACTTTTCCTACAAAAGTGAGTAACTTCACATTTCTCATTATATGCCAGTTGTCATGTTCTTGCCCACTTATCCTGTTGACATTCCTCTGCAGCCTCTTTGTGACTGCCTAAGTTTAGATCATCATGAGTAAGTTAGGATCTGTTACATTTGGTACACTGCTCGAAGTCATTGATTTGATTTAAGTGGCTGCTGCTGGTGGTTACCCACCATTGTTGCAGCAGTTGTGATAGTGATTTCTGATCTGATGTAGCTGAAAATCATTAAGTCTATATGTTTATATTTGTCAACCTCTTTCAATTATAATTTCCTATGTAAATTAGTCACTCGGATTTCTGATTTCTGGCCATCACATTACTACAAATCATTAAACATACTTGAAAGACTTGCCTGTTACCATTTTTATCATAGTTTATGCAAAATCCAAACATTCAAAGTAGGAGTTTCAAAGAAACAGAAATGCCAATAAATTTATCATTTGTATTGCTTTTTATGTCTTAATGCTTTTCTTAGTGGCTTTCATTAAGAATCGTGGCTTCTTGCAAAGGCCAGTGGTTAGACCTGAATTTTTTTCTCGGAGCTGCAAGCTGTGCACTCCACTTTCTAATAGAATTACAAAGAAATTGCATCACGGAAGCCATCTATCCCAAGTCTCCTCCCTCCTAATTCAGTGAATCCAATCTTCCTATTCCTTTCTCCCTCATGCAATAATCTAGTTTCCCTTTTAAAAACTTTTACCTCAACCACTTCATTTGGTAATAAGTTCTACACTGTTATTCGGTAGTACAGAACTTGAGTATTGCTGAAAAAAGATACATTTTCTTGAAGCTTTACATCCTGCACTCATTATTTTTCCTTTGTCGTCGTGTTTCTTGCGCATCATCCCAGTGAGTGCAAGATGAAAGGCTTTAACTAATATATCTCTTACCATCAATACCCAAGTTCCACATTTTAACAATTCTCTGTATACAGAACTTCCTCCTGAATTCTTTATAGGACTTAATAGTGACTGTTACAATTGTGACCCTGAGTAATAGACCCAATCCCCTTCTCATTCTCTCAGAAGAGCCAAATATTTTCTCTCCCTGCACTATCAGGTCTTTTCATAGTTTTAAAGATTTCTATTGGGTCAATCCTTTCTCTTTTTCCAGAGAGAAGAATTTGTGTCTGTGCAGTCCTTAGTGACAGTTATAACCAGACCTATTATCATACTTGTAAACCTTTGTTTTCTGTGCCTTTTTAATATCAATATGTCCAGATAATAAGGCATCAAAAAAACTATATAGTACTCCAGTTGTAACCTAACCAGGGCTGTACATTATCACAGCTTCTTTTCCGATTCTGTAGAAATAAACTCTGGGTCTTTGTGTTTTTTGTGCCATTGTTAATGTGTTACTATTTTTAATGTTTGCGGACCAATATCTCAAGATTAATTTGCTTCGCCTCCTCATTTAAAGGGTTAATTTTCCTTATTCTTTCTACCAAAATGTGCCACATTATACTTGGCTACATGGAAATTCATTTTCCTTTAACATTATTCTTCAAGTTTCTACAAGTTTGCTTGTATGTTGCCACAGTGTTTTCAGTGTTAATTTATACTTCAATTTGATGTCACCGCAAATGTTTTCTTTGTTTCCCAAGGCAAAATCAGCACCAGTTCCAATCCCCTCCTGTTGGTTATTCTGAAGGAGAGTCAGGTTGGATTTCGAACTGTTAACTGTGCTACAGATGCTGCCAGACCTGCTGAGTCTCTTGAGCATTTTTTGATTTTAATATCTCCTCCGTTCTGTTAGTCTAAGTAACTAGCTTTTGCTATCTTCTGTTTGCTGCTTTTTGGACACCTTGCTGTCTGTTATATTGTTTGACCTATTCTCTGCTTAGATATGAGTTTACCATGCACTTTACAGTTTAATCATATACTGTATGTCTAATCTTTCAGCACGTGTCAATACTAGCAATTGTATTGTTCGAATGCTTTTCTTTTACCCTGTAGCATTTCTTGCTTTCCTTCAAGTTTTGAAAAACGAGAGCCTGCTTCAGAGGTTTTCTTACAAACAGCATTTTGATGATTTTAAAAGCTGTATGAATCTGTGTCTGCAAACATGCTTTTCTGATTTTAATAAGATAATACAGCATTTATTTTGCATGTGATAAGCTAGAAACTAGAGCAGTCGGGGTTACTGAGAGTTGATGTTCTGATGTGTCAATTAATTAGTTTATCTCCTGTTGCATCCAAAGTTGGGAGCATTGAGGCCAAGTGCAGTTCTCAGTTGCAGTGGGGTTAAAGACAATGTTCTTTTGAATGTTTTATTGTGTCCAGCCTCTCTCGTTGTCTATGTGCAGTAGTTATCATAGAATGGGTGTCGGTTATAACCTAATCTGTGATCATCCTTGTAAATCTTTATTTTCTGTGCCTTTTTAATATCAAAATGTCCAGATAAAAAGGCAACGATAGCAATACAATACTCCAGTTAAAGCTTAACCAAGGCACTATATTAACACAGTTGCCTGTGTGGAATCCTTCAGGCAGCCCTGTGCCCAGGCAGCTTGGCAGGAGCATTGGTTAAAAGGCATTGTGCATTACTTTATGAATGCTAAGGGAGGGCCATTTTACAGGATGGGGAGGTACAGTAGGGTCGAGGTGGGAGGCAGATTTAATGATCGAGTGAGAAAGATGAAAACAGCTGGGCGAGAAAGATGTTCTTAAGGTGGAGAGAGGCTGCAAGTCAGTATGAGGAGATTGATGCCTTGAAGTGGTTAAAGTTTTTTCCAGCAAGAAGTGTTTGGAAATAAAGATAGAAATTCAGAATTTACATTTTGTTAAAATAAGAACTTCATTGTTCAAAAATGTTTGCAAAATGGTGTCAGGATTGGCCCAGGAAGACTGTGTCTGGGCCTGGAACCCAGATGTGCAGAGTTGTGACTGGGATGCAGTTGTGTTAAAACTTAAGGCCTGATTCAGCAAGATTCATTCTTTTTGTCAGAAATAAAGGGGAAAAAAAAAATTGGTTGTGTCTTTTAAAAATGCCTACCTTAATCTGTGCAGCCGAGTTGGAGTTCTGGCTGCGGCCTCTGTCTTTTAAAGGCTGGTTGAGTTCTGACACTTTATTTGGATGTCAGCTTACAGCTGCTCAGTTTATAGAGGCAGATCCTGTGGCAGGGACACCTGGTGGCCAAGTGTAGACATTTTAACACAGCAAACGTAACTGTTTCAAACCAGCATCATGACGAGTTTATTGACTTTTCAATCCAATGAAAAGGCTGATCAGATATATTGTAAAGTTGTTTGTGTTAGTCAGGGGAAATTACCTATATTATTCCTGTTCATATACAAGGCTGAAGGAGATTCTGACATTGCCAACTGAATCAGTAGGAATCTTGGTCATTATTGTAGTCATTACTTCGGGCTCAGTAGTTAGCACTGCTGCCTCACAGCGCCTGGGCCCGGGTTCACTTCCTACCTCGGGCAACTGTCTGTGTGGAGTTTGCACATGGGTTTCCTCCCACAGTCCAAAGATGTGCAGGTTAGGTGAATTGGCCATGCTAAATTGCACATAGTGTTAGGTGCATTAGTCAGGGGTGAATGTAGGGGAATGGGTCTGGGTGGGTTACTCTTTGGAGGATTGGTGTGGACTTGTTGGGCCTAAGGGCCTGTTTCCACACTGTAGGGAATAAAATTTCCCAATGGGTATATCCTGTGTATTGAAACGTGAAGGAATTGTGATCTTATACTCCCTCTCTTGTGTTCCCCCATTGCACTTTCGCTGTCATTTGCTCACTCGCGTTCTCACTCTCACTTTTCTTCTCACTCATGCGCACACTTTCTCGCGCTCACACGCTCTTGTTCTCACGCTCACTCCCGCGCACACATTTCTCACGCTCACTCCCGCTCATGCACACACGTTCTCACGCTCACTCCCGCTCATGCGCTCTCGTTCTCACGCTCACTCCCGCACACGTTTTCACGCTCACGCGCTTTCGTTCTCATGCTCACTCCCGCTCATGCACACACGTTCTCACGCTCACTCCCGCTCATGCGCTCTCATTCTTACGCTCACTCCCGCACACGTTCTCACGCTCACGCGCTTTCGTTCTCATGCTCACACCTGCTCACGTGCTCTCGTTCTCATGCTCAATCCCACTCACGTTCTCTTGCTATCAGCTGTTCTCGCTTTCTCTCGCATTTTTGTTTTCTTGCTCTCTGTCGTGTGCTTGTGCATTCAAAATATTCCAGTTTTCTGGGAGATTTCCAGTGAATTGGAAAACTGCTAATGCCATGCCTTGGTTCTAGATAGGAGGGGAATTGGGAAAGGTATTGGCCAATCAGCCCAGTATCTGTCAGTATTCCAACAGTGGCCTAACCAATGTCCTGTACAGCCGCAACATGACCTCCCAACTCCTGTACTCAATACACTGACCGATAAAGGAAAGCATACCAAGCTCCTCCTCCACTATCCTATCTACCTGCGATGCCACTTTCAAGGAGCTATGAACCTGCACTCCAAGGTCTGTTTTGTTCGGTAACATTCCTTAGTACCTTACCATTAAGTGGATAAGTCCTGCTAAGATTTGATTTCTCAAAATGCAGCACCTCGCACTTATCTGAATTAAACTCCATCTGCCACTTCTCAGCCCATTGGCCCATCTGGTCCAGATCCTGTGAGATCTAACCTTGCTCACCAGTCTCCCATGGGGAACCTTGTTGAACACCTCACTGAACTCCATATAGATCACACTTGTTCAGTAGAATCAAAAGGTGCACTTGTTCAGCTGGAGAGAAACGCCAAAATAAAACGTGGGGAGAACATACAAAATTTGCAAAGACAGTTGCTTAAGGCTGGAATTGAACCTAAGTCCCTGTGCTGTGAAGCAGCACTGAGCAACTGTGTCGCCCCCTTTTTAAAATAACCTTCAGATGTGAAGCCTTTAGTGACAGATCATGTGATACGCAGTACAACTAGATGGGCTGAGGGCGCCCCCTGTAGTTGGAATGACAACAAATGCAGCCCAGAATACGGCAAATGCTGCAGAGGAAACTCGATTACCCGAATTTCAGATTATCTGGCAAGATTGCACGGTCCCGATGCTTGGCTAAACTGTGTTATCCAACATTCGATTATCCCCACAAAATACTCCCCACTTGTGTTGTTCGGATCATCAAAGTTCCTCTATAATTAGTTAAGAGCCTGATATCAAACAGCTCTTCCAGGCTACAGTGCGGTTTTTCCAATCATCTGTTTTCTGAACAATGATTAGGTTGCTTAAAACTATTTATGTCACATCAAAAGCAGATTGTAAAAATCTGTGTTTACCATGTAGGCTTGGCTGTGTAGAAGATGTGAATAAAAGATATTTTTTAAAAAGAGACAACTTTAGACAAAGTGTGTCTCTATGACTGGGAGCAAATTCTCATTCGCGTTGGAAAATATGTTTGAAAACATTATGTATTTATGAACACCACCTGTTCACCAAAAGACACGACCCATTATCACTAGTTTCTATACATACAGACAAAACATGACCACACTTTGACTGGCACAACACACGTCCTAGGACAGGCGAAACAAAGACACACGAGAATTCTTAGAGTCACGACATTCTAACCAGAACTCCATCAATTTAGATCATATCTACCCTCTCTTGAAAAAAAGAACCAGTAATGACATCACCCACCTGTGAAACCATGACCTATAAATAGAGAGGTGGGACATACCACCATCAGTTCGCTGGAGACTCTCACTGATGATGCTACCTAGTATGGTGACGAAACGTCTGAAAACAAGCCTTCCAGCTCAGCGAGCAACCTTACATACTTATCATTAACCTAAGCTACAGATCTTCTCAAAAATTGCTAACATTATGTATATTCACGAATCTCATTGATAGGGAGCTTGCATGATGCTTGAGGTTTCTGACCTATTTAGAAGTGTATAAAACAAAAATCAGATGTCATCTGTTGAGCAAATTTCCTGATTTGCACCTGCAGTATTGGAGTACTGAGTGTTTCTGTGATAATACTTGCTAATGTTTTCAAAACCCTTTCACCAAGCAAGCATTAGATTCCTGACCATACACAACTACAGCTACACAGTCCTTTATCCGAAACCCTTGCGTCCAGCTGGTTTTCGGAATTCAGAATTTTTCGGATTTCAGAATAAGTGACAGTTTCACGGTGAAATAAAAAACATCTTACCGAACAGCAGATGCACCTGAGAGTACTAGGAGCCCTGAGACAGAATTGATGCCTGCCAGTGTTGGGCCACGCCCCCACGTCACATATGAGTGACATGGGTTGAGTGGGTGTGGAGTTGGGTTAACTGTTAGCACATCAAACAACCTTGTTATGGAGAACAAAACCTCACAAAAAGAACTTTGGATTTCTGAGCTTTTTTGGATTTCAGGATTTTGGATAAAGGATTGTGTACCTATACTATGCTGCAGAATTAAGGGGAGTGGTCAGCTTAACACACAGTTCAACCTTGGCAACAAAATAATGTTTTTTATGTGTTATAGTATAATGCTTATGTAGCTTTAAAATTGCATATTCAATTTACTATGAAGTGATCATAACCTTGGCTTATCGCTGCCAAATTGTAGCCAGGATCTGGTAGTTTCATTTTTGTTAGACAGTTCTCCATGATTATAGGATGTTGATAGGAGAAATTGCAACTACTAGTGCTCAGTATGTAATGTATGAATAATGTCAAGGGACCAGCAGATCTCCTGTGGTATTTTTGACTCAGAATAAATCTGTCACTGTACAATTGTAGGTTTTGTACAGTTGTCTGAATGATAGACAGTCAGTCCTACTACAATGCAGTAGTTCCATTCTCGTGCAATCCCACATTATAAGAAAATCGCGTAATAGCAGCACCATTAAACGAATGTGGCCAGAATCCTGTTATAATCCATACAATGCTTTAAAAGTTAACGCTTTAGAAAGTGTCCCCAATTTGTCAATCATGTTATAGCGAGTTCATGTGAACAAAGTTTATGTTATAGCAGAATGACCTATATTCTGTTTCTGCATATGTATCGCTCATTTAAAGGAACACTTCTCCTGCAAATACCTCCCCTCTTACTTTCCTTGCAATCTTGCCAGATAATCCGCTATTCGGATAATCACATGCTGGATAATTGAGGTTCCTCTCTCATCGCGGGTGGCACGGTGGCTCAGTGGTTAACACTGCTACCTCACAGCACCAGGGATCCGGGTTTGATTCCAGCCTCGGGTGGCTGTCTGTGTGGAGTTTGCACATTCTCCCTGTGTCTGCGTGGGTTTCCTCTGGGTGCTCTGGTTTCCTCCCACATTTGAAAAGATGTGCAGGCTAGGTGAATTGGCCAGGCTAAATTGCCAGTAGAGTTAGGTGAGTTCGTCAGGGGTAAATGTAGGGAAACAGGTCTGGGTGGGTTACTCTTTGGAGGGTCGGTGTGGACTTGCTGCGCCAAAGGGCCTGTTTCCACACTGGAGGGAATTTAATCTAATCTCTGGATATCCAAAGGATGCAGGCAGGTCTTTGATTTGACAACTTCTATGAAAGCAGCAACTTCTGACTGGGTATTGCTCCATCGGGCTGCATTTGAAGTATCTGCATGAGTGAGGGTTGAACTCTCAAGTTCCTTCCTTGCAGATTGTAGGTGAGGAAGGAGGAGGTCAGAGAAGGAAATCTCTTTCACGTGAGGCCGCAGAGGGAGGAATGAGAAGCCACTAAACAGGTTATAATATAAAGAAGTGAAACCAAACCAGGATACTAGAGGAGAGGCAGCGGAGGATGACTGTCTGGTTGACCTTGGCCTAAGGTTAGGTCAGTTAGCAGGGACCAGCTTTTAGTTTGCAACTGCATTTTGTGAAGATTGAAACCTCAATTTTGAAAGAAGGGAATTGCATCCAATACACACTTCAGCACCTCTAGCCTTGCTAAAGTACTTCATGTTCAATCAATAGTCAGCATTGAGACACTGGAGAATCCCAGAGAAATCATTGCAGTAAATGACTGACTAATCATTTGTTTTGTTGTTTGAGCTAAGTAAGGCATGTTGGTCAGGAGACTGAGGGACGTCTGTTCCTCTTTGAGCTCTATCAGGAGATATTTTAATGGCAATTTGGAATTAGATTAGATTAGATTAGATTACTTACAGTGTGGAAACAGGCCCTTCAGCCCAACAAGTCCACACCGCCCCGCCGAAGCGCAACCCACCCAGACCACTGCATTTACCCCTTACCTAACACAACGAGCAATTTAGCATGGCCAATTCACCTGACCTGCACATCTTTGGATGAGGGAAATTGGTGAGGATTAAAGAAAGTTTGAAGAACTTTATTAGTTGTTAAGCTTAATTCATTGTATCATGCTTATATTGCAAGCATGTACATAAAGAACTTGTCTAGATTGCTTGAGTGAACCTTAAAGCCTCTCATTAATTGGGTTTTAAGTAATTTAATCTAAACTATCATTGTTTTGCATGAATGTATGAATTCTATGAAATGAGCAGCTGATTAATTTATTCAGTCCAGAATTTTCCCAGGTATTTTCAGTAATCTGGCAGACATTGCTTGGCATATTATCTTGATCAAGCTGCAAGTCCTTCTGTCTTCTAGACCAAGTTAAATATTGTGTGGTGCTTTAAAAGTTGCCCTTCGCCATTAGATCGAGTTTTTGCTTTCATCAGCTCTTTAAATAACACAAACAGTGTATCTTGAGCTCCTCGAGTCACCTTGCACATTTTTGCACATTTTTAAAACAGTGTTTTATGAATTTGTATAATGCTGAACTGTGGATATGAACCAGTCTTGTTTTCCAAAGTTAAGATTTACTGATCGATAGGATTGACCACAGAAAGAACAATAAAGAAGTCAGCTCTCAGACATTACAATTTTCAATTCGGTTTATATTTTTGAGAGGCAACTTGTTTTTTTTTTAATGTTGTCCCCTTTTGATTTGATTAAATTACTTGATTTCGACTCATACTCCTTATTGCTCTGAGTGCTCTTTCAGTACTAAGTAACATAGTTAGGCACTATTCAACTTCAATTTTGCTTTTTATGGATTGATCAGTGCTCGAGGTACAAGCTGGTATAAAACGATACCACTGGGAACCTGTGATGAATGTAAACGGGATGTTGTTGCTTTTGCTTAATTTAAAAGGTGACACCTTGTACACCCAATTCATTGTTGATTTGAGGCAGTTTGTGGTTATTCAGGAAGCGCTTTAGGTTGCAATAGGGGAAGGCATTGATTATCAAAGATGTAAGTACCTTTGTCGGAAAGTGTAACAAGTTGAGTACTGGGTATGAAATGTGCCCTGTCTTCAGGGCCATTTATTTTTATTTATCTGTAAGGTGTGGATGACAAATATACACTATGTTAGGTTTAATCTTTTTAAACTTTCTTGTGTAGTCCAGGTATTTGTGCCACCCTGTGTGTCGACTCCAGAATTTGTTCATGCCGCCATGAGGCCTGATGTGATCACGGAGACGGTGGTGGAAGTGTCTACAGAGGAGTCTGAGCCAATGGACACGTCTCCTGCGTTACCACTACTAGAGTCCCCAGAGCCAACTAAAAAGAAGAAAGGTACAAGGCATTTTCAGCATTGCAAGTAGTGAAATGTCCAGAGTATCTGGACCTTATCTTGAATAGGGCATGCTATCTGCTGTTTGTTGGGGAGAATTTACACATCTTTTTCCCCCTAAAAACATTTTAAGCTGAAAGTGGTTATGGTTTGTAACTCAGTACATTTGATATAATAAAACAAAACCCTCTTTACTGATAAGGTTCCAAATGGAAATAACTTTAACAATTTTTAACTGACTTTATACTAGCTGCAGGTCACAATGTTAAATTACCCCTAACTGGCATCATTTGACACTGATTTGGTAATTTCACTACATGAGGTTGGCTGGTGCAGGGGAATGAAACTGTTTGTATTAATGCATTTGAGATTTTGCAATGAAAGTGTAGTTAAGACACTACTGCTTTTCTGCGTGTCTGGCATCTGTAGAAAGGTTAATTTTGTTTTTGATACTTTGCATGAAAGATCCATTCCCCAACATTGACATTTTGGATGCAAAAATTGAACAAAATATTTGTTTGCAAATCATTACTTTTGAAGTTATAATGTGGTACCAGGAAAAGTTTTTGAGTACTGATCCACTACCAACTTTAGTGATGGATCTAGCTGTCCACCTGGGCCTTTTACTGCTGTGATTGTTTTTGTGTTGTGATTGACAGTTATTTACTTTTTTCTGTTTTGACTAACCTGCCCAATGCTCTTGGTTTTAGGTCAAAATTCAACCTCTATATTGTGGTTAAAGGTATCGTTTTGTCTGACATGGAACTGTGGGAATCTACCCTAACCTAATCTATTTTAATCTAAATGTATGAAGACTCCTGCCTGTAAATCTGTCAGTCAGAGTAGGGGTTGAAATACCACAGTTGGGATTGAGGGGGGAGCTTGAACGTTTGCAGCCAAATGGATGTCAGGTGACACTATGCTGTTACAATTCCACCCCCCCTTCTCTCCCCCCCCCCCCTCCCCCCGCCAAGTCACCTTTGGGTACTATGCAAGGTATGGAGGACTGATTATGCCCACAGAGTTGTGTCTTAGTTGAAGTCAGTTTCTGTTTTCACTCAGGGATTGAGAACTTGAGAAATGTTGGGGTCCAAAATGGCTGAGGGTTGGGAAGTTGGGAAACGTTTTTTTTCCCCAATTTGAGCCAAGTGCTTACGAGGAAATTTCACTGGAGTTTTAAGTAATTTACTGTCAGGCTGAAGGCCGCATCAAATTAAGGTTTTTAAAAAAGGTGTTTTTTCTCATTTATGAATAAAGTAGCACTTTGAATTCACGATCAACCGTAGCAAAGCCACATTCTGCTAAGTTGTTTTCTGTAACTCTCCCTTTCTTTTCTGAAGCCGTTCAAGTATATAATTGAACTGGGGCCAGAGTTGCCCTTTTCACTAATTTATAGTAAATGAACATTCCAATGTGTCTTACAGCTGGTCGAAAACCAAAGAACCAGCAGTCTGGGTTGCCAGATAGTCCGTCGGAACTGTCTGTGAAAAAGAAGGCTAGAGAAGGGAAGGGTAAGTGTAGCTGTCAAAGGCGAATTCCCATACTGTCAAAACCACGGGAAGGGAGAGGGCGGGAATTCGGAGGATTTTGCACTTTTGAGCAGATCAGTAAATTGATGGGGGTGAGCCTAGTTGAAAGTTCACTACCAAACATTTAAATCCAGGTCATATTTTTGGAGGCAAAGCACTTGCACAAATGCGCCCTTGTTCTATTAATCACTAGTAGCTTGTTACTGAGATAACGGGAATTGGTATAACACAACGGGCTGGCCTGCAGACCACCCACATTGGAAGATTACAGGTGCTGGTGAACCTGTATAACCAGCCTGGTATCTCTTTAATTTGTGGAATTCCTTTAACTCAGCTGACAAACGTACCATCTTAACCCCTTTTTGAGCTTTTCGATGGTTTTGCATTTTAATTGCTTGAAGATGTTGCTATTCCAGAGCGTTAATGTGCTCGGTGGGAACATTTAGCCACTGAAACAGAGCCAGGCAAAGGCTTGGCTTCCATTCTCAATCTGGGCTGAGTTTCTTCATCCCAGTCTGCGCTGTTGTGTCGACAGGGGGAATGGACTCAGTTGCCTCCAGTTCTCACACACTGGGATTGGACAGTTGACTGCCCCTGATAAAATGGAACATGAGTGCGGCGTTGCATTCCTTTTGCGGTCAAATGGTTCACTGACCCTTATCGTTTAGACTCTCACCTGAAGTATGATCATTGAAAGGGTTCAGAAAAGATTTACAAGGATGTTGCCAGGGTTGGAGTATAAGGAGAGGCTGAATAGGCTGGGGCTGTTTTCCCTAGAGGGTCGGAGGCTGAGGGGTGACCTTATAGAGGTTTACAAAATTATGAGGGGCATGGATAGGATAAATGGACAAAGTCCTTTCCCTGGGGTCAGGGAGTTCAGAACTAGAGGGCATAGGTTTAGGGTGAGAGGGGAAAGATATAAAAGAGACCTAAGGGGCAACTTTTTCATGCAGAAGGTAGTACGTGTCTGGAATGAGCTGCCAGAGGATGTGGTGGAGGCTGGTACAATTGCAACATTTAAGAGGTATTTGGATGGGTATATGAATAGGAAGGGTTTGGAGGGATATGGGCCGGGTGCTGACAGGTGGGACTAGATTGGGTTGGGATATTTGGTCGGCATGGATGGGTTGGACCGAAGGGTCTGTTTCAGTGCTGTACATCTCTATGACTCTATTTGCCTGAATGTACTGCACCTTCCCCCAAATCCCAGACTTCCACCTCAACAAAGAACCTAGGCCTTGGGAGAGAAAACTAATGGAGTCACAGAGCAATTGGCAAGTAATGAAGGATTGGGGGGCGTTGTGGGCATGTTGCACTTTGCACAGAGGGGAGGTCATCTTCATGTGAAGAGAATGATATTCTCTTGATTAATTTGAATTAAAGCCTGGGAAGGAAAGGGGTGGAATCTATTCTTTCTTTACAAGTCCCTTGGTGCTTCTAAGTCCTCCAGAGTGCAGTGGCAAAAGACAGGAATGGAATTGCTGTAATCCTGCAGTGATTGAGGGCATTCCCTGGAAGGGAGAAGCTTAAAAGAATTTGTGAAGGATGCTCAACGTTATAAAACCGTTGATTTCGACTGGGGTGAGTTGGTACAAACTCATCACTTAAACAGCAAGGGAAGGAATTTCTTTGCCCACGAGCTTTTTAAAAAAAGTGAGTGTGGATTTATAGAAAATAGAAATTTCAAAATTTATTGGTGAAAACATGAAATGGGCAAAGTCGTCCCCCCTCCCCCAACGTCCATGGTCCCTGCTAGGAAGTCACATAAGCTATGTATCAGGAATGAGAGCGCGCAGATTTAGAGTAAATGACAAAAGAAGCAAAAGCACCGTGAGGAAATAATAACTCTTTGGGTAAAAAGCGAACATCTGGACTGCACTGCCCAAGAGTCAAAAGAGAATTAGATAGTTGTTTGATAAAGAGGAATGTCCAGGGTTACAGGGAGAAGGCAGGGGATTGTGTAAGAACTGGTATAGACGTGATGGACTGAACGGCCTCCTGTGTAACTGTTTTACGAGATGAGTAAGGATCTTCACAGCCAATGTCCTGCTATAGTTGCTCCTTAAGTTTGCACTCTGAGAAAGACTTTGAAGGTAGGTGCCTGAGGATGACGGTGCTGTGTAACCAAGCAACAGTATAGGACAAAAGCAAAATACTGCGGAGGGAAATCTGAAACAATCAGAGAATGCTAGAAAAACTCAACAGCTCTGGCAGCATCAGTGGAGAGAAAGAGTTGATGTTGCAAATCTGGGATGACTCTTGTAGAAAACTGAAAAATTATACCAGACTCTGTTTCTTTCTCCACAGGTGTGGACAGACCTGCTGAGTTTCTCCCAACAGAATTGAACATTTGCCTTTGGGCGAAGCCAGGAGGATTGGAATTTAGGCAAACCCTTTATTGCTCTGTTAGAAGCTTGTATTTTGTCCTTATCCTCAAGATTTTAAAATGGTCAAATGGAAGCGCTGTTTTAATATAATCCTTTTCCGTCGCAATTTAAATAAAATTAAACATTTATCAGAAAATACAGAACGATCCAGCCCTTGGCATTACAACCTTCACTTACCTTGCAAGTCATGCTGAATCTACTTGGTGGTCCCTTTACTCCTCACTAAAATCTCACTGTCTTACATAGATCCTGTGGTCAGGAGCACCCATGTCAATCATTTTGAGCGACTTCTCCACTGACATTTGTCAGCTTGGGCTAAGTAGGTGAGCAGTAGCTGCTCATTGCCTCACGTCTTGGCAGATATTAGTAATTCCGCGGGGATCGTGAAAGGGAACTTAATTCTGCAAGCTGCTATTCTCATTGTGTTCTCAAAGCTGGAAGTTTGCTGCCTTGCATATGAGGAATGTTGATCAGGAATGTATGCTTTATTCCCACTAGCTTTAACATGTGTCATTAACTCTTGAACTTGCACTTGTCTGGAGTGAGCTACTCATATTCTGCTGTGTTTTGCTTCCCCAGGGAACACTACTTACCTCTGGGAGTTCCTCCTCGATCTACTACAAGACAAAAACACCTGCCCGCGATACATCAAGTGGACTCAGCGGGAAAAGGGCATCTTCAAGTTGGTTGACTCTAAGGCAGTCTCCAAGCTTTGGGGCAAACACAAGAACAAGCCAGACATGAATTATGAGACAATGGGTAGGGCACTAAGGTAACAGCGCCTTTCTGAAAAGAAAATTAATAAATAAAACTGTAACCTGCAATGGCCATTGAATTTACAACTTTGTAGAATTTATCGATTTCTGAAAATAATGCCTTGGTGTAAAGAGAGATTTCATTTTAAAATTAGTTTTCTGGGTAATTCTGAAGTGAATTTTTGTTTTAAGTCATCTTTGCCAGTTAAGTCAAGGTGTTTGATTGGGTTTGTTAGTGCATTGCAAACTTCCCTTGCAGCGGGTGTCAAATCAAATTAGCTGTTCACCGCTAGTGGGTGGAGGAAGGGAAATTGACATGTTCATAATGTATTTGCAAAACGTGACGATTTAATGGTCTACAGAACACATTAAATATTCCACCTTTTAATGCGCTAGCATTTAAACGGATAACAAAACTAAGTGTTGCGGTTCAATTAACTAATAGTTTGAACAGAGAATTGTAGTTCTGAATTGCTGTCGTTCTCCCATCATTAAGGGCATCAGAAACATTGTATGTTCACTTCAAAGATGTCCTGTAACTTGCACGTACCTCTCCAGGAGAGCCACGCGCTTTGACATACAGCCTTATTCTGCCTTATTGAATTCATTCTTCACGTCTGTACAGTTTGTGCTTTTTATTCTGAATTGACATGAGCATCTCATGGTTTGTTATATTCGCATATCAAGCTATTTTTAGCACATTATTACTTTGACAGCAACTAGGGCATCACTTTCTCAAATGTGAGGGTGTACCAGGTGCCCTGTACTACTTTATTTGCATTATGCTGACATTGGATTGCATTTGGGGAGGGATACAAAGTTGCTAAATTGATAAGAAATGTAGGCTGTTATCTAACTTGATACTTCAATTGGATTGGTTCACTCAAACTTGGAGATATTTTGGAAGACAAATTGTCTTTTTTCATCTGCATATTTACAGTGACTGTGGATGGGAGCAATCTACTCTCTTGGATGTGAATGGTATAGGCACCCTGAAAAGGGGGAGAAAGTATAACGTTCAGAAGATTATAGTTTTTTCTCAGCAGAATTGTTAAGTACTTGGCTTTCAGATGGGTCTGTTCTGTGTTAACCCCTGTTTGAATTTAAAACAAATGCCCCAAAATAGCCTCAACTGAGAGCTGTTGGGTGTTCAGAGAAAAATATCAAAATCTTAATTTGATTAATAGTGACGTGAGGAACTTATTCACTTGACTTCATATTAATAAAGATTTAAAGAAAAATACTTAATAGTGAAGAAGGAACATTTGAAGGCGCATAAAAAAACTAAGTAGGGCTGACTTTTAGGCTGTGCTGGATTTGGGGCAAGAGTCTGAGTCCTTGATTCGGCTCAAGGATCACTCAGTGGACTGTAAACGCCTGGCGTTTGACGATGATAACTTGTCCAGCACGTCACCTTGGCACCATAGCACCTAGCCAACTTGGCCTGGTATCTTACTCATTCAGTTTCAATTAAAATTATTGCATGGCAGCTTATAAAATCTGGTTTTCAGACTGTTTTGAGGCTCTGTATCTGCATTAGGAGGTATCACTTTACAAGTTACTGTAATGAAGACTTTGAATACAGATTTCTTAGCTCTGAGTTCTGGGCTGAAAGTCCTCCATTTGGTTCAGTAGATTCAGTAATTCTACAATTCCACCATTCCCAACATTTCACAATTTATCGGACGTTTTACAGATTGTGATAACGTTTGCACAAATGTTGGCACTTGAGCTTTGTGCACGTTTATATGCTTTTGTGAGCCTTAATGGCATCACATTTCAACAGCCACTTATATTTATATAGCGTATTCCATGTGGTTTAAAAATACAAAGTGCATCACAGGAACATAATCAAAGAAAGTTCAACAATAGGATGTGTTTGGGCGGGAGACAAGAGCTCTGTTGAAGAGTTTGTGTTTGAACAGAACTTTAAAGGGAGAGGGGGCGGTGAGGTAAAGGAAGAGGGGGAGTGAGGTACAGGGAGTGAGGG
>NC_057741.1:16078548-16095501 GCF_004010195.1 Chiloscyllium plagiosum | reverse complement strand
TACAGGGATTGTGGGGGGGAGGGGCGGTGAAGTACGGGGAGTTAGGGTCCAGAGAATTTGGATCTGGGCACTCACTAGAGAAGTGAAAAAATCTCAGAATACACACAAGAAACCAGAATTGGAGGAACACAGAGTTGTAGAACTGGCAAAAATTAGAATTTAGGATCAAGAATGCTGAGGAATTTTAACATAAAATGTTAGCTTCAGTGGAGGCAGTAGCTGTGTGCAAGCCCAGTTTTGGGCTCGGGTGGGAGGCTTACTTAGAAAGCACTGAAATAGTCACATTTGGAGATTACACAAACACCGCTGAAGTTTCCAGCAGTACTTGGGCTGCAGTACTGCGTATGGAGCAGGGTGTTCGGATGGTGGTAGAATAGGCATTATTGCAGTTGGCAGAATATGAGACTGGAACTCACCATGAAAGAATGCCAGTGTTTTAGAGTTTGATTTAACCCTAGACAGTGTGTAAATATCAGCGCCATCCCCAATTCCTGCTTTTATTCAGTGTTGATTTGTGTGCACTATTGAGGGTTATGGCAGCCTGATGGAAGAGTGGAGTTGAGACTACGGCCAGATCCGTCATGACCTTATTGGGTGACAGAGCAGGTTCAGAGAACTGCATAGCCGACTGTGGGAATCGAGATGTTTTTAGCTGAGGACAGCTAAACTCCCACCAAGTATCAGCTGAATGTGCCTCTGCCATTGCAGACACTCCATGGGTCCACTCAGTTCAATAAAGAGCACCTGGGTAATCCATCTTGAAGAAAAGTTGTGCAGTAAAATTTGTGCCTCCAATGGAATGTGTTTCCACGTCTGATCAGAAATTGGAAGCAATAAAAAAAAATTGAACTTCTCTCTGGGTTGCTTCTTCAATCGAAAACTAGAAGCCTTTTAACGACATATGGAAGTTACTGAAAAAGACAGTTCTGTTGAAGCCATTTGTCTTGCACTCATCAGGACAGTTTGCAAGAATACCAATTTAGGGGGATACTGACCTTTCTGCTACATAAGACGAGAGCGCTGATTGGTTGGCAAGTAAACACTGAAGTATATAACTGTATAAATTTTGGATTACCCCTTAAAATTGCCAATTCTTGCAAATTGTCCTGATGCAAGACAAAAAGGTTCAACAAAATGTGTTTTTTAAAGCAACAGTCAAGTTGCTTAAATGATGAAATTTTTTTTCCTGCATCCACTTGAGCTTTGACAAATATCCAGCAGTAATATTATGGATTTGTCCTTCCGGATGCTTCTATCAACTATTATTTCTATTAATGTCTGTAGTACATTTGCTGACAAATTATTGTTTAATGTCTTGTGACTGGAGCTTTAACATAACAGGAGCATATGTTTGTGTCTCTTTTAAGATTTGGAATCTTGTCATAAGCTTTTCTTTCAACTGCAGCATTATGTTTAGGAGCAGGAGTGTTCTCACGCGTCCAGGGCTGAATTTATTCCTAAATCAAGATGATGAAAACAGATTATCTAATTATTTTCATATTATTGTCAATGGGAACTTGCTGAACTCCAATTGGTACCACATTTCCTGCATTACTGAGGTGATGTGCTACATTAACAATGAAATACTTCATGCAAGATATTAAGTAAATGTGAATCCTCTTTCTTCCTATTTAGGTATTATTACCAAAGAGGGATCCTGGCCAAGGTGGAAGGGCAGCGCTTGGTCTATCAGTTCAAAGAGATGCCCAAGAACCTCGTAATTATTGATGAAGACAAAACGGATCCTAACGTAGGATCCTATCCATCTGAAATACGAACTGATGCAACTGGTAACTTATCTGAGGTGATGTCTCCATCCTCGGAAAATATCGCCTCTCCCATTGCTTCAAAAATACTGTTGCCTTCGCGAGGAGCGCGGCACCCCGCTCACCAGAGTGTGGTGAAGATGGGGAGGGCCACAACGGTGAAGGTCTCGTCATCTGGTCACGGTGGAGTTTTATCACAGGTGCCTCCAACTTCCCTTCCGGTAGTAACCACAACAGTTCCAAGGTTAGTAGCTCCTGTGCACAAATGCTGTTATTGATGTATATGCAGGTAGCTGCAGGCTGAACCATAAGTGGTACTTTTACATGGTTTTAAAATGATCTTCCCTATCTGTTTAAATCATTTGGATATTATTAAAATTAAGTGTTGTGGAAGGCTGATCCACGTTAATTTTACTACAGATCTATGTCTCTTTAGGCTCCCATCCAAAAGTAGATCATCATTTCAATCTGGAGCTTTGCTCCTGTAGTCTGTCTTTATTTCCTCATTGAATTAATTGCCAACCTGTCTTCCTTTAACGTCTCCCTTCATGTAATCTCTGCTATCCTTACTCCATTCTCTTGAGATTGCTTCTTCCTTGGCCACTGGTTTAGCCATCGATCCCCATCTCTTGCTGCTCCCCATCAGCCTCACTGTCCACTGTCAAAATCATTCCCATCGTTGCTTTGAGCACAGTTAACTCCTGACTTTCCTCAACACCATGAGTCCTGCTTTAACCCCAGTTTGCTGCACTCTCCACATTCACCTTCAACAGGTTAAATAAGCTCATGGACGACCTTGCCACTGATATTTGGACTGTTTGACTGGCTCAGCTCCTCCCAGCAGCCCACACCTAGCCAACATACCTTGCCTGGTCTTAGTTGCCTCCTCTCTTCCTTCATGCCCTCTTCAAGCTCATTGAGCTTGTAAGACCCACTTCCTGGTGTTCCACCGAACAGCTTCCCCCTTCCTGACGTCCCTCTCATCAACCACTCTCCTTTTGAAGCCAATCATCCTACCTCCTCCAAGGGCTATCCCTGATCTTTGGACATCAATCCACCTCCATTCCCAAGCGCCCTTTCCTCTTCGTGCAGACATGGACAATTTACAGTACAGATGGAGGCCATTCAGTCTATTTTTTTTTTTGCTGACTGTATAGGAGTTGTGTAGTTTGATTACACTGTAACTGGATTTTGACACTAAGTGTAATACGGTTTACTTTTTGCCTTTCTCACCTATTCAGGCAAACCTCCCCTTCCTTCAGGTGGAAAAATTCCCAGCAACTCTCTGAGTCATAGAATCACCTATTGCTGCTAGCATGGACCTGTTTTGGAAACGGACACTTCCTATCCACTATACCTGACCTCCTCACTTTTTTGATTTGTATGTGGGACATGGGAGTGGCTGGCTAGGCTGGTATTTATTGCCAATCCCTGATTGGGCTGGCGAAGGTTGTAGCAAGCTGCCCTCTCAACTGCCACTGCTCCCGGGACATGGGGAAAGCCACAGTTCTGTTTGGAAAACAGTGACCCAGTGACAGTGAATAGACGGTGATATATTTCTCAGTCAGGGCAGTGAGTGGCTTGTAGAGGAACTTGCAGCTGATGGGGTGTTTCCCTGCATCTGCTGCCCTTGTCCTTCTGGATGGTAGTGATCAGAGATTTGGAACATGCCTTTGGATGAGCCTTAGCGAATTGCTGCAGTGCATCTGGTAGATGGTGCACACCTTAGATGATGCCAATGTGTGTCAGTGATGATAAATCATTTTCTACATCTCAGTTACATCTCTCTCCCGTTTCAGACAAATCCATTTTCCAATCTTCATTCAAAAAGTTCCCCATTCCTGCACGACTGTCATGATTCTCTGCTGTACCTTTTCTCATGTGATCTCATCCTCTCTGTATTGCACTGACCAAAATTCTACTTTCAAAGTCCATGAGCATGCAGTTAGCTCCCAGATCTTTGCCGAGCTCTCCTGCTGCTCTATCCCATGTTTCCGAATGGGTCTCTCTCTCTGCGCCATAACAACGTGCCGTAACACCTTCCTTTGAGGCTGATCCATCATTCCCACCTTGAGCTTCTGCGGTTTTTACCAGGCCAACCAAACTATCCTCGACTGACCTCCCTGTTCCCAATTCAGTGGGGTTTCCACCTTTCCCTCGAGCATGTCTGATCATGCGCAGAGAGTTTCAGCAGTGGGTTACCGTCCCAATATCACATCCCATAATCCTGTTCTTGCTGACCCACATTAGCTCACAGTCCTCTGAGATTTCAGGTTGAAAATGTTCATTTTGCTGCTGAAATGTCTTTCCTTTCTGATCCTTATCTCTGTAATCTCTACTGAACCTATAAATCACCTCTTCCCAACTGTGTGTTCCTCTAAAATCTGGCCCCTTCTGATTCCTCATCAGTAAATATTCTGCAGAGGCCTTGGCCTCACATTTGAATCTCCTTCAGTCCCAGCACCCGGCCCATATCCCTCCAAACCCTTCCTATTTATATTCCTATCCAGATGCCTTTTAAATGCTGTAATTGTACCAGCCTCCACCACTTCCTCTGGCAGCTCATCCCATACATGTACCACCCTCTGCTTGAAAAAGTTGCTCCTTAGGTCCCTTTTAAATCTTTCACTTCTCACCTTAAACCTATGCCTTCTGTTTCTGGACTCACCCATCCCAGGGAAAAGATTTTGTCTATTTATCCTATCCATGCCCCTCATGATTTTATAAACATGAGGGGCATGGATAGGATAAAAGGTCACCCCTCAGCCTCCGGTGCTCCGGGGAAAACAGCCCCAGCCTGTTCAGCCTCTCCCTAGAGCTCAAATCCTCCAACCCTGGCAACCGCCTTGTAAATATTTTCTGAACACTCTATACTGTTAGGAATTCTACTCGCAAGTTTGGAATTAAAGAGACAATCTGGGGGAATATTTTTTGTGTGTCTTGCGGATTCACCTGGGCATACGTTCACTGTGTCTGAGCTGTCTCATTGAGAGAAGAAGGGGATGGCTGATTGCGTAAATGTTTCATTAATATTAGTTATTAATATATTATTAATAGAATTTAACATTTAGTATATATAGGTGGAGGGCATTGATTGGGTGGTTATAGGAGTGTTTGTGATGTGATGGGAATGTGCCAATCTGGATTGTGTTTCTATTGTGTCAGGATCACAACAATCTGTTCCCAAAATGTTGGGCCTCTTGCCTCTAATAGGCATAGGTTTGAGTCTGACTTGCCACGGAGGTAGGATCATTCAATGCCTGAAATGTGGGAGCAGGCAATTTGGCTCATTGAGCCCATGCTGACCTTCCGAAGAGCATCCCACCCAGACCCATCTCCCTACCTTTATAACTCTGCATTTCCCGTGGCTAACCCACCTAGCCTGCACATCCCTGGACACTAAGGAGCAACTTAGCACCGCCGATCCACCTAATCTGCACATCTTTGGACTGTCGGAGGAAACCAGAGCATACGCAGGAAACCCCTGCAGATGTGGGGAGAATGTGCAAACTCCACAGGGTGGAATTGAACCCGGGCCCCTGGCACTGTGAAGCAGCAGTGCTAACCACTGAGCTACTGTGCCGTCACAGGTGTATCATACCGTTTTGAGATGGGAAAGTGTAGACATGTATTGACATTGGAGTGGGTGTAGCTCGACACCTGTGATCTCTCACACTGGGAATAATTGATCTAACACTGAGTAAAGATTGACTGACTGGCTGTTCAGAGTTTAACCAGGGTGAAGCAGCTTTATTCAGTGATTGTAAGTGACCTGATTGGTTCACTGAAACATTCCTCACTTCTGCTTAACCAGAAGCCAAAACACTTAGTGCTTAATGGTTTACACTACATGTGTGCGTGGCTTTCTTGCCCCATTATGTGGAAAGTGTGTTATTAGAGATCAAATCTGTTAAAACCCTGCTGTATTTGGTCAAGTAGATACAGATACTGTTGTTATTAAACAGTTCCACTCCACTAAACTGCAATAAGGAAACTTCAGAGTGGTGCACAAATGTGCCCGTAATATTTCATTAGCAACTTTACTCCTTGTTAAAACTATACTTTTGCCCAAAATAATTTGGACAGATTTTAGACCAAGTTTCTTAAATGGAATTGCTAAAGCTAAATTAAAAACTGAAATAACCGTGGATGCAGTAAATCAGAAACAGAAGCAGAAGTAGCTGGAAAAGCTCAGCAGGTCTGGCAGCATCTGTGCAGAAAAATCAGAGTTAACGTCTTGGGTCTGGTCATCCTTCCTCAGCGGTGTATCTACATCAAAGTTTTCTCCAATTCTGCCATCTAGTGTTACTATATTGTCACATGCCCAGAGACGCAGGCAAAGGAAGTGGGGGGTGTCTTTTATTCCTGACTTTTTTTAAAAAATGTAACCTGGAAATAACCAGTTAACCTCAATGTGCTGAGTTCCCAATGTGTACATGTACACAGCGCCCTCATTCAGGTGAGCTGCACACAATCTGGGGCCTCCTCCTTGGATGTTGAAAATGGGGAACTGTTCAGGGGCCACATACTCGTATTCAGGAGATGCAAAGAAAGAAAATTGATCTGGAGATATTACTTATTGAGGTAAATTTAGCAAAGTGTGCCAAGATGTTTATATTGTATTTTCTACATCTCATTTTGACTTTTAGAAATTTTCACTGACTATCTGTTATTTCAATTCAGGTCATTTTCAAGAGATTATGGTCACAAGTTGTGCCAAATTGCCTGTTTTGTTTAACTGTTCCAGTATAAAATACATAAGAACACAAGAAATAGGAGCCTTTGGCCTTGCTATTCAACAGGTCATGGCCTGAACTCCTCCTCCACGCCTGCTCCTCAATCCTCCCTTATATCAGGAATCTATCTGTCATCTTGTTTTGTGATGAGCCCGCACAACACTGCTGTAGAGAATTCCAGACACTCGCGACTCTGGTAGAAGAAATTGCTTTGTACCTCAGTTTTAAATGAGTACCCCTTATTGTGTAATGATGCACCCTGTTCATGGTTTCCCCGACTGGTAAAAATGTCTTGTCCCCGCAGCAATTGTATGTCTCAGTAAGCTCCCCCTTCACTCCCCACCATCACCACCACCTCCCCTTCAGTCTGCTTCATAAGGTCTAACTTCTTCAGCTTTCTTTCGATAAGTCACCTTCATCCAGGAATCAGTCAATCTAGTGAAACTCTTTTAAATACCAGTAAAATACCTCCAATACCAATTATATCCTTTGTTAAATACAGAGACTAAAACTGCATACAGTACTCACCAGCACCCAGTACAGTTGTAAAAGGACTTGCTTATTTTTAAACTCCAACCTCCTCTTAATGACAGCCAATATTCCATTTGCTGCCTTAATTATTTGCTACATCTGCACGTGGACTTTGTCTTTCAAGCACAAGAACACACAGGTCCCTTTGCATTGCAATTTTTTTTGCAGTCTCTCTCCCTTTAAACAAGGCTCTGCCTTTTGATTCTTTCCACCAAAATACATGATCTGAGCTTTTTATAGATTAAACTGCACCTATCAAGTTTGTGCCCATTCGCTCAAAATCTTCATATCCCGATGCAGATTCCTTATATCCTCACCACAGCATGCCTTCCCATCTGTTTGCATTGTCAGCAAGTTTAAATATGATATACTCTGCCCCCTCGTCCAAGTCATTAGAATAATTAATGACTTGTCCCTGTGGTACCCCACTAGCTCAGTCTTTCTAACCTGAAAAAGACCCATCAATCCTGACTCTGCCTGCTGTGTGTTTACCAATCCTCAGTCCATGAGAATACCCCAATACCTAGACGTCCTACCTTGTGCAGTAGTGTTTTATATGGCACCTTATGGAACATGTTGTAGAAATCCAAAAACACTTCATCTACTGGTACCCCATCTTCAACCCAGTTTGTCAGATCCTCAAAGAACTGTAGAAAATTTGATTTCCCTTTCACCAACCATATTCGCTCTGTAGAACTGTATTAAGCTTTTCTAAATACACTGCTATTTCTGCCTTAATGAAGGAATCTAGCATTTTCCCAGCCATCGATGTCAGACTAGCTGGCCTGCAGTTTTCTGTCTCCTTCCACCTTCCCCCTGCTTTATACAGGGACATCACATTAGCAGCTTTCCGATCTGTTGGAACCCTCCTGGGATCCACTGAGGTATGGAATATTTTGACCATTGCCTCCACTAACATTGCAGGCACTTTCTTTAAAACACTGGCCATTAGGTCTGAGTGATCTGTAGAAAGTGAGGACTGCAGCTGCTGGAGATCAGAGTGCGGAGTGTATTGCTGGCAAAGCACAGCAGGTCAGGCAGCATCCGAGGAGCAGAAAAATCGACGTTACGGGCAAAAGTTGAAACTTTATTGCTGGAACAGTATAGCAGGTCAGGCAGCATCCAGGGAACAGGAGATTCGACGTTTCGGGCACAGGCCCTCAGTTACGGGCAAAAGCCCTTCATCAGGAAATCTGATGGAGGAAAACTTGTAGACAATGGTGTTTCCAAGTATTGTCTGCTATTGGCCTTCTGGGTGGAATTGCCCGAAAAGTTGATTTTCCTGCTCCTTGATCCGAGTGGCTCGACTGTCCTTTAACTTGTTGGTTTATGAAATATCTTGTCCCTTGTGATAGAGGCTGTTGTTAGATCTTTTCTCCCATTAGCACCTTGTTTAGCTGATAGCTTTGGAATGCTTATAATATACTGGGAAGATGATGCAAAGTATTGGTTTAAATTATCTGCCATTTTTCTGTTCCCCAAATATTAATTTCAGAGTTGTACTCTCCCAGGGTCTTGGACTTGCTTTTGTTATTCCCTGTTTATAGACCCATAGAAGCTCTTTGTTTTTATGTCTTATGCAAGGTTGGAGAAAAGATGTAAAAGGCTGTTGCCAGGGTTGAAGAGTTTGAGCTATGGGGGGAGGCTGAATAGGCTGGGGCTGTTTTCCCTGGAGCGTCGGAGGCTGAGGGTACTTTTCCTTGGGTGGGGGAGTCCAGAACTAGAGGGCATAAATTTAAGGTGGAAGCGGAGAGATTTAAAAAGGACTTATGGGGTAACCTTTTCTTACAGATGTGTGTTTAGAATGACCTGTGTAATTGCAGTGTTTAAAAAGCATCTGGATGGATACATGAATAGGAAGGGTTTGGGTTAAATGAAGAGATGCAGGTTAAATGCTGGCAAATGGAACTAGGTCAGATTGGGATGACTGATAGGCATGAATGATTTGGACCAAAGGATCTGGTTATGTGCTGTTTGACTCTGTAATTTACTTTTATAGTA
Organism: Chiloscyllium plagiosum; assembly: GCF_004010195.1. Lineage (NCBI taxonomy): Eukaryota > Metazoa > Chordata > Chondrichthyes > Orectolobiformes > Hemiscylliidae > Chiloscyllium > Chiloscyllium plagiosum. The sequence goes on along the minus strand of NC_057741.1, from coordinate 16,086,467 downwards.
AATTTTCTCCCACTTTATTAGCTTTTTAGTCATCTTCTGCTGACTCCTTTACAATTAAAGAATCCTTCAGGCCACCATTTGTTCTCACCACTTTTTGAGCTTCAGCTTTTGATTGAACACTCTCCTTTGCTGCCTTTATTAACCACAAGTGGGTCATCATTCTCAGAGTTCTTTTTAACTGGAATCAGTTTCCAATGAGCACTGTTCTTACATGTCTGCCAATGCTCATTACTGCCTTTTCCCTTTAGTCCGTTTTCCTGGTCCGTTTTAGACAAAATTTTCTTCATAACTCTGTCAGTGTCGATACTTAGGTTGAGGGCACTGCTTTGTGACCTGAATTGCTCTCCCACAAACTGAATTTGAAACTCTACCATGCAGGGTTGATAACTGGTGACCAAAGTATGAACATTTATATTTTTTTAATGAACCTTTCTTAGGGGCTGCATTTGACAACATCATTTTTCATTAGTAAGCCAGAGTGTTGAATCGGCAGAAGCTTTCCTGTATTTCCTGATCTTCATGGACATTTGACCTGAGCAAGTGAGACAGGAACTGCAGTGGCCAGTGATGTTTGCAGCTGATGGTAGGCATGACGAGAACATGGCTGAGTATCTGGAGAACTGGAGAAAAACACTGGAAGACTGAGCTTTTGAGATCAGTAGACTAACGAGCCAATGCTTGAACATGGTGTATGAGGCTTCGGAAGACCATCCGAGTGAGAGTGTAAAGGTGCGGGTTCCCTCCGGGTGCTCGTTTCCTCCCGCAGTCCAAAGATGAGCAGGTCAGGTGAATTGGCCATGCTGAATTGCTCATAGTGTTAGGTGCATTAGTCAGAGGATAAAGGGTCTGGGTGGGTTACTCTTCGGAGGGTCATTGTGGACATGTTGGGTCGAAGGGCCTGTTTCCACACTGTAGGGAATCTAATCTAAAAAAATCTAATCAAATTATGAATGCAGACTGGGAGAAGATGTGCAGTTGAAAATACCTGGTATCAGTGGTGAAAAACAATAGAAGTATGGAAATGAAAATTAAGCAGTGGAGTAACTGGAAGGAATGAAATGGAATATGGTGTGATAGTATATGATTGCTGGAACTGAAAGCACGAATATGTAGAGTGGCTGTGAGACCAGACTTGTGATGCAATGCTGAAACTTCGGCAACATCAAAACAGGCACATTGAATTGATGCTAATTTGCTGTGGAGACTGATGTATGGACCCTTTACCCTCTGACTAATGGGAGAGGATAAAATTGTGGGAGCATCAAAGAAGGTAGTTGGGAAATCATTGAAATTGTCTGTTGGGCAGTGAGCTGGGACACAAGGTGAGGTGGGACCTATTACAAAAAAACAGAGAGGATTGAAACCAGGTAGAACAAGGGAGATTTAAACACCGCAGAATGGAAGAAAAATGGGAACCTTACCGAAGGAAATGATAAGGATGGTCAAACAGCCAAAAGGTGATGTCTAGGGTGTTGCAGGAGGGGTTCAGATTTTATGGAGCTTATTGGTACAAACGTGATTATCAAGTTCCTGTCACTAACATTCTGAAGTTACGTTCCAGTCCAAGATGGTGTTTTCTGTCATTTTGCCTTGTCCTTTTTGTGATCGTGACGTGAGGGGAATAGACAGGCTGGTGATTAGTAAGTGCGAATGCCCTGGAAAATGCAACTCAGTCGTGAGCATTACGCACAGAGCCCTAGTCAGAGAGGTGTGCTGGCTAGAATGCCAACCCAGAGGTTCTTAGAATCTCTACAGTGTGGAAACAGGCCATTTGGCCCAACAAGTCCACACTAACCCACCCAGACCCATCCCCTTACCCTAAATCTGTAACCCTGCATTTCCCATGACTAATGCACCGAATCTCCACATCCCTCAATATTATGGGCAATTTAGCATGGCTAGTGCACCTGACCTGCACATCTTTGGATTCTGAGAGGAAACCAGAGCACGTGGAGGAAACCCATGCATACACGGGGAGAATGTGCAAACTCCACACAGTCGTCCAAATGTAATAATCCAACCTGGATCTCTGGCGCTGTGAGGCAGCAGTGCTGAGTGCACAAGGCGTATCTGCAGGTTAGAATCTGGCCACAATCTTCTCCAACATCAGGAAAGGTTAACGCAACATCAGCTGAAGTAGGATTCATTTTGGCTACCAACAATGGAAAGGGATGGTATTCACAAGTGCTGAGTGGAATCAGGTGCCCTGTGGGAACTCATTACCTGTGGGTATACTGTTAAAGAGAACTGGACCCTCAAAATCTCTTGACCATCATGAATTAGCAGTGTGTACATCAATTCTACCCTGTGTGAGGTATTTTGGGAATCATCAGTTCCTTCTAATTTAAACACTAACTGTACCAACAATCCAAATAGATTAAACCACCATGACACAACCTTCCTTTCAGTAAGGATATTTCTTCATAAGGAAATGTTTAAGACAAGATAAAAGAAAATTGACTTATTCAATTTTGCAAATGTCTACAAGAGCCTTAATTGCTTTTTAATTAGTACTGCCTTCTGGTGTTAAACAGTCTGGAGAAACATACTCAACTTTGCATATCCACCTGAGACCAGTAGGAAGGCCTAACATGAATCACAATTTCTTTTTCCTTGCAGCTAGCTGAACTTTTAAGCACAAACTTCACTTTCCATAACCATAGCTGAAGATCAAAATGTTTATTCAAATACACTCCCAACATCATGTCATTGCCTGGAGAAATCCTGCCAGACCTAGAATGGTTGTAGAAACTGAAAGAACTGTGGATACTGTAAATCAGAAACAAAAACAGAAGTTGCTGGAAAAGCTCAGCAGGTCTGGCAGCATCTGTGCAGAGAAATCAAAGTTAACGCTTTGGGTCTGTTGACCCTTCCTGACAACTGATGGTAGCTCAGAAAATGGTGGTTTATATGCAGAGGGAAGGGGTAAGGAGAAACGACACGTTGGGATTGAGCCCAAAGAGGGAGAAGAACAGTTGGACAGATAAAGGAGTCAGTAATGACCTGGCTGTTAGTGGATCATTTGTTCTAGCAATAACTGAGCATGATTCTAGAAGGTCAAGGTGAAATAGAAACCTGGAATGAAACAGGGAAAGAAAGGAAAACTATGTAAATATTGGGTTTTATGGTGAAATCTGTAAAATCTAGTCCTTGTTGAAGCTACGGTCAATAAAACTCAGACTGTGATCATACCAAAATACGCCAGTTTTTGTGTATTGCATGCTATCCTGAGGAAATCCTTCTTGCTTTGACTCCTTTGGTGATGTACAAGTGGAATGCATGATTACTGCCAGCAGATTGAGCACAGAGTTAATTATCAGCAACAGCTGCTTTTGGTGGACGGGGGGGGGGGTGGCTGGTTATGTAATTCAGTAAAAATAACATTTTGTTGTGTCCACAGTTATTTTGCAGATTACACTGTTTAAATTCCGACTCTAAACAGCATTTGCAATTTCACTCAGGCTTTGAGTCAAACCTGGATTTACAGAAACTGGTTTCCAATTATTGCTGGAAGCAGTAGTATTAGGAATGCTCTGCACCTAGTTTACTTAAATGGTGTTACAGAAAGCATTCTGTAAACATTGGCGCTGAAAGGTTTTGAGAAAGCTGTAAATGAGATTATCAAATGATTTCAGAATCCCATTTTTATCGACTTGTTGGGGGGGGGTGAAGGAGTTTAGATTATCATTTGCGCTCCATGACACTGAAGGCTGTGTATGCTTCCGTTATCAAAATATTGGCAGTGATTTCTTAAAAAATAGAAAAATCATGCATTGTTGGTGTTGGCAAATGCTAAAAATACCTTTTTAAACGTTTTGTTCCCATTTCTTTGGCAGCAGCAGAGCTGTTCGTGTTGCAATGCAGGTGCCTGTTGTCATGACCTCTTCCGGCCAGAAGTTTTCAACGGTGGCTGTTCAGTCAATGAACCCAGTTTCAACTGTAATAACCAGCACAAACACAACCGTCTCTACTCCAAAGGTTCTTATCCAAACTATCCCTACAATGGTGCCTGCTACTACAGTAGAGAATGGAGACAAAATCACTATCCAGCCAGCAAAAATCATCACCATCCCCGCCACTCAGATCACCCAGTGTCACTTACAGACAAAGTCGGGCTTGGCTACAACTGGGAGTATTAACATCGTTGGAGCACAGGCAGCGATTCGGGCTCTTTCTCCTATGTCAATAGCAGGAGGGACACCTGTAATGAGACTAGCGGTGCCTGCCCAGCAGTCTACAGGCCAGAACCCTGCTCGAGTTATTACTGCTGTCTTAAAAGGGGCAGAGGTCAAGCCAGAAAGCACAGCTACAAAGGTGGGAGCAGATCTTCATAATCTGCCTGTGATAAAGGAAGAGCGTTCAGTGGAGGGTAGCAAGACTGTGACTCGCTGGGTGGTTGTCAGTGCACCCTCAGCTATTGCCCTCCCATTAACAATGAAAACAGAGGCAGAAGCCACAGTGACTGGGGAGAAATAATGGTACAGCCGTTAGGAGATGAAAGATTGTCTCAAGACTTTGAGGAATGTTTGTTTCCAGCAGGTGTCAAACTTTTTTCTCCCATCCCATTCTTCATTGTGGGATTTGAGCCACATCATCAAATGCTGACGAAGAAACTGAATAGGAACAAATGAAATTTCAATGAATTCATTTGCAATTAAATGCATAATGATCTAAAAGAAGGGACCACATGTTTCACTACGTTTTCCATCTACACTACAGAATTCTGGAAACACTAATATCTTGATGACTGGTTTGGAATGTTTCTCTGAAAATTGCATAAGCTTTAAAGCACCAGTGCTGTCAAGAATTTGTGACCTGCTCCTAACAGACAACTTCATTGTAAGGTCCTGGCTATGCATTGTACTGGAGGTCTTGAGCTGAAATGTGATCCTATTGAGACTGTTCAAAAAATTACAGTCACTGATGTTTTGGGCAGAAGACCATTGTCTTTCTAACATAACCTTCCAATCTCATCTAGTTTTGTATTATAAATATAAAACTAATAAACCTGACTTTTGAGTAGTAACTCATTCATCCATTTTAAGAGCACTATTTATCATTCTTTAATTTAAAGCTCTCTAACTTCTTTTTCCCTTGACGTTTTATATAGTACCCCGTTTCTTCAATCCCCTTTGGGTAGGGATTTTCCATATCCAGGAGTTGGCTGTACAGCTCTTTCCTTAAAACTAATTTTAATTTTAAGAAATTTAATTTTGAAAAATGCTGATATTAAACTTTCACTTGCAAAATGGTTCATGTTTCTGTTGCAGAATCATGATGTAATTGAAACTGCTGACAGACAGTCAGCATGTGGCTTGCCAGAACCTTGCAATTCTGAAGTTTGTTAAATTGGTTCCTTGCAAGCAAGTTGCTCGGTCTTTTGAATTAAATGCTGCATATCATATTTCAGATGCATATCAACCTTTGCTTAAATAACACTGTGCACAGTACTTTTATTTCTACTGGTGCTAAGTGAATTCTCTTATTTAAAAAAACTGTATAGAATGTGAAGGATTAAGTTGAAATAGAAGTTACTGCTTTTATTTTGAGAGAGAGAGAGGGGTATGATGTATTTGTAGGATTTGTATAATTACAGTTAGTGAGCAATGTTAATCGACAGCTTGAGTTTTTCCATTTAAAAAAATAAGCTATGTGTAAGAACTAGCTTTTTTGTTTAAAGCTCTTTTTAATCTTACAAAAAACACAGTATTGTTATGGAGTAACATGTTATTTTATGGTAGTTAGAGCCATCCAGATACATGGTTTGTGGTCAAGTGACAGACCTTTTGGTTATAACCTTTTTTCTTAAAATAATGCCTGTGTCACTTTGCCTTGGTGTACGTATAAACATTTCGTTTTCTTTCAACACCACAAGGTCATGTTCAGTCTAGCTTTGTGCAATGAGCAGTTTTTTTTTCAGGTAGTTCTAAACCTGCTGACTTCAGTTAAAGAGGAAGTCTTGCCATCAGGACCCAACATTTTATTTTAAGTAGTTGTTACAAGTAATCATAATTCACATCCTTTTGTTCCATCAACTTTTATAATCACTTTTTGTTTACACAATGAAGAACAACTTTTTTGTTTGGTAGGGGATTTATGATACTGGTTAGATCAGGTATTGAACCTGCCCATGAAGACAGAGGTACCATTAGGGGCTGGAGCATTTTTGGATTAACATTCAGTCACTGCTATTCAGCTCTGACATGGTAACTAACTCCCTTGGATCCTGGATTTCATCAGTACTCACTGTTCAATAGAATTCAAATCTGAAACTAATGGACCAAAACTAGATGTTGAACCCTCCACACCCACCTGCTTTTTAAAACTGGATTCTGGTATTGAACCTCCCTCCTTAATGGGGGGGGAGATTACCAGTGTTCTGACTGAAAATGTTTGTACAGTTTCAACATTTGAAGTATATTCTATTTTGTTGTACTCTTGTTTCAAAGTGTATTCAAGTAGATTTTACCAAAATATAAGTGAATCCTGTTTTGATTGTGCTTTGGTAAAGAAATACAAAAGTAAATCTAATGTCTACGGAGCTTCTTTAAAGCTAATTTTAAAAGATGAAAAGGGTTTTGTAACTTGGATATCCCTAACATAGCAAGCTACAAATGCACCTTCCTCACTTTCACACATTTCTTAGGAATGCAAAATTGAAATAAACTTGGATTTGAAAAAAATGAGTTTGCCACAGAAATTGAGTGGAAGAAGTTTGATGTTTTTCCCAAAGTTACAGTGGTGTGGTTCATGGCGGTTTAAACTGTCACATTGGACATAAAACATTGTCTCCAAATTTAAATATTTCATTGTTCCGAAGGAGTTCCCATGAAAACTGCACTGAGTGACAATTTATAGCTTTGCTTGCCAGAAGTGCTTTCCTTAAAGTGTAGTACATTTACCAAATACAGATGGCTGCCTTTTTATAACAACCGTTCACATTCACAAAAACACTTACATAATACTGACTTATTTCCTGTAAGCTTAAAGGACGTTAGTGAACCAGATGGATTTTCCTGACAATCGATTCATGATCATTAGACTCTTAATTTGACTTTTTAATTGAATTCAGATTCCATATCGGTTGTGGTGGGATTTGAACTCTGGTCCCTGAAACATTGTCTGGGTTTCTGGATTAACAGTCCTGTGGTAATACCACAAGGCCATTGCCTTGCCCAATGTCACTGTTGATGTTTTCTCTAGGGGATAGAACAGATGTAGGAGGCGATGTTTTAAAAGTAGCTCTTTTGTGACATGAAAATAAGTTGTGTGTTGTTGGACCTCTCTGCTTCAGCGTGTTATTAGAGGAAAGCCAAAAGGTTCTCTGGTGGATGAGAATGTGGATGATTCATGGTCCTGCTTTTGCTTCTATTGCACATCTTTGTACAAGGGAAAACTGCTGAAAACCAGTCTTCAATCACAGATCAAAATGGTAGGAAGAGTGATTGATTCCACAACAGCTGTCCTTGTAGAGAGTGAGCTGTAATAAAATTGGGTTTGCAAGCATTGTCAGCCACTTAGTAACATGGGAGGCAGAAGAGCAGTTATTGTCACCTGCCCTATAGGAACTCAGACTGTTGACTTTGTTGGGATATTGTGGGGCTGTTCACTTCGCACAATATCAGTACTTGAAGTAAGTATCTACCTCACATCCAATTGACCAGTTGCCCATTAAAACTCTGGTACTATGTTCCAGATCCTAATCACTTGCTACAATGTTTCTTTATGTGCCTGTTGGTTTTTGACCATTCCACTGACTGAAGTTTCTCTCTCTAGGTTGTCTTGAACACCAATTGGAAGTCGGTTTCTTCCAGTTATCCGTGTTAACTAAGTTCCCTCATTCTTGGAAATGAACTTGATCCTTTTCTACACCTCCATAAACCTTCACTAAGAAACCCAAACCTAGATGCAACACTCCA
>NC_057741.1:16053822-16078048 GCF_004010195.1 Chiloscyllium plagiosum | reverse complement strand
AAAAAGTCAATATTCCCTAGAATTTAGAAAGATTGTAAGTAAACAAACAGGAAAACGAGGTTTGACAGGGCAAATTGTCATAATAGCAAATGAGGACTATAACTCTTCAGTAGGAGCAAATTACTGCAAATACTGGAATCTATACTTAAAGCATCCAAGGGAAGAGAAACCGAACAGTCTAGATAGCTCTTCAGAGCTACCTGCTGCAATTTCCAGTGTTTTGTTATAAAATCTTAAGGCTGTTCTGACAGTGCTGAAGGTATTTTGTTGAGTATAAGACATTAGGTAAGATTCTAAATTCCATTGGAAACAAGGGATTTGTAAATAATGAAGTTGGAGTAGGTCAGTTATCATCTCTTTGGAATAATGAGACAGACAAGGAGCAAAATGAGCTATTTCTGCTTATGTTTGGAGCTTAGGACTGTCCTCTGATTTAGGGATAGATAAATGGCTGTGTGGAGTTTTTTTAATATTAAACTTCCTGCTCAACTATCATCAGCTGAAAACAGATCAGGCATGAACTGGAGCAACCAAAGATGCTTCAGCCATTGGAGGACCCTGTATCAAAACTGGAGATGGAATACACAAACAAACATTAGCTCATTCATTCATTCATTTTAGTTGCCTGGCCTTTCAAGCACTTGCAACATTTTCAGCAGCTTTCAGTTTTTTGTTAGTTCATTGACCAAAAATGGAAGAAATACATTGAGACCATGTGCATAGTCAGGTAGGGTATCACCACTTTTTAAAAAAAAACGCATGAAAATCGATTGCTGATGGGATGGGAAAGTTGCTGGCTAAACCAGTCTTCATTGTCCAAACCCAATTGTGTTAAATTTGAAATTGTTTTGTCAAATCTCTAAAATCTTCCCTGGAACAGTGTCAGGTGCCAAGATTAGAGTGGGAGTGGAGGGGAGAAAAATTAAAATCATTGGAAGCTGAATCACACTTTGAACACATCGTTCTAATCAACAGAAGGTGAGGAAATAAATCATAAGCATTTGCAAAATGTAAACAAGATCTTATCAGATGTCCTCCCTACAGTTTTTGTGAAATATTCTACTGGTTGGCAATTGAAGGATGTAATGCTTAGGTTTCTGATCTGTATAACTCTTGGGAGAAACACTGCAAGTGAATGGAATTAATGGTATATATAATACCTCAATTTGCTAAAATCCTATAGAAATTTCATGTGTCAATAAGATTTCAGAATTAAGAACATGTAAACTACTACAGTAGTGTTTAATCTTCAATGATGAGATTTGCTTGATGTTAAATTACTCCCATTGAAATGCCACATCACAAATATGAACCTAAAAGACACCTCCAATAACAAAGGACAATGTACTTCATTTACACTATTGGACAAGATAAAAAAAACTCTTTAACCTTACCATTCATGCCTTTGACCTTCTCTCAGCTGTAATAAAAGTTATTACCCTTCTAGTAACTGAAAGAAAACACTTCCAACCTGCCAAATAATCTCCCTGCATGAATTTGTTGCAGTAAATACTGATGGCCTTTGTTATGGTAAATACATTACTGTTCAGTGTTTCAATAACATTGTTAATCTTTAAGCTTTTAGAAACTGAAGAAATAACAAACATTAATAATAGTGGAGTTGAGGTTTATTTTAAAACAATTTGTAATTATAAAAGCCTTTGATCAAAGCTACCAGCTCTTAACATTTCCTATCATTGAATGAACATGGAACAATAGTGCACAACACAGAAATAAAACAGCTGCTTTAAATGTGCTTTATATAAAAACTCACTACGAAACTGACACTAGAAATTCCAACTTTGGATTTTTAATTTCATATGTTCATAGTTACATTCCTCTGCACAAACATTTGGTACATTATCATAAACAATAAATATGCATGTTGCAGAAATAAGTTAGGGTAACTAAAAGTTCAAAAAGCAGTTATAAGTGTCCATTTCAAATCCGTTATAATTCATTTAATGTTTAGGACTTTACAGTTCAAAATGGATTCCATTTGAGACAGGACTAGAAGAATAAAATTGTTTGGAACTACACTTAATACAATAGACCTCCTCTTTCATAACTACAATAGACTTCTGAAAAATGTTTGAAAGAATGGCATCCAGGAGTTTTTTTTTGAAAAAAACAACTAATTGTAGGATTTTTAAGGAAAACCTTTGTGCTTACAAGCTTTGTATTAGATTGCACCTCAGTGAATATTCATGGTAAAACCTTCAGCTGCAATAACATTGGTTATCAGTTCACAGTATTTTCTAGATTAAAACTATAATAAAATAACAATTGCTTGCATCCGGTTCAAATGTTTCAAGCATTTCAAATGTAGTGCCATCACTAGTTATTGTTATTAAGAGCAGATGAATATCATATCCATTATTTCAACACAAAATGTCACAGATCCCACACTAACTTGCAGGCTTTTGTACTGTTTGGGCCCCCAATTTGTGGTTTCTTTAAAATTAAAAAAAAAAGTTATTTTAAAAGTTATATAAATTGCTCATGTTAGTGGTTAATACCAGTAAGGATCAAATTCTTCCTTAAGTGTGCAAGATTGGAAAGTTTGCCTCCGATTACTACAACAGGATTACTGTAGCATTTAAAAAGACATGTTGCAAATTAGCATTAAAAAAATGGGGAATCGTGTGGCAAATTTGATAGCAGGATTTTAACGCTGGAACTGATCTTCCTATTCAAGGAAAGGCATTTCCTGGTATTGATATAGGTTCAATGTAAAATAAGTGTGAACAGCTTGATTTAAAAAAAAACTACAAATAATTGGGTTCAGTAATAAGTGGGAATACCACTAAGCAGAATAAAGGGCTTTACTGTGCTATACTGGAAATAGGTACTAGATCTGAATGTTGAAGAACGTCCTCCCTAACAGCACTGGATATATACCAACACCAGCTGGATTACAGCAACTCAGGAAGGGGGCCATCAGACCTCCGCAAGGGCAATTGGGGCTGGACAATAATACTGACCTTAATGTCCACATCCTAAGAAAGAGTAAAAAGCCTCCTGTATCATATGGCTCCTCTAAACTGCAAAAACATTAGAATTAAGAAACTTAAGTTTACAATGAATTTCACATTTACTTCCAGTCACGTAACCACAGTTTGTTGTTTATAGTTGAATAATTTAGTAGTTTTGGAATTGTATACACATTTACACTTAGCCCAGATTTTTCTTTGGTCTGTTTGAGAGGGGATTAAATGAAGGTCAAACGTAATAACGGTGTGCAAAATCAGAAATGACTGGCCATCTGTTTATTTCTGAATAAAACACAAGGCAAACTACACATTGGTTGATGTGCATATAAAACCACACAATTTGAGACAAACTACCCAAGCTCCATCCAAGAAAACGTATACAAATATTTTAAAAGAAATGGTCCTCACATTCAGTGGCATTTGAATCAAGCTTTAGAAAAAAGGTTCACTGCCGTTGAGACAGAAGCACTGTATAGCATTTCACCAACAATCATGGTCTGAAGACAGACTAGTCTCAAAATGATGGTAGTGGTTCAATGGAGGGTGGGCGGAGAGGTTCAATTCAACGTACTGATTAATTTTGACCTTTTGATAACATTGAAATGAGTCAACATTCATCAAATTGATCCAGAAAGCTAAATTCACAAATAAGTGACAAATGATCTGAAGGATAGTGGAACGACGGCAAGCGGTTAGGGCCAATTTGTTCCTCTGTAGGCAAATTCAGCAATCTATTCACACAAAATGCATTCCGGGAATACCAAATGTAATCCAACGTATGGCAGCTCTCGCCTGAGGGTCTTATCTTCCATGTTGTGAAGGGGGGTTCTGACTGCCCATCTTCACTCAATAGCTTGTATGCACTGCTCAGATTTAGACTAGACTTAGTAAACTGTTTGTAAACATCCTCAGTGGGCTCTGCATTAAAGTCTCCACACACAATAATAGGAATACCGGCTCCATTAGTAATGGTTTCTAGATTCTGAAGCAAATCACAGCCTTGAGAGGAACGGAATCGCTCCCAACCACTGCAGGCTTTCAGGTGAGTCACAGCAACACAGAACACTTTGCTAGTTTCAATGCAGCGGAGGGTTTGGACAATAGCCACTTGATTGGTCTGCAACATCTTTGCTGCTAGTCTAATTGTGGCAGTGTCAATCAATTCAAATCGTTCCCGCAGAAAAAACAGTGCACATCCATCTGGCCCATTGTTATGTTCTACATCCAAGCAAGGAGATGATGGTTTAGGGAAGAATGTTGAATGATAGCCTAACCCACTGAGAACTGGCTGGAAGGTATCAAAGTAATGATCCACTTCTTGCAGACATAAGATATCTGGGTGGTAGGTTAGAATCTCCTCCAAGATAAGGTATTTACGCTCTGACCAGTTCAAAGCTTCCTTTGGACATTTAATAAAATTATCCTTCCATTCTCCAAGAGCTGTGTTAAAGTGAGAGTGAAAAGTTGAAATCAAAAATGTACTATCATGTTGGTAAAATATAAAAGTCAAATCACATTAATACAAGAGAAGTTAGTAATACATGCACGCATTAGGGACAAAGCATAGCTCAAGTATCATAAAAAAAAAACAGATGTCCTGTTGTAGCCTCAATGTCCTATATAATCAATAAAGGGAACAGCAAAGAGAAGATATTCAACCAACCTGTTTGTAGATGACACCAAAATTGGAGGTGGTGTAGTGGACAGTGAAGGTGGTTACCTCAGTACAACAGGATCTTGATCAGATGGGCAGATAGAGATTAATTTAGATAAATGCAAGGTACTGCACTTTGGAAAAGTAAATCAGGTCAGGACTTGCTCACTTAATGGTAGGACTTGCTCACTTAATGGTAAGGTCCTCGGGAGTGTTGCTGAACAAAGAGACCTTGGAGTGCAGGTTCACAGCTCCTTGAAAGGTAGAGTCACAGATAGATAGGATAGTGAAGATACAGTGAAGGGCTTATGCCCGAAACGTCGATTCTCCTGTTCCCTGGATGCTGCCTGACCTGCTGCGCTTTTCCAGCAACACATTTTCAGCTAGTGAAGATAACGTTTGTTGTGTTGTCTTGTATTGGTCACAGCATTGAGGATAGGAGTTTGGAGATCATGTTGCGGCTGTACAGGACATTGATTAGGCCACTTTTGGAGTACTCGTGCAATTCTCCCAACCACTGCAGGCTTTCAGGTGAGTCACAGCAACACAGAACACTTTGCTAGTTTCAATGCAGCGGAGGGTTTGGACAATAGCCACTTGATTGGTCTGCAACATCTTTGCTGCTAGTCTAATTGTGGCAGTGTCAATCAATTCAAATCGTTCCCGCAGAAAAAACAGTGCACATCCATCTGGCCCATTGTTATGTTCTACATCCAAGCAAGGAGATGATGGTTTAGGGAAGAATGTTGAATGATAGCCTAACCCACTGAGAACTGGCTGGAAGGTATCAAAGTAATGATCCACTTCTTGCAGACATAAGATATCTGGGTGGTAGGTTAGAATCTCCTCCAAGATAAGGTATTTACGCTCTGACCAGTTCAAAGCTTCCTTTGGACATTTAATAAAATTATCCTTCCATTCTCCAAGAGCTGTGTTAAAGTGAGAGTGAAAAGTTGAAATCAAAAATGTACTATCATGTTGGTAAAATATAAAAGTCAAATCACATTAATACAAGAGAAGTTAGTAATACATGCATGCATTAGGGACAAAGCATAGCTCAAGTATCATAAAAGAAAACAGATGTCCTGTTGTAGCCTCAATGTCCTATATAATCAATAAAGGGAACAGCAAAGAGAATATTTTCAACCAACCTGTTTGTAGATGACACCAAAATTGGAGGTGGTGTAGTGGACAGTGAAGGTGGTTACCTCAGTACAACGGGATCTTGATCAGATGGGCAGATAGAGATTAATTTAGATAAATGCGAGGTACTGCACTTTGGAAAAGTAAATCCGGTCAGGACTTGCTCACTTAATGGTAAGGCCCTTGGGAGTGTTGCTGAACAAAGAGACCTTGGAGTGCAGGTTCACAGCTCCTTGAAAAGTAGAGTCACAGATAGATAGGATAGTGAAGATATAGTGAAGGGCTTATGCCCGAAACATCGATTCTCCTGTTCCCTGGATGCTGCCTGACCTGCTACGCTTTTCCAGCAACACATTTTCAGCTAGTGAAGATAACGTTTGTTATGCTGTCTTGTATTGGTCACAGAATTGAGGATAGGAGTTTGGAGATCATGTTGCGGCTGTACAGGACATTGATTAGGCCACTTTTGGAGTACTGCGTGCAATTCTGGTTTCCTTCCTATTGAAAGGATGCTGTGAAACTTGAAAGGGTTTAGAAAAGATTTACAAAGATGTTGCCATGGTTGGAGGATGTGAGCTAGAGGAAGAGGCTGAATAGGCTAGGGCTGTTTTCCCTGGAGCGTCGGAGACTGAGGGGTGACCTTATAGAGGTTTACAAAATTACAAGGGGCATGGATAGGATAAATAGGCAAGGTCTTTTCCCTGGGGTGGGGAGTCCAGAACTAGAGGGCATAGGTTCAGGGTGAGGAGAAAGATTCAAAAGGAACTTCAGGGACAACTTTTTCCACACAGAGGGTGGTGCATGTATGGAATGAGCTGCCAGAGGGAGTGTTGGAGGCTGGTACAATTACAGCATTTAAAAAAGACATCTATAAAGCAAGGGTTAAGAGTGATATGGGCCAAGTACTGGCAAGTGGGACTAGATTCGGTTAAGATATCTGACCAAAAGGTCTGTTTCCTTGTTGTACATCTTCATGACTCTACATTGATTAAACAAGGACACTGCTTATTCTGCAAAGGACTTCATCTATGTTCTGGTTCAAAAACTTAGTATTTGAACAAACTGAACCTTTTATTCCCCATGCTTTTATTAGAGGGTGCATGGATCACTTGCTTAAGACATGAACGTAGTGGAAAGATTACATGCCTCATCTTGGGATCTATTATCTATGCGAATGAGACAAGTCATACTGACTTGTCTCTGACTCTAAGAACACCTTTACGTTGTGAAAGATTTAAGACAGCACTGCTCTCCTATTGAAATTTAGTCTTTGATGATGGATACAAAATGTAAGTGTTTTCCCACTTATTCTTACGCACTGGGACATTGGAATCAACTGGTCTTGTCTTTTTTGTACTGCTGGGTATAAATATTGGCTGGAGTAGTCCTGCTACCACTAGTTCTTAAATTCAAGGGCTTTTACAAAGACAACATTCAAAAGATATCAGCAGTCTTTCTTAAAAGAGAAAAGGATTAATGTTTCAAGTCTGGCAAGACTTCTGTTGAAGAGTCGTATCAGACTTGAAACATCAACTTGTTTCTCCACAGATGCTGTTACACCAATCGAGTTGAGTTTCTCCAGCACAGTTTGTTTCAGGCCTCCCCCCAAGAAAAGAGAATTTTATGTTTTGCTGCAAAAGGCCTGATTAAAACTTTTCCAAGGCACAAAATAATGCAAACAAATCAGAAATTGTTAACCAAAGTAAAGTCAACAATTACTTTTTTTAAACAATAAATAGAGTAGAGTATACTGCAAAACCCCACTATTCGTAGGATGCTAATTAGTGAGGGGGGGGGGTAGGGAAAGAAAAAAGGAGGGCGTGATGGCTTGCAGTAAACCAATTTCAACTCAGCATTACTTTCACATGCAGATAACTTGCTAATACCCACTTTCTGGACTTGGGCATGAAGAACAATCACTGGTAAAAGACAGGTTAAGCAATGTTTACAGAATCATCTTTCCAGAGGTCTAGAAGCAGGGACAAGGAGAATGACTGAGTGGATTTCTGCTTGTGATGATTTATCAGGACAGAGTTTGGCTGTTATTGAATCCAAGCACAGAAGAAGGAAAGTTAAATATGAAATAAAATCAACTGGGATAGATCACCATACAGTGCCCCTGCTGGAAAATCCACATGAATGTCAGACAATAACTAGATCAGGTGTCAGCCCTTTGAGAATAGGAGTTGAGATATCATGCTGAGGTTGTACAGGAGGTTGGTCAGCCCTCTTCTAGAAAACAGTGTGCAGTTCTGGTTGTCCTGCTGTAGGAAGGATATTATTAAATTGGAGTGGGTTCAGAAAAGATTTACCAGGACATTGCCTGGAATCAAGTCATGAAGACAGGCTTGAACGTTTTTCACTGGCATATAGGAGGTTGTAAAATCTTATAGAGAGTTATAAAATCATTAGGGGCCTAGATAAGGTGAATAGCATGGATCTTTTCCCCAAGGTATGTGTGGGAAGGAATTCAAAACTAGGGGGTTTATTTATAAGGTGAGAGGAAAAAAGATTTATATTTTTTTAAAATATAGTGATTTAATTTTTGGAATGAACTGCCAGAGTAAGCGGTGGATGCAGGTACAGTTACAACATTTAAAAGACATTTGGATAAGTTCATGAATAGCAAAGATTTGGAATGATATGGACCAAATCAAGGCAAGTGGGACTAGTTTAGTTTAGGAATATAGTTGGCATGGACTAGCTGGACTGTAGGGTCTGTTTTCATGCTGTACAACTGTGGCTGTGATATTCAGCAATAGTAAAATACTTCCTAATACTATAAGGATTTGACAATGAACATTAATCATTTAGGCAAATAATTGGAAGGGTGCCACTGTCTATAGAATGGTATTCCTTGAAGAGGCTCTTTTCAGGAGAGAAGAGGTGTTAGAATTTAAACAATCATTTAAACATCACCATGTTGATGTTAACTTCATCACAAGTGCAACACGTTTCATACTGAAAGGACAGACCTTGTGCTAGTATGTTCCATTGCAGGACCTTGATTGGACGAGACACACTAGAAAGATTACTTTTCTTTAAAAGCAAAAAATCCCGTTGGAGTCTGGGTGGACGTTTTTCGAGCACCTTCTGACATTCTTTGAGGAGATCACTGGGGTCTGTTGGATCAACTGGTTCAAAGTTGGTCTCTACATCATATTCCTTTGGTTGTGGTATTCCATTATCTGTTATAGTTGGAGCCATGGCACTGTACAACCTGTTGGTATTAGTTCCCATGGAACACACTAAATAAAAAAAGGAAAGATGGAGGTTAAATATCTTAAGCATCCAGTTTTAGGTAAGTAATACATGATGAGAGTAAAATTCAATTAAAACAAAAATGCCATTAAAATTGGACATGTTTGAGCAGAGTTTTTAACATCACAATTTTAAAGAGACCACATCTTTTGGTATTTTCAGCCACCTTTAGCCTGACCCTCAAAAGAAAAAAGATGTAACTATATATAAAGAATAGCTTGACATTGTGCTTCTCTCACATTGCTTGGGGCATCATACCAGAGGGCCAATGACAGCTGCTGATAAATTTTTATTGCCTATGTTTAAGCTGTGCTTCTGTACACCCCAGAATACAGCACTGTCAGACTTCCTTCAATGGGTCATGTGATGAACCTACCACATGATATAGTAGTGAACCATACAGACTGACCCAGGATAAATTACTAGAGTTGAATGCGAGAGAGAAATGGTCTGAAATTCTTGGTCTGCTATTACCGAAGAAATTAGGAGCATCATCATTGACCCATTTTCAGTTGAAACACCTACTCCCATCCAATAAAAGAGACAGCTTGAGGAAATACACCAAGATTACGGTCAAGATGGGATCAAGACAGTTTTACTCTCCCTGATTTGTTCAGCACTTTAGAACCCACTCTCAATCCAGAGGTTACTACTGTTCAGAAATTGAACTAGACGGGCTGCATAAATAAACCAGCTACAAAAAAAAACTCTCAGGATAGGAATCCTGCAGGGAGCAACTCACCTCCTGACTCCTCAAATTCTCTCCAGCATTTCCAAGGCACAGGTGAAGAGTGTCATGGAATAGTCTCCACCTGCCTACAATAGTGCAGCTCAAACAATGCTCAAGGAACACGACACCATCCAGGTCAAAGCAGCCTGGCACAATATCCTCAAGCATTCACTCCTTCTACCAACACCCCACACAGCAGTGATGAGTACTCTGTACAGTGCACAGTAGAAATTCACTTAAACTGCACTTTCCAAATCCATTTGGAAGGACAAGAACAGTAACATTGGGTAACATCCCCACCTGCAAGTTCTCCTCCATGTCACTCACCATCCTGATTTGAAAATAATTACCGTTCCTTCAGTGTCACTGGATCAAAAAAAAAGTGTGTAACTACTTCCAGAACAGCACAATGGGTGTACACCTACATCTAATGAACTGCAGTAGTTCAAGAAAACAGCTCATCTTCATGAAAACTAGGGATGGACAATAAATTCTGGTCCAGTCAGTGACACCATATCCCAAGAAAGAATTTTTCTGCAGCAGTCATTGCAGAGTAGAAAAACCAGGGAGATCACAAATGACTTTTTCTGAATCTTTGAGCTAGCCTTGATATCAGAGCTCTATGGAGATGTGGCATACCAACATTTAAAAAAACACACCGCCATTTCTAACCAGCCTGCTTTGTTCTAGTTTTTGGTTTAACCAGAACTCAGTCTTCCTAACCAGATTCAGCAACACTTAGTTTAATTCTGGTACAAATGGCACTCTGTATCACACAGGCAATCCTTTTATTAAAAACAAAACAATATTCTTCATTTGTCCAAATACTGTTAATAAAGAATAAGAACTCTGCAATGTGGGAGATTTATACTTGAATCTTTTTAAAATGCATTTAAAAAGAAAAGCGTAAACTAGCTTCCTAAATACTAACTAGCATACACCTAACTACAATGCCAGATATTCCAACACATGGCAAATACATGCTACCTGTAATCTAATATAAATGCCTAGAATTGTTTGAGCCCATGTAAAAATATTTTGCAAGTTGCAAAGAACCTTGGGGAAACAAAATACTGACTTGCACAATTGAGTTGGCCCAAGTGAAAATGTACTGGCACAATAAAACTTCAAGTAGGAAACCTAGGTACTTCAATTTACAGATAGGAAATTCCCACAAAGAGTTAATGTGTTGCATTGATGTTGGTAGATGGGCACAATACTGGACAAACTTCACAACATCTTCAAAAGTGTCAGGAGACTTATTAAATATACACAAGACAAATATTATATTAAGATACTAAGAATAATAAAGAGTAGAAGACGATTTTGCCCTTCAAGCATGCCCTGCCAATCACCAAGATCACACCTGATACTGATATATGGGACCCCTCTATTCTGTAACTTCAACCCTAGTTTAATTGCTGAGATGATGCTCCCACTAGTGAGACATCTAACATGTCAAGCCCCTCCGAATTTTGTATGTTTCAATAAGTTCACCCTTCATTATTCATTAGAGTTTAGACCAAAGGCCTAACTTGTTTAGCTACCCTTGGCAAGTCAACTCTTCCATCCCACCAATCAAGCTAGTGAGAGCTGTGAAATCTCTCTAATGCCAGTACATCCTTTAAGTACAGGCACCAAAGCTGTACACTGTACTCCAGATGCAGCCTCTCCAACACCCTGTACTGTTACTTTTCAATTCAAAATCCCAGCAAAAGGTGAAATTCCATTTACTATCTTAAATACTTGCTATACCTGCATGAAAACATTGTGCTTTATGCACAAGAGCACCCAGATCCCCCTGTGTAGCACTTTCATGGAATTTCTCTCCAAATAATAGTCTGCCTTTTGATTATTCCTATGAAAGTGCCAGACCCTTCAATCTCTGACAATAAACTCCACCTGCCAGGTTTGGGCCCACACACAACCTATAGCCCCCTTGTAATTCCTCATTATACACCCTCCCACTTATTTTTGTATACATCAGCAAATTTGAATACAGCACACTTTGCGGGCCCCCATCCCCCCCAACCAAATCTTTATTCTAGATTGTAAACAGTTGGGGTCCCAGGACCAGTTCTTGCAGTTACATCTTTCCACCCTGAAAAAGACCATCTCCTACACATTAACTAATCCTCAATTAGTATCTCAGCACCAGGGACCCGGATTAGATTCCAGCCTCAGATGACTGTCTGTCCAGAGTTTGAATGTTCTCCCAGTGTTAGTGTGGCTTTCCGTCAGAAGTTCCCATTTCCTCCCACATCCAAAAATGTGCAGGTTAGGTGGATTAACCATGGCAAGTGTAGGGTTACAGGGGGCTGGGTCTGGGTGGCAATGCTCTGAGGGTCAGTGCAGATTTGATGGGCCTAATGGCGCCTCTGCACTGATTCTATCCAAGAATATTTTAAATCTATTTCCATTACAAACCTATTAGCCAGCAAGCTACAGGCAAAATCTGCTGCAAAGTAGAACAGCTTTTTGTTGCTTGAGCAGACAGGTTTTGAAAATATTGGAAAAAAGGTAAGAATGTGAATTTGGAAGCAGTCAGTAGCATCGCGACCTTTGAGCCAGCAGCTTCAAAGTCACAAACAGGATTTGATTGCCAAGAAAGTACATTCATAATTCAGCTTGACAGGTAGCGTCTAAATTTTTTTTTTAAAAGTGCAGGAAAACCCTCTGGATCTGGCAGTATTTGTAGAGAGATATTATTGTACTGGAAGTGTCAATTCTGAGTATTCTTCCAAGATGAACACTCTCAACTGTGAACTCTTCACTATGTTCTAGGTTTAATTGTAAAACCTTAAAGCATGGAAACAGACACTTCAATCCAACCAATCCATGCTGACCATAATCTGATCTGTTTGATCTGCCTGTTCCTGGCCCATATCCCTCCAAATCTTTCTTATGCATGCATCGAAATGTCTTTTAAACACTAATTGTATCCACCTCCACACTTTCTCAGGAAGTTCATTCCACACACAAACCACCTGCTGTGTAAGTAAAAAACTGGGCATATCTATTTTAGATTTCTCTTCTCTCACCTTAATGTACCTGCAAGTCTTGAAATCTCCTATCTTAGGGAAAAGACAACTACCATTAACTCTACCTATACCTCTCATTTTATAAACTTCTATCAGGTCGTCTCTCAATCTCCTACACTCCAGTGAAAAAAAAAGTCCCATCTTCCATACCATCCCATCTTCAAATTTTCCATACCAGGCAACATCATGGTAAACCTCTTCTGAACCCTCTCAACTTGATAATATCCTTCCTATAACTGGGTGACCAGAACTGGACACAGTATTCCAGAAGAGACCTCATCAGTGTACCATACAATCTCAATATAACATCCCAATTCGTATACACAAAGAACAAGCAATGAAGACAAGCATGGAGGGTTGGTATGGATTTGGGCTGAAGGGCATGTTTCCACACTGTAGGGAATTTAATCTAAAAAAATGCTGTTTACATGTGATACAAACTTTAAAGAATTCTGTACCTCCAGCCCTAGCTCCCTTTGTTCTACAACACTACCAAAGGCCCAACCATAAATAAGCCCTACCATTAATACCAAAATAAAAATACATTCAGACATATTTTGAAAAGCAGCATGGATCTTGCAGCTGGTCCTGGGACTGCAGGCTTAGTGTTTTTTTTAAAAAAAACAGCTATTATATTTTACTAAAAAGATTTTTCCTCCATTTTGTTTCATTTACATCACAAAAAAAATCAAAAACCCAACAAAAGTGATGTTTTTTCCAAATGGGCTTTTTATAAGAACAAGCTGAGGTTCTCTTTAATTCTTCTGCGTTAGAAGGTTTTTTTATATGTTGCACAGGTTTTTTTTTGAAAAGCTAAACAGATTTTTTTTTTGAAAAAAGGAGGAGTTGCGCTTTCATTCCAGAGAGTCCTACACATGGTCGGCTCTGGAAAAGATTTTTCTTAGAGAAATTTATTGAAGAGGACTTTTTTTTCAGTTAATCAGCTAAGTGGTTGATTTAAGTTTTATATGTTTGAGATGTATATTTAATTTTCTCCATTTTAACATTACTTTCTGGAGGTAATGAAAGGTGTAAAAAGGTATTACTGAAACAACCTTTAAGGCTTAAATGTTGTTAAGACCATAAATGAGGTACAGAGGGAAGTGGCTAGTGGATTTAGAAAAGTTATTACACAGCAAGATCAGTCAGGTAGATAGGTGACTGTTAGAAAGGTGATGTGCTAGTTCAAAACTCTCTGATGGTTATTTCTCTCAAATAGATATTCAGCTTTTGGAACTGAAGGGGATAGTCTCTCCAAGAAAAATGGAAGGGTCAGTCAAGTTACTGGACACTTGGAACGATTCTTACATTATATTAAATCTTGTCAAATGCTGTCTAATTATTGTTGTCAGGGTCTTTCCTGTCAAGTGCATAAGGCAGGAGATTCTGTGGTAGTGGGCATAAATTTAGGACATTTGTTGCTTTCCTGGTGCTGGGGTTAAGGACCTATCTAAACATTTCAAGTATATTGTTAAAGGTGAGATTGGGAAGCCAAACATTATTGTGCACGTTGGCAGGAATAACATTTGTAGAGAAAAAGATTAAAAGCAGTAGAGTGAATTTAAGAGGTTACGTAGAAGATTAAAAATAGAACCTTAGACGTAGCAATTTCTGGTTTTCTATCAATGCCAGAGCGAGGGAAGGAACAAGTAGTTTAAGGAGATAAGTCAATGGCTGAAGAACTGGCGTTTTGTTCAGGGATTCAAGGTTTTGGACAATTGGAATTACGTTTGGGATCGAAACGACCTGATCAAAAAGAATGGGTCTAATCTAAACTGGAAAGGGACCAATATCTTGCAAAGATTTGCTCATTCCATTGAGACTTTATACTGATAGAGGGAGTGGAGGAATTCTAAGTAGCAATACAAACAGAACAATTGGTGGGAAAGAAAGACACGAGAGAGAGTTTAAGTATTAGTAACTTAGAAGAACTAAACTGCATTTATTTGAACCCAAGAGGTCTCACAGATGAGGCAGATGAACTCAGGCTATGTTTAAGAACATGAGATTGGCAGTCATAGCTATTACATAAATCTGGCTGAGAGATGAACAAGATGGCAGCTCTGGGTTTTATAAACTACAAAAGAAAAGAAAAAGGAGGCAAGGTGGGGGATGGCATTTTTGATTAAGGAGTATATTATTACTCTAACTAGGGTAGATATTTCTGAAAAATCATCCAGTGAAAATAGATAGGTAGAAATTACAAATAAGGAAAGATCACTGATAGGATTGTACTATTGGCCCCCCCAATAGTAAGAGTGAAATTGAGAAACAGTTACACAGGGCAATCAGATATATGTAAGGACAATAAAGTTGTAATAATGGGGATTTTAATTTTCCAAACTCACTGGGGCTACCATAGTGTCAATGGTTTGGATGACGTCAAATGTGTTCAAGAAAATTTTATCAATATTACTAGAGAGGGAGCAAAACTAGACCTTTTGGGCAATAAGGCTGGGTAGGCAAGTGAAGTGAATGTGGAAGAGCACTTTGGGTTTAGCGATCATAATTCTATTCATTTCAAAATGATTCCTGAAAAGAATAAACCTTCCAAAAAAGTTTAAAAAATTTCAATTGCAGTAAGGCAAATTTCAATAGTACAAGACAAGAACTTTCAAAAAGTTGATTGGAATAGACTGTCCACAGGTAAAAGGATGCCTGACAAGTGCGATTAACTATGCACAAGCTTGTTAACAAATACCTCCAATCACTTTCACAGAAAGCAGAATGTATAAGTTCAAATACTGAACCAGAGTCTTTTCCATAACTACGTCCTTTCATGAGCTGAAATTGCAAGGCTAGAGAAGAAACGTTCCTATCACACTTGCACCGATTCAAAACAGATACAGCAAAACCCATGCCTTCTAAATATACTCCAGCTATGTTGATTGGCTTAAGAAAGTTCTGTTTCAAAATGCAAAAGGTCAAAGATCTTGACTTGTATTATCAGCATGTTGCCCTCCTGACCTAAAACCATGACTTCAAACTTTTTATTTGGAAGGAATTTATACATAGTCGGGAAGGGAAACAAGTCAGCTGATTGCATAATTTGACTTTCCATATTTGTGCGTATCTTCGTAATCATTGTGTAGCCACTCTTCTGTTCCTTGTTAGTACTGCACACATATTTGGCATGCTCCAGAACTCAGGCAACAGCATTGACCTCTTCAGCATCAGGTTTCAGCACTCATCACCCATGACACTCTATATATTTAAACCACTCAGTACTATTTTTGGGAAGCAGGCAAAGAGAATCTTTTACATCTTCAACCAAGAGAATCAATAGGCCACATTCAGTAAAGTAATTTAACTATGCCA
Organism: Chiloscyllium plagiosum; assembly: GCF_004010195.1. Classification (NCBI taxonomy): domain Eukaryota; kingdom Metazoa; phylum Chordata; class Chondrichthyes; order Orectolobiformes; family Hemiscylliidae; genus Chiloscyllium; species Chiloscyllium plagiosum. The sequence continues at coordinate 16,061,908 of NC_057741.1, read as the reverse complement.
ATTTGGTTTAGATAAAGTGATGGTATAAAATTACACAGTTGATGTTAAAAAGGCATTAATTTTTGAGATTACACATGCAGTGCTATCACCGATTCTCCCAAGAATACAGCTAACAATGTCCAACAGTCATCACCTATACTAAGAGTATAAACTATAATGAACAGCAGAAACCTCAAAGTCCACATGCAAATGAGTAACAACATATTTCATTTTCTTGAGTTCATTGTTACCATTGTTTGATTTAAAGTTGTGAACGCCTATGTAAATATAGTACACCAAAACAAGATCAATATCTGGTCAAATATCTCCTGATTGGACTCTGTCACAGACGTTGTACAAGATCCCTGTGGAAGAAATAGGCATTGGTTCATTTTCTGTTAATGACATAAAAAATGCAATGGCAGGAAATATTTTAATCAATGTACAATCACAAGTGCATACAATAATAGATTGAGCAAAACTAATTGTCCAAGTCACTCACTTTTTTAAAAATTAAAAACCATTGGTTTGGGACGCAGTCCCCAAGATAGGTAGTCAAGTACTAAGTAATTTTAAGTTAGTTTATTAAGCAACAGTTCAAATGATGCATTGGCTAAAACAAACAGGAAGTGTACACACCCAACAGATGACCGCAAGTGTTGAAATGGAGAATTGGCACAGAGTTTGTCCATCTTCCACCTAAAGGGAATGGCTTCCTGATGACAAATGCATCCCTTCTCTGAGCTCTCATTCATACACTATTTCTAGGGCCTGAGTCTACCCTATGCCAATCACATGGTTGAAAACAGATAATCGCCCTGTCATCTTGGGTGCCTGCCTTACGCATTATCCATCACATTAGCTCAAAGTTACTGCTGAGGGTCATTTATGAGCCACGACACACACAAGCATGGACAAAAGGGTATAGAAGGCACTACCAACTTCGTATCAAAATAAAAACTGGAATTTTCTAAGGACTGTTTAAGCGTTTTACCAGAGAAAAAGAAGCCAGTTTCTCCATCAAGGTGGCCTTATTCCATGCTCATCAATTCCATAAGAGTTCTGTACTTCTTTAAGAAAAAGGTACTTTTCAGAATTAGACACATCTCAATGTTATTCTCTTATACCAGGGTTAAGATTACAAGGACTGGTTACACAGGCAAAGCTCGAATTCTCTTGTTGACAAAAGAGGAGGTAATCTATTTAAGGTACAGATACACACAGACGTGCACACAGACACCTACACACACCCTTATAGACACACAGACTCCCACACATGCACCCCCTCACAGACTTAAGACACTCTGCACTCACCACACACACACCACCCCAGACAGACACACACAGACAGACAAAGACCCACATGCACACATATATATTGTGTGGTGAATTTTTTTGGTACTTTCAGAGTTACGTTGCACAGTCAAAAATCACAGATTCATGTCGAACTCTGAGCTCAAAAACTGCACGAATTTATGTAAAACTCTGTTATTTCACTTTTTAGATTGGAATCAATCTAAACATCAGGTCATAGACAGAGAACACAGGGGGCTAGCACCTTCAACATATTATCTAGCTATCACCATTGTTAACAGCTAACCCGAGAACGCAACTTTAAAAAAAAAGGGTTTTGTGATTTACACATGAAAGAAGTGAAACTATCACTGTATTCTAACAGATGAAAGGCTTAACAGACAATCAATTCTTCAATGTATAATTTCAGTTACATCACACTGCAAATTTTTGCTATAAATTCTGTGTTACGATCGAGCCCTCCACTATCACCTGATGAAGGAGCGTCGCTCTGAAAGCTAGTGTGCTTCCAATTAAACCTGTTGGACTATAACCTGGTGTTGTGTGATTTTTAACTTTGTACACCCCATCCAACACCGGCATCTCCGAATCATGACTATTTAAGGTAGTTTTAGAAGGAGTGAGGATTTGCTGAGATCGAGGGGGGGAAACTACTTGCTATGGCGGAATGCAGAACAAGGAGCAATAACTACAGGGATGATGCCATAACATACTGACTCCCTCAAGTCTGTCCAAAATCTACAAGGCTGGAGTCAGGACTGTGATAAAATACTCCCCATTTACCTGGATGAGTGCAGCTCCAATACTCAAGAAACTGGACATCATCCAGGACAAAGCAGCCTGCTTTATTGGCTCAGCACCGACAAACATTCAGTCACTTCACTACTGATTCTCAATATCAGCAGAGAGTACTATCTACAAGATGCACTGCAGCAATTCAAAGATCTTTGACAGCATCTTCCAGACCTATGATCAACCTGCAGGCCAACAGCAGACAATGCTTGGAAACACCACTGTCTTCAAGTTCTCCTCCATCACATTTCCTGATGAAGGGCTTATGCCTGAAACATTGATTCTTCTGCTCCTCAGATTCTGCCTGACCTGCTGCACTTTTCCAGCACCATACTCTCCACCCCAAGTTCTCCTCCAAGCCACTCACCATCCCGACTTTGAAAAATTCTTTGCTGTTCCTTCACTGGTCACCTGAAGCAATAACGCGGAATTCCCTCCCTAAAGTCATTGAGGGTATACCTTTAGCACATGTAATGCAGTGGTTGAAGGCAGCAGCTCAGTACCACTTACAAAGACAACTAGGGATAGGTAACAAGTGCTGGCCCAACAGTGAGTCCCATATCCCTCAAGTGATTTAAAAATCAAACATCGAACAAGGGATAGCGGATATCTGTTCAGACTACCAATTAAAAATTGAGATTAAGACTGTTTGGGAAGAGAATCAAAACGAATAAAATTAAGAGGACCTCCAAGGCTATGAAGAATACACCCAGACTGTTCATCGCTTGCCTGAGCTTACAATTTCATTCTAAACAAGTTCAATGCTGGGTTGTTCTTCGTGACAGACACACAGTAGATAATTTCTAATCAATCGATTCAGTGATTATTGTACATTTCTGGAACAGGTAGGATTTTAACTCAGGCGTTGGGACATTACTGCTGCATCACAGAAGCCTGGGCATCTCAAACTACCATGTATAATTAAAATAAACAGATATTGGTATAGTTTATTAAATTTCAATATTTTACATTCATCTACAGGACATTGCAGATACTAAGTAGATTGAATAAGATCTGCATCTACCATGATTGAATCAAAACAGAACAGATTACAAGAGCTGAATGGTTTACTCTTGTTTTTTAACTATGATGCTATGTATAAATCACAAAAGTTAGTTTTAACTTGATTGAGTTTCCATAGTACTGTTAACACAAAGTGTGTTGGCTTGACATAACTGACAACATTACCACCAAGTCTCCTTGTGAAGTGTCTTTCAATGAAGAAAGTGTCCTCATTGGTGGCAGCCAAACATAATGCAGTATACTTATATTTTGTCTCAAGGAAAACTATAACTGCTGGGTCAAAACCCTCTATGCTTAATATGTGGAACATTTTATTGTAGAAGAGGAGTTTATGGATGAAGGAGTGATTTTATAATGACAGATTAACTAGATGAGTGTATACTCATTGGAGAAAGTGAGGACTGCAGATGCTGGAGATCAGAGTCGAGAGTGTGTTGCTGGAAAATCACAGCAGGTCAGGCAGCATCCAAGGAGCAGGAGAATCGACGTTTTGGGTAGGAGCCCTTTCATCAGGAATGAGGACAGGAGCCTTGGGGGTGGAGAGATAAATGGGAGGGAGTGGAGCTGGGGAGAAGGTAGCTGAAAGTACAATAGACTGTGCTTTTCCAGCACCATACACTCTCAACTGTACACTCATTGGAGTATACGGAGACGGAGAGGGTAACAGGGTAGATGTTGAGAGGGATGTTCTCCCTGGTGGAAAAGTTTACAACTAGGGAACAGAGTTTAAAAATAAGGAGTATTATATTTATGACAAATGAGGTTGACTTTTCCTCAGAAGGCTGTTACTCCTTCGAATTTTCTTCCAGAGTGAGTGATTAGACAGGAAAGTGGAGTTAAGTGCACAAATCAGATCAGGCATGCCTTTAATGAATGGAGTAGCAAACTCAATGGGTCAATTTGCCGAGTTCTATTTCTGTTGTGTTCTGAATGAATTAGTTACATGACCTGCACTGGAGTTGGTGAACTCAATGCCCTCTCCTTGGAATTTAATCTGAAGACTGAGAGACGTGGGACCTGAGTGCAGCTTGTAGGAATCATTCAGATTTATGTAGGATGTTACACCCTGATAGCATCAGCATGCATTTCAAACTCTAGCTCCTGACCATTATTTTCTCAATGACAGAAATATTACCAGCATACGATATCCACTACCTGCGAGGCAGTTCGTCATACATACAACCTGATCAACAGCACCCAGGGTAACCTTTTAATTATTGTCACTTGCTGGTCAATGCAAAACTGTTTCAGGCAAATACAGAAACAGCAGTAGAATCTTGGGATTCAGGAGACTGGGCTTCAAGAAGAGCCAATGGGAGGGTCTGAGACATCCTTACCAATTTTCTCAGGGTCTTGCCACAAGCAGAACTTTTATTAAAAAGGAGAACAGCAATGCACATGAGAGCGAATTGTTGGAAGGAGGGAATTCCTCTGTGGCTTGAGAGAGGGGCAACATGCAAAGTTCAAGAGAAGTGGGATCCACCTGGAGGTTAAAGTCTGGCCCCACCCCAAATTCAACCTATATTAACTGCTGCATCATTATTACAAATTTGTTAATAAGAATCTGACAACAGGAACAAAAAAGGTACAGAGGAAAGAATAAAATAATTAGGTAAGGCGGCTACGTATAAATAAAGCTATAACAATTCAAAGCTTCTGATCACTGCACACTTCTTAGAATGTGAAGAGGAATTAGATGTTTAACTAAAATTTCAAAGTTGTGCTGAAAATTACATAAATTTACATATTGCCAATATAAAACATGCATTGTCAAAGAGACTAAAGAGTATAACAGTTACTTTAACACAAGTAGCGAGTGAGTGGTTAGATGAGATTAATATGCAGAGAAAGACTTGTTAATTAAGGTAATCAGTAGATTAAGTAAGTAAAAAAAGACTATATTAGTGACACCAAAAGAATTGTCAATCAATGGTTACAACAGAAAGGAGGCCAATTTACATATTGTTTTTGTGCTGGCTCTCTGCAAAAACAACTCAGGTAGCCTGCCACCCTCGTGGGATTACATGAGACAGTACATGTATACACTTGACAGTGGGTTAATGAGATGTTAACTGAGAGTGTACTTGCCTCTGTAACCAAACCTATGCTGCAGTTGCCCTTCAAATCTTTCCGGGAGTCAGTACAGAGTGACCATTCTTCTGGATCTAGCATAATGCTGAAGCTGCTCTGGAGCATTTGATGTTGTCCATTTACAGAGAGCCTTAAATCTTTAACTAATTCTGAGTTGTTACCAAACTGTTGGGTAGTTCACTCCTAGCCACTTGCTGCATAACAGTTTTCCAAAAAGATGATTGTAACATGAAAAACTGACTCTTGGCCCGCACCCAAATAGGAACATTTTCTGTCTGTTCTGTCGAGACACCTTAATTTTAAGCAATTCTTTCAAAACTTCTCCCAAGCTTTTCTTTATGGAGAGCATTCACAGCTTTGCCAACCTGCCCATACAGCTAATGACCCACATTATGGGACCCATTCTCAAATTATTCTGTACTGGTTTATCATATGTTTGAACAAAATGATAGCAACAGCCAGATCACCTTTCCCATTTCATAACCACCTAGTGACTCAAAACTCTCAGATGGTCATAGTGGCAACCCAGTGTTGGTGTTGCTCCTTGCTGGTATTGTTAGCAAATTCACAAACACACCTCAAACTGCTCTCTTTTGGACGAAAAATCTATTTGGTGCACACAAAAATGAGGCCAACAAGTGTGAGCAATAATCTCCGTTCCTTTAGAATTATGCCAATTCTTTTAGACCCTTTCTTGATTTTACTTTGAAAACAAATCACATGTTTTCTGCATTCAATTTAATATGCTACTTGCCCACCCAGGTCCTCTTGAAATTTATCAAAGCCTTCTCACAGTTTATAATGCTTCCAGGTTGCAAGCCAACTGCAAAGTTTGTAATTGCGTCCTGAACAGCAAAGTACAAGTCATTAACATGAATAAAGGTAGTGGTCTTTGTACTGACGTGTGAGTGAACTCCTAATGTACTCTTCGTCAGTCTGAAAAACAATTGCTGACTTCTACTGTCTCCTCTCATACAGACAATTTCATATCCATGTGCTACCTTTTTCATTTTTTAAAAACTGTTTTATTATATCTTTGATTTTTCTTTAATACAGTCAATGTTTATCAGTTTGAACTAGTCTTTATGAAGAACTGCCTAGGAAACTTGATAAAATGAAGATGCATGGCTTACTCGAGAAAAGATAACTATATAGATACAATGAGCGTGAACTAGGAAAAACAAGGAGGTTAGGAGTTCTTTTGGGGGTGGGAGGGAGATGCAACAGCAAAATACTGGTGTTGTGGAAATCTGAATGGAAAAAAAGAGAGAGAAATACTTAGCAAGTTTGGCATCATCTGATCAGAACTGATGGAGGGTAGACCTGAAATTTTAACTCTTTCTATCTTCACAAATGCTACTAGATCTTTGAGCAGTTTTGATATATCATTTAATAGCTTTTAGGCATTTTAAGGCCACAACTAGTTTACTTACCTCTCCCCCACCTCACTTCATTCACATCAAAAGACAACTATCATATACATTCTTACTTCAGAATTAAGAATTTTAAGAGAACTAAAGGTGTTTATTTAGTACTGAAATGTCTTGTGTGCATTTGACTATTTGTCAATTGAGATTTGACTATTGAGGATAGTTGACCATTAAGATTCACTGTGCTGTAAAATTCAGTTACTCTTGAATGGGCAGGCCTCAACCACTGGTTAAGAAATTTCAATATGAGTTGAGAAGATTCGAAGCTCAGAATAAGGTTCTGGATGTAGGTTTGCTCGCTGAGCTGAAAGGTTTGTTTTCAAACATTTTGTCACCATACTAGGTAACATATTCAGTGAGCCCCTGAATGAAGCTTCATTCAGAAGCTCACTGAAGATGTTACCTAGTATGGTGATGAAGCATTTGAAAACAAATATTCCAGCTCAACGAGCAAATCTACATCCAGAATTTTAATACTTTAGCAGCCTGTTTCCGCATGAGAGACTGGTATAGAGCAGCATCTATCTGAGCAGGCAACGGACTTCCCCATTCAATCATCTATGTACATAGTTACTGGAAGCTGATTCACCATCTATTGAAAGTGTGCTTTATCATAACACATTCATTTCTCCAGTCATCTGTACATGGTTAAGTACAGAGCTTTTGAGACGACGATACTTTGAGCAAGCGGTCTTCATCTTACACATATATCCTTTCATAGATGGAGCTTGATCTTGCAAAAAACTTAACTACCATGTTTACAAGGGATCAATTAACTTTAATGATATGGAGACATTTCCTCTGATTGCTGGAAATCTATAAGAGCAAAAGTTAAGAATATCGACATTTTGTTAAGGCAAGTTAAATTGAATGATTTCAGTTAATGTGTAACCATGACACACAAATACAATTTCTTACCAATACATGGCAGTTCAAAAAGCGACTAAAATATAGATTTGAGATATGGAGTTCACAGTATAAAGATTTTTATACCCTTTTTGGCATAATGTATTCTTCCTTTACTTAAGGTTATCTTCAATTTTGACACAGGATGTGATGTGATGTGATATGACTGAAGCAGGAAGCAGGTTACAGTGACAGAGGAAGAGTGTGCCGGTCTTCTCCCAGGACAGAAGTTGCCTGTTCTCTGCCTCAAAACTCTGTAAACCTGAAGAAAATGTTACCTTTCCTGTAGTATGCAGTTGCTGTAAGCTGTGACTTTTCAGTTGGTAAATTGGAGACACTTCAAATCAAGCACCCGCTCTGTCCTACTTCCCACTAGCACATCTCATCCACATCCTGCACCTCCACCCTTGAACCCCACTTCTCCAACTGTAACAAGGTCAGAACCCGCACCCCCAGTCCTCACCTTCCACGCAACCAAACTCTGCATACATCACATCATCCTCAGTCATGGGGGGGCAGGCAGGGGGAAGTGATGGGGGGGGCAGGCAGGG
>NC_057741.1:16047607-16052654 GCF_004010195.1 Chiloscyllium plagiosum | reverse complement strand
ATGTGGGGCCGCCCCTCCCCCCCTCACATCCATGTGGGGCCGGCTCTCCCCCCCTCACATCCATGTGGGGCCGGCTCTCCCCCTCTCCTTCCCTCCCCAGTACTCACCAGTGGCCGCGGCGCCAGTCGCTCCCGGGGCCGGTCCTCCCGCCGCTGACGGCAGCGACGTCGACGACCCGGTCGCCGAGTCGGTTTTGCGGAGCGGAGCCCGGCGCCTGAACGCGGGCGAAGAGCCGGACATGAGCTGCAGCAGATCTCGCTGGCGTAACGTCGCGCACAGCCGAGCCGGTGCCTGAAACATTACCGCCCGCATCGGCCACTCGGCTCGGCCCCTAACCGGCTCGGCTCAGCCCTGCCCAGGGCCTGCCTCAAGAGAGATGAGCCCCTCCCCCTCCCAACCGACACCCCCATGGTGACGCGCAGGCGCAGGCTCCGCCCGCCGGACACAAGTCAGTCCCGGGAGGAGGGGGAGAGGCGCACAAGGCATCATTAACATCTCAATTCATACTCACGATCGTGGGAATATATTATCAAATGAAGAGGTTCTTCCATGATGTAAACTGACAGTGGATTTACAGTATGGAAGTATACGTTTGCTCCTTCAGATTGATGAAGACACTACCATCATTTTCCCCCCCCTTCCATGCGGAGGTGGACTAGTCTATTGGAAGGTCTCGGCACCCTACGCATCACGTGATCTGCCGAGTGGCAACGGTGAAGCTCAGCCGAGTGTAGCAGTTCCTCAGTGTGACGTACATAGCAGCCTGGCTGTACTGTCAATCAGTGCACATATTGTAAATGGGTTAATGTCCCTGAGGGCAGGCAATACGGACGAAGTTTCTCAGGAGCTTTAATAGTTATCATAGCAATAAGTGCGGAGTGACTCTTTTACCCTGTTAAAAAGCAACTTGATTGTACTGGGGTAAAAATAAAGGTCTAAAATAAAAACAAAGTGCTGGTGAAATTCAGCACATTTAGCAGCATCTGTGGATTAACGTTTGAAGTCTGATATGATAACTTATAGAATCTGACATGATTCTGAAATGCTTCCTTTTGTGGGAGAAGCTAAAATAATGAGTAATTGTTTAAAAATACGGTGTTGCTCATTGAAGGGGAGGAGAATTATATTTATTCACAGAAGGTTGCGAGTCCTTGGAACTGTCTTCCTCAAAACGTGGTGGAAGCAGCCTTTAAAACAGAGGCAAATAGGTTCTTGATAAGTTATGGGGTGAAAGATTATCAAACTGGATCTATGAGGTTACTTACAGTGTGGAAACAGACCCTTCGGCCCAACAAGTCCACACCAACCCGTGACCCACCCAGACCCATTCCCCTACATTTACCCCTTCACCTAACACTACAGGCAAGTTAGCATAGCCAATTCACCTAACCTGCACATTTTTGGATTGTGGGAGGAAACCCACACAGACACGGGGAGAATGTGCAAACTCCACAAAGAGATTCACCTGAGGCGGGAATTGAACCCAGATCTCTGGCGCTGTGAGGCAGCAGTGCTAGCCACCGTGCCGCCCATGAATGGTGCAACAAATTTGAGGGTCTGAGCGGCATTCTGCTCATTCAGATGTTTACTGATTTTCTTAAACTTTTATTTTGTGCTTTTCAAGATGTATATCTTATGGTTATTAATGTTACAGGACTCCATAACACAGTTACATGGTCAAATTTTGCTTTTGAGCCTAAATCTGGGAAACTCAAATGAGTTTGGAGCAAATTTCCTTTTTGAAAAATGGAAGATCAGTGAAAGGAAACATCAAAAAGGTGAGTGCTGGAAAGCAGCTTAATTAAAGAACACAGTGATACCTTTTGCACAGACTAAAGGTAAGTTGTGTGAAAATGTATTTAGGGACTGTTCCAAAAGTCCTGACAAAGATATGCTCATGGCAGCCGTATTAAACTTTTACTGCAGTTTTTTAAAAAAAAGTCATTATTGGTTTCTCTCCACATGTGCTGTTTGAACTGCTAAGTACTTTCAGTATTTTCTGTTTTAGGTTGCTAAAGTTTGTTGGCCTAGAATTGTGGAAATAGTGACATCAGTGAAGTTTTCTATCAAGTGAAATCTGGAAATATTTGCTAAATTTTCCAAAACTCAATAGCTGCCATTCTTCAGTGGCTGGAGCAGATATGGCCAAATTAATTTGGCACTAACCATTCTAAATTATTTTGCCTTTGCCACAGATTACAAAAGAGAAATAGTCACATGCAAATACTGATTCAGTTTTGAATATGAGACAGCTTCTTTTTTTCCTATTTGTCATCAAACACAATCATCAGATTCCAGAGTGAACATATTTGTACACACGAGTTATGACTCACAATAATATTCCACGTGTCACTTTTCCCAAACAAAGACTGGAATTTTCTTGTTTCTCCAACATATCCAGTGTTATCCATAATAAATTAAACTGCATTTATTTCAATGCAAGGGGCCTAACGGGGAAGGCAGATGAACTCAGGGCATGGTTAGGAACATGGGACTGGGATATCATAGCAATTACAGAAACATGGCTCAGGGATACAAATGCTACAGGAAGGATAGAAAGGGAGGCAAGAAAGGAGGGGGAATGGCATTTTTGAAAAGGGATTTTTGAAAAGCTGTGCTGAGGGAGGGTATTCCTGGAAATACTTCAACAAAAGTTATTTGGGTTGAACTGAGAAATAAGAAAGGGATGATCACCTTATTGGGATTGTGGGGAATGGCATTTTTGAAAAGGGATAGCATTACAGCTGTGCTGAGGGAGGGTATTCCTGGAAATACCCTCCTGGGTATATCCTGGAAATATTTGGGTTGAACTGAGAAATAAGAAAGGGATGATCACCTTATTGGGATTGTATTATAGACCCCCTAATAGTCAGAGGGAAATTGAGAAACAAACTTGTAAGGAGATCTCAGTTATCTGTAAGAATATTAGGGTGGTTATGGTAGGGAATTTTAAATTTCCAAACATAGACTGGGACAGCCATAGTGTTAAAGGTTTAGATGGAGAGGAATTTGTTAAGTGTGTACCAGAAAGAGAGTCAAGAGCATTTCCAAACTGACAGCCAGACTACTACGACCACTAGAACTCATAACAGCACACAAACCAACAGCCACTCTCAGACAACAACTCACCAGGACAAAGGACCCGATACCCAGCATGAGCAAAACCAATGTAGTGTACAAATCCCACGCAAGGACTGCACAAAACACTACATAGGACAAACAGGAAGACAGCTAATGATCCACATCCATGGACACCAACTAGCCAGAAACGACACGACCAGCTATCCTTAGTAGCCACACACTCAGTCCCATGAGTTTGACTGGGACAACACTACTATTATAGGACAAGCCAAACAGAGAACAGCCAGGGAATAAAGGCTAATTTTGACGGTATTAGGCAAGAGCTTTCATAAGCTGATTGGGGGCAGATGTTCGCAGGTAAAGGGACGGCTGGAAAATGGGAAGCCTTCAGGAATGAGATAATGAGAATCCAGAGAAAGTATATTCCTGTTATGGTGAAAGGAAAGGCTGGTAGGTATAGGGAATGCTTGATGACGAAAGAAATTGAGGGTTTGGTTAAGAAAAAGAAGGAAGCATATGTAAGGTATTGATAGGTTAGATCGAGTGAATCCTTAGAAGAATATAAAGGCAGTAAGAGGGAAATCAGAAGGGCAAAAAGGGGACATGAGATAGCTTTGGCAAATAGAATTAAGGAGAATCCAAAGGGGTTTTACAAATATATTAAGGAGAAAAGGGTAACTAGGGAGAGAATAGGGCCCCTCAAGGATCAGCAAGTTGGCCTTTGTATTGAGCCGCAGAAAATGGGGGAGATACTAAATGAGTATTTTGCATCAATATTTACTGTGGAAAAGGATATGGAAGATATAAAAAGTAGTGAAATAGATGGTGACACCTTGCAAAATGTCAATATTACAGAGGAGGAAGTGTTGGATGTCTTGGAATGCATAAAGTTGGATAAATCCCCAGGAGCTGAGCAGGTGTAGCCTAGAACTCTGTGGGAAACTAGAGAAGTGATTGCTGGGCCTCTTGCTGAGATATTTGTATCATTGATAGTCACAGGTGAGGTGCCGGAAGACTGGAGGTTGGCAAACGTGGTGCCACTGTTTAAGAAGGGTGGTAAGGACAAGCAAGGAAACTATAGACCAGTGAGCCTGACCACGGTGTGGGCAAGTTGTTGGAGGGAATCCTGAGGCACATGATGTGCATGTATTTGCAAAGGCAAGGACTAATTAGGGATAGTCAACATGGCTTTGTGCGTGGGAACTCATGTCTCACATTTTTGATTGAGTTTTTTGAAGAAGTAACAAAGAAGATTGATGAGGGCAGAGCATTCCCTATACCTACCAGCCTTTCCTTTCACCATAACAGGAATATACTTTCTCTGGATTCTTATTATCTCATTCCTGAAGGCTTCCCATTTTCCAGCCGTCCCTATATGGACTTCAGTAAGGTGTTTGGCAATGTTCCCCATGGGAGACTGATTAGCAAGATTAGATCTCACGGAATACAGGGAGAACTAACCATTTGGATACAGAACTGGCTCAAAGGTAGAAGACAGAGGGTGGTGGTGGACGGTTGTTCTTCAGACTGGAAGCCTGTGACCAGTGGAGTGCCACAGGGATCGGTGCTGGGTCCTCTACCTTTTGTCATTTACATAAATGATTTGGATGTGAGCATAAGAGGTACAGTTAGTAAGTTTGCAGATGACACCAAAATTGGAGGTGTCGTGGACAGCAAAGAAGGTTACCTCAGATTACAAAAGGATCTGGACCAGATGGGCCAACCGGCTGAGAAGTGGCAGATGGAGTTTAATTCAGATAAATGCGAGGTGCTGCATTTTGGGAAAGCAAATCTTAGCAGGACATATACACTTAATGGTAAGGTCCAAGGGAGTGTTGCTGAACAAAGAGACCTGGAGTACAGGCAGATAGGATAGTGAAGAAGGCGTTTGGTATGCTTTCTTTTATTGGTCAGAGTATTGGGTACAGGAGTTGGGAGGTCATGTTGCAGCTGTACAGGACATTGG
>NC_057741.1:16032943-16047601 GCF_004010195.1 Chiloscyllium plagiosum | reverse complement strand
GGTTTAGGGTGAGAGGGGAAAGATATAAAAGAGACCTAAGGGGCAACTTTTTCACGCAGTAGGTGGTATGTGTATGGAATGAGCTGCCAGAGGATGTGGTGGAGGCTGGTACAATTGCAAAATTTAAGAGGCATTTGGATGGGTGCATGAATAGGAAGGGTTTAGAGGGATATGGGCCAGGTGCTGGCAGGTGGGACTAGATTGGGTTGGGATATCTGGTTGGCAGAGACGGGTTGGACCGAAGGGTCTGTTTCCATGCTGTACATCTCTATGACTCTATGACTCTATCTGCAACATCATAGCACAGCAAACACAAAGCATGTTGCCCACAGAACATAGCCGGTGTGGCTGAAACTCCTTTGCAAATCTGATTCCTATTCTCTCCCTTTAGTCATTGTTTAATCCACACACTTGACCTCTCCCTAGCTACATCCTATCTAAACATCCTCTAAATCAGTGCTACCCTGTCCCCAGTGCCCAACGTGGGCCATGTCTTCTCATTGTTCAGTAAGGGACATATCACATGCAGGCAAACAATTGGACAATCCCACACAAACAGGAACCTTTGTTTACAGAATGCAAAATGGAACAAAAACAAAATCAATAGAGGCTGAACTTTACCCCTGAAATACCAACCAAATTTAGGCATCATGACCAGAAACAGTAACAGTCAATGATTGCATGCTGCACCCAGTTCTCTTCAAAGGAAAATGGGTGTCCATGAGATTCTGTCTGACTTGCAGCACCTGTCGCAACTGAGCTCTGTCATTGGATAACCTTAGCTTCCTCCTCCCCAATACCTCTGTCCTTGTTGTTCTCCTGGGAAGCCACCACTCCTTCAGGTTTTCTGCATCTGGCCTATCATCTCGTTATCTGCTGCAATCTGTAGAGCTCAAGGATGATGCAACACCCTCCATCTAGACTATGTTTGACTATGCTTGAGCTCTCCTTTCCTCCCCACCCCGCCCCCACCAGACTGAACTCGAACATAGAAAATAGGAGCAGGGTAGGCTATTTGGCTCTTCAAATCTGCTTCACCATTCAATATGATTACGACTGACCATCCAACCTAGTACCTTATTCTTGCTTTGTTCCCATACCATTTAAACATTTTAGCCTGAAGAGCTAACTCTTTCTAACTGTATTGTGGAATCACATCTTCAGCAGTCTTACTGACCTCTCCACCCTGGGTAAGGCATGGGCAGCATTATAACTGCACGCTGCATCAGTTAGGGGATTGATAAGTTGTGTCATGGGTCAAGGTGGTAGTGGCTAGTTCTTGCCCCCCCCCCCAGTAAAGAGCCTTGTAAGACCTCTGAACCCTCAAAAGCATCAGATACATGACAGTGCTTCAGAATGTGAGTCATTGGAGTGCCATGATAGCAGGAATACACCTCTAGGCAGTGGTAAGGGTGATTACAGATTATCTAAACATTGACTGAATTAAACTGCTTCACGTTGATGAATTCAGAGTTGTGATACATCCCAAAGAGAAAATGCTGGAAAGTCTCAGCAGGTCTGGCAGCATCTGTAAGGAGAGAAAAGAGCTGACGTTTCGAGTCTAACTGACCCTTTGTCAAAGCTGATACAACCCTCTCTTTTACAAATGTATACAGTCAATTGCTCCCTGCACCTGGGGGAACATACTTATGTTCCTGAATCTCACTGTCTAGGCTGTAGCACTGACCTCATCATGGGGGAACTAAATGAACTGCTGTTACCTTGCAGAGATGGCCATTGGTCACTGTCCTGATGCATCCTGATTGAGAGATCCCACATAGGTCACATTGGTCCCTGAAATGAACCACAGAAGTTTAGTGCCTGGGAGAGGGTGGTGTCTCACCTCTGTAGCCTTTAGGTTCTACTTCAGCATCCAGCGCAGTTCCATCATCCAATGTAGACAATTCAAAAAGGAAAGATGTTCAATGTGTTACCTTACTTGACCAGGCAAAGGATTTTAGGCATCAACACTTTTGAAGCAATGGCATGCAGTTCTGGCATTTAAGTCATCTCCTGTAGATGATGTAAGTGACAATTCTGGGTGACATTGATGACTTCTGCATGGGTACAATGGTACAATCTTTCTAGTCTTGTTTTACATTGGGTAAATGCAGATCACACTGTTTGAAGTTAATTAGAACTTCTAAAATATGAAAGGTTTCTCTGTTTGTCTTTCTTCACCATCAATGAAATTGGGTGTTCCTGGTGCTCAGCTGTGCTTTCTTCTGGGCAGATGTGGTGCTGCAGTGGCTAATACTATAACTATTGCAAAGGCATGCAGTGATAACAGAAAGTGGAGTACAATAGCTCAGCTTTTTTATTTGAATCTTTCCAATTTGCTATTGAACAATGCAGGATGACTTATCTTTTTTGAGATTGCACACAAGATTCCAAATAGTTCCACTGCTTAAACATTTTAGAAATATCGAGACTAGAATCAGGCGTAAGCTAAACAGTCCAGCGAGCCTGCTCTGTTAGTCAATATGATCATGGCTGATCCTCTATTACAATACCATATTCTGGCTTTCTCCCCATACCCAAATGCCTTTAAAATCTTTAAAAACATATTTTTAAATTCTTGAATTTATTCAGAAACAGGCAGAAGTTTTATTGTGGTGTGACCCATTTTGAGGAATTTTATATTTTTAATATCTTTATATTTCTGCAAATGTTTTAAGCATGTTTTTGCATTGAATAAGCATAACCTCACCATTGGGATGTTAATATTTGTAACTTTTAGAATTGAAAATAAATTTCTTTCAGTCTTATCAATTTCTGTCAGTTGCATGCACAGGAGTACATTAATTTGAGGCATGCATGAACAAATGTGCCTCCTATTGTTCAGGGATAGAGTTACAGCTGATGTTATAATTCTTATGACTTCTGTTTCTTATTTGGTTATTACCCATTTTGTGACAAGACTCTGGGAATGCACGGCAACTGATTCTATATATTTTGTGTGGTCCTCTGTATTCCATGGATGGGGTGGGGCACGGAGGGAGTCGAGGTGAAGAGGGGCATGGTTTGGAGGTGCAGTATGTATTGGACAAGTTGTGGATCAAGCAATCAAACACACATTTCCAACATTGTTTCCAGTGATCCGTATCTAGCTATTCTTTGCTGGGCACATCAAAATGTCATTGAGTTCTCATAATCTAATAGGACTCTGAATGGATGGTATAATAAAGATCCCATTTGTTTTCTTCATGAAGGAAGTCCACCTATACTGAGGCCTTCTTGAAAATGGCAGTAAAGCCATGCCTTGGGCAGGAAGTTGGTGGTAAATGTTCTGTTTTTCAACATGGCCAATCAAGTGTCAACAAGCTAATTAATGACCAGCAATGGGCAATGTGACCAATTTGAATTGAGGAGGTTGGCTCTGTACCTAGGAGGGCATCGGGCACCCCGATGGGGTATCATGTGAACTGGCAATCAGTCCCAGCCACCAATTTAAAGGCTTCCTTCCCTCTCACTCTCTTAATACTATTTCTATTATTCTATAAAAATTGCACAGATATTCTACTAACAAGCAAGCATTGCCATGGTTATTGATGGACAGCTGCTATGTGCAACCACAGTCCCATTTCTAGGCTCTTATGTCCACCCATGTGTTGCTTCCCTGTACCTGGTGTGAATCACTCGCAACATTTTCCTCTTGTGACTACCGAAAAGTAGAGTGGACAATTTAAAATTGCAATTGATCGTATTACTTTTTAAAATAAGCCTAATGTCTCTTGAATTGTTTTTAACAACAGAGCAGGTAGTATTGGAGACCAGTAGGATGATGTCTGATGGCTGTCTTTGTGGCATCGTGCCGTATTTTACCAAATATTGGGTGCCTTGATTTGTGGTTTTAAAATCCAGGCCTATGTTACCGATAGCGTCTGAGCAAACTGTAGAATATTAATAAAATGTCATGGCCATTGTGCGATTTTGCAGAATTGTATTGGAGACAATGCTACAATCAATGGGCAATGTAATGGAGATGATGGTACAAATCAATGAGCAATGTAATTGAAACAATCTTACAATTACATTACTCATTGACTTGTGTTGAAGGAAAGGCATTGCTCATTCAATGACTCTTATGTTGAAGGAAAGGCTACAATCAACATGAAAGGAAGCAGTCCAGTCCATCATGCTGTTGTCTGCTGACAAATAGCCATTCAATCTAATTCCACTTTCTATTTCTTGGTCCATAGTCTTGTAGAGTACAGCTCTTTAAGTACCTTCAAAAACTCGTTAGATATTATAAGAGTTTCAGCATCTACCATCATTTATCCCTAAATCCCTACCAGCCAGATCCCTACCACTCATTGCATGAAAACAATTTTCTCTCCAATCCTCAATAAACCTCCAAATCCATCTACCTCTAAATCTATGCCCCTGCTTATGGACCACTCAACTATGGAAAATATACATTCTATCCAAAAGGACATGAAAACTGTGGAGAGAACTTGAGCTTAGGTTGGCACAGAGGCTATATTCATGTAAGTTATTTAAGCTTGAATAATTTAGTCAAGCATAATTTGAGACACTGAGAGCAGCATCAAGGCTGATGGAAAACAGCTTATTTTTCTTAAAATTAAACTGTGAGGATTGTATTGTTCCCATAAACATATTGACAATTTTACAAAAATAGAATAGAATCCATACAGTGTGGCTAGATGCCATTCAGCCTATCGAGTCCACACCAACCCGCTGAAGATCACCCCACCCAGATCCACTCCCCTCGCCCATCACCATGCATTTCTAATGGTTAATCCACCTAACTTGCACATCTTTGGATTGTGGGAGGAAACCAAAGCACCTGGAAGAAACCCAAGCAGACACAGGGAGACTATGCAAACTCCACATGGACAGTCATCTAAAGGTGGAATCAAACCAGGATTTAAGTGCAGTGGTTAGTAGTGCTAACCACTGAAACACCATGCTACCCAAAGGAGGCTTCTTTAAAGGGCTTTGAAATAACCTTGGAAGTCTGAAAAAGAGGATGTGTGCATGACTGTCATTGTCCCAGAGACTTAATTACTAGCTAACAGCCAAACACTCTGAACAATTATCCACTGTTGATCTATATTGAAACTTGTCAAAGATCATTTGAAAACGAGGGTTCATCCCCGACTTAACACATATTCATTTTAATTGCATAAAAGACAATGAATTTTGAATTTCCTTACTGCAGTCTGGTTGAATACTGAAGTATAGAATTAGTATTGCTCTGACAATCCATGAGTCGTTTGGAGGATAAATCTCCTGTCTCTTAATATTTCTGTTTATTTTAGTGCAGACTAGCAGTAATATTGTTCAGATGTGTTTATATGCAAGGATGTTTGGTGGTTAACTGAAGCATTTGAGTGTGGCCTCACTATTTCTTTAATTATTTGGTCTGTTGGGACCAGAAATGACCGTATGATATATTTACCCCTTCTAATTTCACTGAGTCTCACTTTGAGTACCTTTACTCCAAAGAAAGCAAGTCTAATATATCCTATCATAACTAAAATTCTCCACTGAGGGCAACATCATGTTATAACGGCTCTGTAAAGTTGCTTGAGTGATCATACCTTTCCTTAAGTTTAGGGACCAGAACCACATGCCTCACTTCAGCTAGACCTAATTTATATTTAGTACAGTCCCAGTCTAATCTCCTCACTCTTTCATTCACTGTTTTATTTAATAAAGACAAGCATCCTGTATACCACTTTGACTACTTTATCTACCTGTCAGCCACCTTCAAAAATTTTTGATTTGCACTCCAAGATGTTCCACACATCTCAGTATCCTTACCATTTATTCTGTTTTGTCTTGTTAGCTTTCCCAGGTGTATGAACTCACACTTTTCTGGACTGACTTCCATTTGACACTGTTTCGCCCACCTGACTTGTGATTAATATCTTTCTGTAATTTACACTGGTTGATGTAATGCCCATCATTCAGTAGTGCAAATCCTAATGATTACAGGCCTATTAGATAGTTTGCATTGATATATAAAGCTTTGGAGTATCTAATTATAAATAATATTATCATGTTTATAAATAAAGAGAAAATAGTTAGAAATGACAACACATATCAAATGGTTCATTATGAGGTCAGAAGTGGGGATGTTCACTGATGATTGTGCAATGTTCAGCATCATTTGTGACTCCTCAGGTATTGAAGCAGTCCATACACAAATGCAACAAGATCTGGACAATATCCAGTCTTAAGCTGACAAGTGGCAAGTAACATTCGCGCCACGCCGTCACCAATAAGAGATAATTTAACCACTGCCCCATGACATTCAATCGTGTCACCATCACTGATTTCTCCCAGTATCAACATCCTGGGGATTATCATTGATCAAAACATGGATGGCCAAGGAGCTGGTGTATGGGAGAAGGATTCACATTTTTGGATCACTGGAAGCTGTTTTGGGGTAGAAGTGACCTGTACTAGAAGGATGGATTGCACTTAAATTGGAAGGGGACTATTATATTGGCAGGGAGATTTGCTAGAGTTACTCAGGAGGATTTAAACTAGTAAGGTGAGAGGGGTGGGACCCATGGAGATAGTGAGGAAAGATTTCAATTTGAGACTGGTATAGTTTAGAACAAAGGCAGTTCAAACAGTCAGGGCAGGCAGGGACAAGGTAGGACTGATAAACTGCATTTATTTCAATGCAAGAGGCCTAACAGGGAAGGCAGATGAACTCAGGGCATGGTTAGGAACATGGGACTGGGATATCATAGAAATTACAGAAACATGGCTCAGGTATTAGGTAAGAATTTTCGAAAGCTGATTGAAGACAGATGCGCGCAAGTAAAGGGATGGCTGGAAAATGGGAAGCCTTCAGGAATGAAATAACGAGAATCCAGAAAAAAGTATATTCCTGGTAGGGTGAAAGGAAAGGCTGGTAGGTATAGGGAATGCTGGATGGCTAAAGAAATTGAGGGTTTAGTTAAGAAAAAGAAGGAAGCATATGTCAGGTATAGACAGGATAGATCGAGTGAATCCTTAGAAGAGTATAAAGGCAGTAGGAGCATACTTAAGAGAGAAATCAGGAAGGCAAAAAGGGGACATGAGATAGCTTTGGCAGATAAAGTTAAGGAGAATCCAAAGGGTTTTTACAAATACATTCAGGACGAAAGGGTAACTAGGGAGAGAATAGGGCCCCTCAAAGATCAGCAAGGCGGCCTCTGTGTGGAACCGCAGGAGGTGGGGCAGATAGTAAACAAGTATTTTGCATCAGTGTTTACTGTGGAAAAGGACATGGAAGATATAGACTGTAGAGAAATCGATGGTGACATCTTGAAAAATATCCATATTATAGAGGAGGAAGTGCTGGATGTCTTGAAGTGCATAAAAGTGGATAAATTCCCAGGACCTGATCAGTTGTAAGCTAGAACTCTGTGGGAAGCTAGGCCTCTTACTGGGATATTTGTATCATCGATAGTCACAGGTGAGGTGCTGGAAGAGTGGAGGTTTGCTAACATGGTGCCACTGTTTAAGAAGGACGGTAAGGACAAGCCAGGGAACTATAGACCAGTGAGCCTGAAGTTGGTGGTGGGCAAGTTGTTGGAGGGAAATCCTGAGGGACAGGATGTACTTGTATTTGGAAAGGCAAGGACTAACTAGGGATAGTCAACATAGCTTTTTATGCGGGAAATCATGTTTCACAAACATGATTGAGTTTTTTGAAGAAGTAACAAAGAGGATTGATGAGGGAAGAGTGGTAGATATGATCTATATGGACTTCAGTAAGGTGTTCGACAAGGTTCCCCATGGGAGACTGGTGAGCAAGGTTAGATCTCATGGAATACAGGGAGAACTCGCCATTTGGATACAGAACTGGCTCAAAGGTAGAAGACAGAGGGTGGTGGTGGAGGGTTGTTTATCAGACTGGAGGCCTGTGACCAGTGGAGTGCCACAAGGATCAGTGCTGGGTCCATTACTTTTCATCATTTATATAAATGATTTGGATGTGAGCATATGAGGTATAGTTAGTCAGTTTGCAGATGACACCAAAATTGGAGGTGTAGTGGACACCGAAGAAGGTTATCTCAGATTACAACGGAATCTTGATCAAATGGGCCAATGGACTGAGAAGTGGCAGATGGAGTTTAATTTAGATAAATGTGAGGTGCTGCAAATTGTAGCAGGACTTATACATTTAATGGTAAGATCCTAGGGAGTGTTGCTGAACAACGACACCTTGGAGTGCAAGTTCATAGCTCCTTGAAAGTAGAATCTCAGGTAGATAGGATAGTGAAGAAGGCGTTTGGTATGCTTTCCTTTATTGGTCAGAGTATTGAGTACAAGAGTTGGGAGGTCATGTTGTAGCTGTACAGGACATTGGTCAGGCCACTATTGGAATATTGTATGCAATTCTGGTCTCCTTCCTATTGGAAAGATGTTGTGAAACTTGAAAGTGTTCAGAAAAGATTTACAAGGATGTTGCCAGGGTTGGTGGATTTGAGCTATAGGGAGAGGTTGAATAGGCTGGGGCTGTTTTCCCTGGAGTGTCAGAGGCTGAGGGGTGACCTTATAGAGGTTTACAAAATCATGAGGGGCATGGATAGGGTAGATAGAGAAGGTCTTTTCCCTGGGGTCAGGGAGTCCAGAAGTAGAGGGCATAGGTTTAGGGTGAGAGGGGAAAGATATAAAAGAGACCTAAGGGGCAACTTTTTCACACAGAGGGTGGTGCGTGTATGGAATGAGTTGCCAGAGGAAGTGGTGGCATCTCATGCAATTGCAACATTTGAAAGGCATCTGGATGGGTATATGAATGGGAAGGGTTTGGAGGGATTTGGGCTGGGTGCAGGCAGGTGGGACTAGATTAGGTTGGGATGTCTGGTCGGCAAGGATGCTTTGGACCGAAGGTCTCTTTCCGTACTGTACATCTCCATGACTCTCTGACTCTGAAACCTCAACTGGACTTACTGCATAAATGCAGTGACTACAAAAGATGGTCAGAGGCTGGGAATACTGCAATGAGTAACTCACCTCCTGACTTCCCAAAGCCTGTCCACCATCTATAAGGTGCAAGTCAGGAGTGTGATGAAATACTCACCACTTACAGCAGTATGTATTATCTACAAAATTCACCAAACATCTTCAGACAGCACCTTCCAAACCCATGACCACTTTCATCTAGAAGGACAGGAGCAGCAAATATTTGGGAACACCACCATCTTTAAGTTCTACTTCAAGCCACCCACCATCCTGACGTAGAAATATATTACTACTCCTTCACTGTCGCTGAGTCAAAAGGCTGGAATTCCCTGTCTAATGACACTTGGGTCAACCCACAGCAGGTCGACTGAATTGGTTCAAGAAGGCAGCTCACCGCCACCTTCTCAAGGACAACTTGGGAAGGGCAATAAATACTGGCCAGCCACACGCCCCACAAAACGAATTTTTTTTAAAAAAAAAACATGCTTGACAAATTTTGATTTCATAGAATCCCTACAGTGTGGAAACAGACTATTTAGTCCAATATGTTCACACCAACCCTCCAAAGAGTAACCCACCCAGACCCATTATTCTATATTTACCCTTGACTAATGCACCAAATCTACACATCTCTGAATACTGTTGGTAATTTAGCATGGCCAATTCACCTAACCTGCACATCTTTGGATTTTGGGAGGGAACTGGAGCATCCAGAGAAAACACTCACAGACATGGGGGCAAATGTGCAAACTCCACACAGAGAGTTGCCCAAGGCAGGGATAGAACCTGGGTCCCTGATACAGTGAGGCAGCAGTACTAACCACTGTGCCACCTTCTTTGAGAAAGTAACAGGCAAGGTGAATAGCATTCATTATTGTGAATGTAGGTGAATGCTAAAGAAAAACAGAAGGCAGAATGGGTAAGTCTAATTTGGACTGTTTGTTGGTGGGAGCGATGCTCATGGTGGGAGGGGATGATGATGGAGACCTCTTAGATGAATGGCCTGTTGCTGGGTTTAACTTCCAAGTGTATATATCTAAATGGGAATATGAAGATAGAATTAGAATGCAAAAACAAAAAAATTACTGTACAAAGTGAGGCTACGGAAAATAAGAAACTTTCCATTCTCTCCCTCTCCGTGGAATAAAGGAAATGTAGAAAAGCAGAACCTGATAATTTTCTATTGATTAACTTCCTCAGGAAAACAGAATTTATACCGTTTGAAAGAAGATCAAAGTTTGTAAGGGTAAGAGTGGACCAAATTGATCAAATATTCCATTGAGTAGCACGCCTGTTGACTATTAGCTGTAGCTAAATTTGTAGTACTCTCATCTAAGTCAGAAGATTGTGGCTTAATTTTCTGTCCAGAGACTTGTGCAGGAAAATACTTAAGCTGATACTCCAGTGCAATACTGAAGGGTTCCAGTATTATTGAATGTGTTCTTAGGACGTAATGTTAAGTCGGGACCACATGTAACTTATTTAGATACAGGAGATGCAATGGCATTATTTTGAAGAAGAGCAGACGAGTAACCCCTGGTGTCCTGGTCAATATTTAACCCTCAAACAACTTCAAAAAACAGATGATCTGTTTACTGTCACATTGCTGTTTGTGGGGTCTAGCTGTGTGCAGATTGGCTGCTTCATTTTCCACAAAAGAGCAGCAGCTGTTGCTTTGGGATAGCCTGAGATGATGAACGGTAGATTTTATTTCTTTGTTCTACTGCAACCAAAATAGAATTCTGTTTTTATTCAATAGTGAAGTTGTAATGCAACATTTTTACAGTTTGTTTGATTGATCTTTGAGGTTGGGGAAACAGAATTTTCTTTCAAAAAAGTACTAATTGTAGATGATATCTCACGTATTCCTGCAGAATTCATGTTTTCTGATAGAGTTCTATAGACAGATTAATGTTTCACCTTCACACAATTGCAATTATATTTTCATGTTATTGGGTCACTTATTCAATTCAACATATGCAGAATTTTTTCAAGTTGTGCTATGATCAAGCAATATAATTTAAATTAGGTATTTAGAAAATAACAAGATTTGAAAGGAAAATCAGCCAGAGGAAAAAAATACAGGCATTATTTGCTCACTTGGCAACATGGTGGCTCAGTGGTTAGCACTGCTGCCTCACAGCGCCAGGGACCTGGGTATGATTCCCACCTCGGGCAACTGTCTGTGTGGCGTTGGCATATTCTCCCTGTGTCTGCATGGGTTTCCTCCCAAAATCTGAAGATGTGTAGGTCAGGTGAATTGGTCATGCTAAATTGCCCCAAGTGTTAAGTGCATTAGTTAGGGGTAAAGATACGGTAAGGGGAATGGGTCTGGTGTGTTACTCTTTAGAGGGTCGGTGTGAACTTGTTGGGCCAAATGGCCTGTTTCCATACTGTAGGGAATTTAATCACTTTTCTCTCCCTCTCCCACTCTCTTTCATTTATTCATTTTTAATTCTTGGTTGCTGTATATGGTAACCCAGAGGCTGCCAGCCTTTGTCACCATCTTGGTGCTGTTTCTGTGGCTGTGTTGTTATGATCACAGTCTTTATATTTCTTTGTTCATCTCTCCATGTGGCCTTCTGCTCCTCCTTTACTCTTGGTCCTTTTACCTTCTCCCTTTCAGATGGCCTTTGCTCTGTTGTATCTTCTTTTTGTGGACCTGTAAAAGACCCAGGATATATCTTCTCTTTGCATTTTCAGGACTGAATCAGTCAAGTAATTCCATCAATATTTTTAGAAAAGAAAACACACTTTGAAAAATCTGCGAAAATCTATTTTCTGACCAGCATGAACTGTCTGTGAGTATAACATAAAATATATGTTGATGGCTTCTTTGACTACCTGCTTAAACTGAAAACCTGCCCTAAACGTCACATTTTTGCTCCAATAATATGCATAAATTGACATTGCATTTTAGAATAAAGGAGTAGAACTCATATTTGTGGACTTTGAAAGATGAATCATGAGTTGTGATTTGTTTTTCTCTGCACCCACTTGCATGTGTAGAGATGTAATTAATTTCTATTGATGCAATTGTCAATGCTACAATTTAAAATGTCACAGTGTAGTTTGATGGCATTGCACAAACACAACCAAACTCTCATCTTAATCGCAACAATATAGATCGTTCAGATTTTACAGCCAGGATCAATCCCATAATGATAGGAACCAGTAATGTTTGCCTGCGCTGTGAATACAAACTGAAATCATTCAAAAAGTGGTGCAACCCTTTAGATATGTCAAACAATGATAATTAAATGTTAATGCTATCACTGTGAAATATGGATAGTTTATTAAAATTAATATTACACTGCTGAATGGAAAAGGCTTGAATTAGATTTAATCATCAGAGGAAATCCAGGTTATAGATTTCTCATCAAAGACTTCCTCTTCAAGTTGCTGATTCAATCTGTGGATTTTCATCACTTATAGTATGCTTATAAGTAAAATAAAGATGCTCATTCCCATAGGACCATAGGGTTGCTCTCTCTGAGACTCCGGGAATAATAGATTGTTTTAAAAATGTATCTCGAGGATCATGTGTAATTAATAGTGCATATTTGAATTGCTTGACAAGCTGTAAATAAAATTTGGAAGAACATGCTTCATTTGCATATTAATGATCATTGAGAATCACGGCCAGTCTCTGGTTAAACCTTGACACTTAGCTTAGCAAATATATCCAATGAATATGTTGCCCACATTAAGTAGGGGACTTGCTATTTGGAGTCATTGTATCCAAAGTAATCTGGACGTGGATTTCTGCTCCCAGAGAGGAGAGAAGAATGGAGATTAACTGATGAGACTCCAAAAGTCAAATTTTTGCCATTGAGATAAGCTTTAGCAACTAGGTTCTCCCTCCTCAGACATAAGTCAAACCTCTTACCATCAGGTGTCAAAAGCCTCATGTGCATACAGTTGCAATTCATCAATTAACACAACTTGCTGAAATTAGCTTTGTTTTCCCAATTAACTTCTGCCTAATTGAGATACTCGATGCTTCAGATGCTTGGCTGGACATAACAAGTGCTTACCTGGAAACTTGATTTTCAGCTTCCAGTCGGGGTACTTATTTTGCCTGTTTGCCTGCACTAATTTGCCATCTGTGAAGAACTGCATTGCCATTCTCGCATTGGTTTATGTGATGGCGAGGGGCATTTCCAGCCTTTATCCACTTGGAAGTACCTATTGTAGTTGTAAAGCTAATAACGAAAAGACAATGAATGTTGAGTCAGCAACTCATGGCTGTAGGGCAAATGTAAGCAGTAACATGGAAGGGTGTGAGTGAAGGGTACAGTGCTGTGTTACTGTCAGAGAAGCATGTGTTGCAGTGTAGTGGAAACACAGTGCATGTGAATGGAAAGCTTGGCAATGTGTGAACATAAAAGGAAAGGTGTGGTCAGCAGGACAAGGTGGGCTCCTGATAGTCAGAGGGACTGTCACAGTCAGTACAGGGGCTGCGCCTTTTCTAATTTGGGGAGGTGGTATCAGTCACAGTCAGTCAAGTGGATGGTCTAATTAAGGCAGGCAAATTGTAATGGGTCTTACTGGTCAGTCTATTGGGGACATCGTGAAAATTCAGAGTAGGAAAATTGGCTATGGTCAACTGGGGGGAATTGGTTGTAGATTAACCAGGGTGGGGGTGTTTGTAGGATCTTTCAATGATGTTGTTGAGGCTGTCAAGTCTAGGGTTTGATCTGGTTGCATTGGCTAGCTGATGGAGTGATCATAGGCAATTAAAAGTAAAAGGGTGGACTCTTATAGGGTAGGGGACAGTACTGTTGCTGGGAGATATGTCACTGAAATGATGGGTGAGTGAGGGTCATCAGGGTGACAAGGATTGTTCCAAATGGGTATGTTATTGTGGGTCACAGGTGAAGGTTGGAATTTATAGCAGTGAACACAAATTCGGCAGCTCATAATCTTGATCTGAACATCAACTGCACAATGTGCATTCATTTTTGAGAAGACTACACCAAAAGTGGAGGGGCTTCTGTGGTACAATGGTCATTTCATAGAGTCATAGACATGTACAGCATGGAAACAGACCTTTCGTTCCAACCCGTCCATGCCAACTAGACATCCCAACCCAATCTAGTCCCACCTGCCAGCACCCAGCCTATGTACCTCCAAACCCTTCCTAATCATATACCCATCCAAATGCCTCTTAAATGTTGCAATTGTACCAGCCTCCACCACATTCTCTGGCAGCTCATTCCATACACGTATCATCCTCTGCGTGAAAAAGTTGCCCCATAGGTCTCTTTTATATCTTTCCCTTCTCACCCTAAATCTATGCCCACTAGTTCTGGACTCCCTGACCCCAGGGAAAAGACTTTGTCTATTTATCCTATCCATGGCCCTCATAATTTTGTAAACCTCTATAAGGTCACCCCTCAGCCTCTGACGCTCCAGGGAAAACAGCCCCAGCCTGTTCTATGCCCTCTAGTTCTGGACTCCCCAACCCCAGGGAAAAGACTTTGTCTACTTACCTTATCCATGCCCCTCATAATTTTGTAAACGTCTATAAGGTCACCCCTCAGCCCTTTCAAGTTTCACAACATCTTTCCAATAGGAAGGAGACCAGAATTGCACGCAATATTCCAACAGTGGCCTGACCAATGTCCTGTACAGCCACAACATGACCTCCCAACTCCTGTACTCAATACTCTGACCAATAAAGGAAAGCATACCAAATGCCTTCTTCACTATCCTATCTAC
>NC_057741.1:16023934-16030804 GCF_004010195.1 Chiloscyllium plagiosum | reverse complement strand
GTTTCCTCCCACAGTCCAAAAATGTGCAGGTTAGGTGAATTGGCCATGCTAAATTGCCTGTAGTGTTAGGTGCAGGGGTAAACATAGGGGAATGGATCTGGGTGGGTGAGCTTCGGCGGGTCGGTGTGGACTTGTTGGGCCGAATGGCCTGTTTCCACATTGTAAGTAATCTAAAAAGACCTAAATTGCCTGTAGTGTTAGGTGCAGGGGTAAACATAGGGGAATGGATCTGGGTGGGTGAGCTTCGGCGGGTCGGTGTGGACTTGTTGGGCCGAATGGCCTGTTTCCACATTGTAAGTAATCTAAAAAGACTGCATCTTATGATATTTCAGCTAATATGTTCTGACATACATGAAGAAGGGTGGTAGGGGATATGGTAGGAACGCTTATAGAAACTGCTGTTTACCAGGGCCACATTGTTTTGGGACAATATAAAATAGGTCAGGATGGTTGTGGGCGGCACGGTGGCACAGTGGTTAGTACTGCTGCCTCACAGCGCCAGAGACCCGGGTTCAATTCCCGCCTCAGGCGACTGACTGTGTGGAGTTTGCACGTTCTCCCCGTGTCTGCGTGGGTTTCCTCCGGGTGCTCCGGTTTCCTCCCACAGTCACAAAGATGTGCAGGGCCAGGTGAATTGGCCATACTAAATTGCCCGTAGTGTTAGGTAAGGGGTAAATGTAGGGGTTTGGGTGGGTTTCGCTTCGGCGGGTCGGTGTGGACTTGTTAGGCCGAAGGGCCTGTTTCCACACTGTAATGTAGATTTTAGATTAGATTAGATTAGATTACAGTGTGGAATCTAAAATCTAATCTAATGGTTATTGTGTATGGGAAGGGGTATTATCAGGTGAGAAGGCAATCGAACTATTGTTCCTCAAGCATCTGTGATGTTGGGAGTGAGGTGCTGTCCTCTGAAGATACAGCAATGCAGAATTACATGGAGTGGACACTGGCTGGGCACTTAGTATCAGACCGACATCTGAGGACTAGCCTAGATTTTTGGGGGAAAGATGGGAGGGCAAAAGCATCCAACTAATAGAACTGCCAATGCTCACTTCTTATTCCCACAGATCTTCTGAAAGATCAACCCTACCATTCTTTTTATGCTCTTACAGGCCCAAAGGAAGTGTAACCAAAGGCTCCCAAAAGGACAGAATCAGTAGTGAAGGCAGTTGGCTGCACTACAGCTTGCAGAGGGAGTAGGAGCAAGAGACGTGTGACAATTTTGAAAGAGCTCTGATGAAAATCTGCAGGTTTCAGTGCAGCCAGATCAATGACAGCTCGTGTGTCGAAGATGCCTCAGGATGTCTTGACACACCTAGGCCAACACCTGTGGTCACAAGCACTGGGTGGCAAGTCCAACTTGATGGCCTTAAAGGTGACAGCTGCCCTTAATTTCTATTTCAATTGATTATTTCAGAGAGCCACTGGGACTTCTGTGGCATTTCACATGCGTCATCTCGTATTTGCATTTGGAAGGTCACTGCTGCTGTACTGCAGCCAACTGTCTTTACTATTGTTTCTGTCCTTTCAGGAGCCTTAGATTACAATTCCTTTGGGCTTGTAAGACCATGTGTGGACTCAGCTGGCTAATATGGTATGGATAAATAACTTTAAAAATCTATGATTAATGGAAGTGATATTCCATTATAGTACCTATAGGAGAGATTAAGGAATTAAGAAGGTTTAATGCAAGATATGAATAAGTACAAACATAATAAATACGAGAATCTGGTTAAACATAACTACAAGGACTCTAGTGAGCTGGTACAGATATATCTGTTCCTTCCAAACTCCTTGTCTTCAACCACAGGTTGTATGTGATATTAGTGGAATGGGTGCTGCCAGTACCATTACACAACATCTTCCTCCAATCTATTTTCCCCATAGTTAACCAATCCTACAACTGTGTATATGCTGATATTAGATTTACCACTCTCAATTGTCCCCCAAAGTTTCTGACTTCATCAATATAGGCAGTTAAGAGATTTTCAATTCTTGTAAAACATATTTCCTTCGGACTTCGAAGAACAATAGATCTCTTGCTTGGGGACTATTGATTATGATTTCTCTGCTCAACTCATCTCTTCGCTATAACTTACAAAGGATATGTTTCTTTAGAGATGTTGTTGATGGTCCATTACATTACCTGAAAGACATTTAATCTCCTGAATTTTCTTGCTGGAAGAAAGCTGCTCTTCTGAAACAAATGCTTCCTTCCTTGTGCAGTCGCTTTATTATTGGGAGAGAAAGTCTTTTTTTTTCAGTGCCTTAGATGCTTAAACCAGGAAATTTTTATCTTCCTCACTATGTCCTTGGATCTATGGATGTTTTCCTGTCTTCCATGGAATTGCATGCAGCTTATATCCCTTGGGTTATTGATCAGACTGGACATCCTCAGTTGCTCATTGTGGTTGTTTAACTGATGAAAAAAACATTTACAATCTTTCAGTCATATTCCTGAATGAATGCTGTTCACTCAACACTATCTTTGTCATCAAGATTTGTCACAGACAGGGGGAAGAATTGTTTGTATTATTCTTTTCATACATTTTTAGATATTTTACACTTCTTTTTCTCTGTCTGTGACAAATGTGATTTTTAAATTGTTTCTTATTTCTTCTCCCTTTCACAGATTAGGTGGTTGCGTTTATTCTTTTAATACATGTTTAAATATTTTACACTTCTTTTTCTCTGTGACAAATGTGATTTTTAAATTGTTTCTTATTTCTTCTCCCTTTCTCAGATTAGGTGGTTGTGTTTTCCTCAAATCCTGTTTCTTAAATCCAATTTAAAAATGACTCACGGCAAACTCTTTAGTCTTAAAACTAAGTAGTGTTTATTAAATGCATTAAAAACCTGAAAGAATGGTTCGCACGTTTGTGCACACAGCATACAAAGAAAGAAAAAAGGAACAGACAGAAGTTACAATGGCAAATTACTTAAAAATCAAAGACATTGACATTAATTCATGTTAACTGGATTCCAGTATATCAATATCAGGTGAAGGTGCGCAATTGGCTAGTCTGGCCTTTTTGTAGCAACATGCAAGTGGATTGCAGTTGAAAACACAACCGTATAACTCCTGTGTGCTAGAAAATTAGTTAAATCCTCAAGCAAAGTACTGGATTTTTTTCTGAAAGTCAGATCTTGAGAGAGGCTTAGG
Source organism: Chiloscyllium plagiosum (assembly GCF_004010195.1). NCBI lineage: Eukaryota > Metazoa > Chordata > Chondrichthyes > Orectolobiformes > Hemiscylliidae > Chiloscyllium > Chiloscyllium plagiosum. The sequence continues at coordinate 16,027,641 of NC_057741.1, read as the reverse complement.
CTGGAGGGAGGGAGGCATTAGTTGAACCTTAAGCTGCTATTTGCTATTTCTCTTCTGGTGCAAAACTCAAACTCTGCAACAAAGTCAAAACTATGTCATTAAAATTATTCAATCACAAGCAGTTTCAGTCATTTCACCTGGGTTCAGGGGAAGCTGACTTTAGTTAATAAGGTGACATTAGTCTGGTTGTATCTGGTTGAAAACTATTACTTGTTTTAGGAGATAATTAAGATAATTTTCATACATAGAGTCATAGAGATGTACAGCATGGAAACAGACCCTTCAGTCCAACCCGTCCATGCCAACCAGATATCCTAACCCAATCTAGTCCCACCTGCCAGCACCCGGCAGTTTCCATTGTTCCCAAACTGGCTCAGGTAGACATCTTGTCTATTTTTCTTTTCTGTGGGATTGTTTGGAATGATGTAATGTAAGGTCAGCTTTGACAATTCTGTACAATTTCAGAGTTCACACAAGTCGTGAAATCTTCAATTCATTTGAAGTCTCTGGCCAGAATTGAGCCTTGTCAGTACAGCTGTCAATGTCTAATTGTCTCTGGTGTTTCCTTTCCAATACATCTTCTCAATGGGAAACTAGATTTTTATTCCTGATGAAAGGCTTTTGCCCGAAACATCGATTTCGCTGCTCCTTGGATGCTGCCTGAACTGCTGTGCTCTTCCAGCACCACTAATCCAGAATCTGGTTTCCAGCATCTGCAGTCATTGTTTTTACCTCGTTAAACTAGAATAAGCCTAGCGTTTAAAAAAAACTGTCATACAAAATGGGTGCCATTGGCAATGAAACATTAACTAATATAGCATGAAGAACCATTACCTCATACAGCATTTTTATATATTTCTATATATTTTAAGTATTTCCCAAATAAATAATTTAATAAATGTTGGTATGAACACTATATTTGATTTTTTTTTTGCAAGCACATTTGGGTAGCTGCTCACATCAGTCAGCTAACGCTGTTAGCGCAAGAAAATATTTAAGTAAATAGATCCTCATTTTAATCACTTACTTTTTGCACTTCCGTCATTCTAATCTCCTATAAGTTGTTTGGGGTTATAATTAGTATGAAAGTAATTAGAGTCATAGTCATAGAGATGTAAAGCATGGAAACCAACCCTCCAGTCCAACCCATCCATGGCCACCAGATATCCAAACCAAATCTACTCCCACCTGCCAGCACCCAGCCCATATCCTTCCAAACCCTTCCTATTCATATACCCATCCAAATGCCTTTTAAATGTTGCAGTTATACAGCCTCCGCCACTTCCTCTGGCAGCTCATTCCATACACGTACCACCCTCTGCGTGAAAAAGTTGCCCCTTAGGTCTTTTTTATATCTTTCCCCTCTAACCCTAAACCTATGCCCTCTAGTTCTGGACTCCCCGACCCCAGGGAAAAGACTTTGCCTATTTACCCTATCCATGCCCCCCATGATTTTGTGAACCTCTATAAGGTCACCCCTCAGCCTCCAACGCTCCAGGGAAAACAGCCCCAGCCTGTTCAGCCTCTCCCTATAGCTCAAACCTCCAATCCTGGCAACATCCTTGTCGGAGAAATTACCCAGTTAAATAGAGACCACACAAGCGCAGATTGGGTGAAATTGACAAGCTGTTTATTACAAGTGATATCGCTGGAAGAGAAATTGACCATACTGACACAGATCAAGGGTTCTCTTCCTCGAGTAGTAGGTACAGGCAGTTTTATAGGCGAACAGCAATGTGGTATGGTTACAGTACAATCAAGAGTAAAACACAATCAATGGGAGGACAATTGGCCATCCGGTAGCAGCAATCACTCCGTGATTGAGTTAGGAGATTCCGATCCTTCGTGAGAGTAAGTGCTAATGTCTCTCATCTTGGCATCAATGGGTTTCCATTGTGGTTAATCCACAAGCAAGGTACCTTGGTGCTTTTTAGTCTGAGCATCCTTTGTGGAGTTCCAGTATGTGTGAGGAGCGAGGCTGTCCTTAGGGCTTCAAGAGCAGTTGTGCTGAGTGAGTGCTAGGAAGTCTATTATCAGGCTGTCTCGGGAAGTGTTTTCCCTGATCTGGAAGTGGTTTGAGTCATCTCCTGTTTGCTCCCTAGTGTCTTAGTTAGCCTGTTTAGTCAAGGCTGTGGCACTCTGGGTAGATTCTGTTGTGACTTAGGCAGACATGGTTCCTTATATTCTTTGTGGCCATGCTGTGGGTGGACAGGGAAGTGGATTTTCTCCTACAATCCTTGTAAATCTTTTCTGAACCTTTTCAAATTTCACAACATCCTTCCCATAGCAGGGGGACCAGAATTCCATGCAGTGCTCCAAAAGTGGCCGAATCAATGTCCTGCAACATGACCTCCCACATCTTATACTCACTGACCAATAAAGGCACGCATACCAAATACCTTCTTCACTATCCTGTCTATCTGTGACTCCACTTTCAAGTGTGTAAATTACAAGGCTTGACTGTGGGCATGTGAAACATGTATAAATGTGTGTGGCTTCCATTAGAGGATTGGTGGCTAGGGCAGCACAGTGGCTCAGTGGTTAGCACTGCTGCCTCACAGCACCAGGGTCCCAAGTTCGATTCCAGCCTTGGGTGACTGTCTGTGTGGAGTTTGCACATTCTCCCCGTGTCTGCGTGGGTTTCCTCCCACAGTCCAAAGATGTGCAGGTTGGGTGAATTGGCCATATTAAATTGCCCATAGTGTTAGGTGCATCAGTCAGAGGGAAATGGGTCTGGGTGGGTTACTCTTCAGAGGATCGGTGTGGACATGTTGGGCCGAAGGGCCTGTTTCCACATTGTAGGGAATCTGACCTAATCCCACCATCTGTTGATGGTTCAGCCAGGGTGAGTGGAGTATAAAAGAGTTATTGGATGAGCAGTTATTGTATGAGGATCAGATTGAATGGATCGATTGGAGAGACAGTTAGAAGCGATGAGAGATTTGCAACAGCAACAGTATGTGATGGATGGCAGTTATAGGAAGGGGGGAAAGTCTCAGATACTGTCACATAGATGAGTTAACTCTAGGAAGGGTAAGAGAGGTAGGCAGCTAGTGCAGGAATCTTTTATGGATATACTCATTTCAAACAGGTATGCTGTTTTGGAAAATGTAGGGGGTGATGGATTCTCAGGGGAACGTAGCACGAACAGCCAAGTTTCTGGTATTGAGACTGGCTCTAATGCAATGAGGTGTTTGTTGGGTTCCAAGAGATCAATTGTGTTGGGGGATTCTCTAGTTCGAGGTACATACAGACGTTTCTGTGGCCAGCAGGGAAAAAGCAGAATGGTGTGTTATTTCCCTGGTGCCAGGATCAAGGATGTCTCAGAGAGGGTGCAGAATGTTCTCACGGGGGAGAGGGGCCAGCAGGAGGTCATTGTCCACATTGGAACCAATGGCATGGGAAGGGAAAAGGTTGTGATTCTGAAGAGAGATTACACAGAGCGAGGTAGAAATTTGAAAAGGAGGTCCTTGAGAGTAGTAATATCTGGATTACTCCCAGTGCTACGAACTAGTGAGGGCAGGAATGGGAGAACAGAGCAGATGAATACATGGCTGAGGAGCTGGTGTATGGGGGAAGGATTCATATCTTTGGATCATTGGAATCTCTTTTGAGGTAGAAGTGACCTGTACAAGAAGGACGGATTGCACTTAAATTGGAAGGGGACTAATATATTGGCAGGGAGATTTGCTAGAACTGCTTGGGAG
>NC_057741.1:16021987-16023712 GCF_004010195.1 Chiloscyllium plagiosum | reverse complement strand
ATCCAGGGAAGTTATTTGGGTGGAACTGAGAAATAAGAAAGGGATAATCACCTTATTCAGATTGTATTTTAGACCCCCCCAATAGTCAGAGGGAAATTGAGAAACAAAATTGTAAGGAGATCTCAGTTATCTGTAAGAATAATAGGCTGGTTATGGTAGAGGATTTTAACTTTCCAAACATCAATTGGGACTGCCATAGTGTTAAGGGTTTAGATGGAGAGGAATTTGTTAAGTGTGTACAAGACAATTTTCTGATTCAGTATGTGGATGTACCTACGAGAGAAGATGAAAAACTTGACTTACTCTTGGGAAATGAGGCAGGGCAGGTGACTGAGGTATCAGTGGGAGTGCAATTTGGGGCCAGTGACCATAATTCTATTAGATTTAAAATAATGATGGAAAAGGATAGACCAGATCTAAAAGTTGACGTTCTAAATTGGAGAAAGTGCAATTTTGATGGTATTAGGCAAGAACTTTCGAAAGCTGATTGGTTCGCAGGTAAAGGGACGGCTGGAAAATGGGAAGCCTTCAAAAATGAGATAACGAGAATCCAGAGAAAGTATATTCCTGTCAGGGTGAAAGGGAAGGCTGGTAGGTATAGGAAATGCTGGATGACTAAAGAAATTGAGGGTTTTGTTAAGAAAAAGAAGGAAGCATATGTAAGGTATTGACAGGATAGATCGAGTGAATCCTTAGAAGAGTATAAAGAAAATAGGAGTAAACTTAAGAGGAAAATCAGGGGGGCAAAACGGGGACATGAGATAGCTTTGGCAAATAGAATTAAGGAGAATCCAAAGGGTTTTTACAAATGCATTAGGGACAAAATGGTAACTAGGGAGAGAATAGGACCCCTCAAATATCAGCAAGGCGGCCTTTATGTGGAGCCGCAGAAAATGGGGGAGACACTAAACTAGTATTTTGCATCAGTCTTTACTGTGGAAAAGGATATGGAAGATATAGACTGTAGGGAAATAAATGGTGACATCTTGCAAAATGTCCATATTACAGACGATGAAGTGCCGGATGTCTTGAAATGCATAAAAGTGGGTAATTCCCCAGGACCTGATCAGGTGTACCCAAGAACTCTGTGGGAAGCTAGAGAAGTGATTGCTGGGCCTCTTGCTGAGATGCTTGTATCATCGATAGTCACAGGTGAGGTGCTGGAAGACTGGAGGTTGGTTAACGTGGTGCCACTGTTTAAGAAGGGAGGTAAGGACAAGCCAGGGAACTATAGACCAGTGAGCCCAACGTCAGTGCTGGGCAAGTTGTTGGAGGGAACCCTGAGGGACAGGATATACATGTATTTGGAAAGGCAAGGATTGACTAGGAAGAGTCAACATGGCTATGTGTGTGGGAAATCATGTCTCCCAAACTTGATTGAGTTTTTTTGAAGAAGTAACAAAGAGGATTGATGAGGGCAGAGTGGTAGATGTGATCTATATGGACTTCAGTAAGGCGTTCGATAAGTTTCCCCATGGGAGACTAATTAGCAAGATTAGATCTCATGGAATACAGGGAGAACTAGCCATTTGGATACAGAACTGGCTCAAAGGTAGAAGACAGAGGGTGGTGATGAGGGTTGTTTTTCAGACTGGAGGCCTGTGACCAGTGGAGTGCCACAAGGATCAGTGCTGGGTCCTCTACTTTTTGTCATTTATATAAATGATTTGGATGTAAACATAAGAGGTATAGTTAGTAAGTTTGCAGATGACACCAAAATTGGAG
>NC_057741.1:16011258-16019368 GCF_004010195.1 Chiloscyllium plagiosum | reverse complement strand
TGCCTGGAGGAAGAGCGCCTCATCTTCCGCCTAGGAACCCTCCAACCACAAGGGATGAATGCAGATTTCTCCAGCTTTCTCATTTCCCCTTCCTCCCACCTTATCTCAGTCCCAACCCTCGGACTCAGCACCGCCTTCTTGACCTGCAATCTTCTTCCCGACCTCTCCGCCCCCACCCCCTCTCCGGCCTATCACCCTCACCTTAACCTCCTTCCACCTAATGCATTCCCAATGCCCCTCCTCCAAGTCCCTCTTCCCTACCTTTTATCTTAGCCTGCTTGGCACACCCTCCTCATTCCTGAAGAAGGGCTTATGCCCGAAACGTCGATTCTCCTACTCGTCGGATGCTGCCTGACCTGCTGCGCTTTTCCAGCAACACATTTTTCAGCACTTTCTCCTTGGTATATGAATAGGAAGGGTTTGGAGGCATATGGGCCAGGTGCTGGCAGGTGGGACTAGATTGGGTTGGGATATCTGGTCGGCATGGATGGGTTGGACCGAAGGGTCTGTTTCCATGCTGTACATCTCCATGACTCTATGACTCTATGACAGTTTGAACAGGCTGGGATTATTTCCACTGGAGGTTAGAAGAGTTAGGGGAACTTGAATAAAGTGTCTAAGATCCTGAATGGTTTTGACAAGGTGCACATAGAAAAGATTATTCCTCTTGTGTGTGAGTCCAGAACCAGAGAACTCTTTTATAATTAGGGGTCGCCTTTTCAGGAAAGAATGAAGGAGACCTTTTTTTCTCTCAGAGGGTTAACAACTTTCCTTTTCAGAAGACAGTGCAGTTGGCAGCATTGAATATTTTTAAAATGGAAGTGAATACATTCTTGTTAAGCAAAGGTATCAAGGGTTGTTGGTTGTAAATGGAAATGTGGAATTCATAACAAATACCAAACAGCCATGATCTTACTGAATGGTGGACCAGGCTGAAGGAGATAGATGGTTCATATGTTTGTCTGTTTGTAGGTGGGAGGCCAGGTATACTTCCATTTGTTTTGCAACTTGGTTAATTGTTTTCTTTAGTGTTTCATAACCCTCACCTCCTCAAACCTATTCCCTACTCATTAAAATCTATTGCCCTAGGACCACATCCCCATCATATTTAAGCTAAATGGAACCGATCAAAGGCACAGCGTGCCCTCACAGTTCAGTGATGCCTCCCTATATCATTTCCTCTTTGTCATCTTGACGCAAGGGTTCACCACATTGTATGATCACATTGTGAAGTGCACAACGTTCCATGACCATCCGTGAAACACATTGTGATGCGTTGTGTCGAGCCCCCTGGATCTGTCAAGGAAACAGAAATGGATATTTTCAATGTGCCAATACTTAGTTCAATGGTAGCTCTGGAGGAGGTGTGGATTTCATTGCAATGCTCTTCAGTGGCACTGGAGAGGTGTCTCAATGATGTCATTCAGCACATTCTGAGAAAAGATAGCCCTTGTCACCCAGCATCCAGCCATCCATCTGGGCAGGAACTTTAACACACTTAAGAAGCTGAGAATTCTTCCAGATATAGGAGGCATGGGAGTTTAGCAGCATGAGAGATGAGCTTATTGACTCTTAGGAGATTTGACAAGAGTAGATGTGGAAAGGTTGTTTTCCCTTGTTGAGAGGGTTTAGGATCAGTGGCACTGTTTTAGGTGAGTGGGTTGCCTAGTTAGGACTGATATAAAGATGAATCTCTTCTCTCAGAGGGTAGTTTTGTATTGCTGAGGGCTGTAGAGGTTAAAGAAATTAAGTATATTCAAGGCTGAGATAGATAGATAATTAGTAAGGGAATCAAAGATTGTGGGGATAAGGTAGGAAAGTGGAGTTGATAATTTAAGTCAGCCAGAATCATTCAGCAGAGCAAACGTGATTGACTGAGTGGCCCACCTCTGATCCTATGTTTTATGGCCATATGAACCTACTTGAAACTTTCAAAGTTATTCCGGAGCATGACAGGGGAATGTAGATAGGATGTTTCCTTGATTATGCTCGAAGCATGGTTCATAACCTCGGGATAAGGGATGGCCGATTTAGTGATGTTCATTCTTTTTGTTCTTCTTGAGTTCTTTGTCCAAAGACAAATCCAAGCTGGTATTCCCAACCTTCCAGGGAGGGCAGGAGGCAGGTCTCAAATCCACCTAGCCAGGGATTTTGTTTGATGTAGAATTTGATCTAATTAGTGTCTTAGATTGTTTTAGCATGACTTCCCTATATTTACCATTCCCTTTGAAAAGAAGCCAATGGTCCATTTGTTTTCAATATTACTGGCTAGTTTTCTGTAATTTATTCACCCCCAATCCCTCTGTACTGTAATTTTCTGCAGTCTTCTTCACTTAAATAATATTCAGCTCCTCTATTCTTCTTGACAAAGTACATAACTTCTTATTTTCCCACATTATATTAAATTTGCCAAGTTTTTGCCTACACGTTTAATCTGTCTATATCCCTCGACAGAATTTTTGTGTCATCCTCAGTCTTTCCACTAATTTTTGTGTTAACTACAAACTTGTTGTTAGTACATTCCCTTCCTAAGTAATTAATATACATTGTAATTATGGTCACAGCGCTGACCCCTGTGGCACTCCACTGGTTACAGGTTATGATTCTGAAAATCTCTCTGTCTTCTATTAGTTAACTAATCCTCCATCCTTATTAATATAGCATCTCAAACACCATGAAGTCTTACTTTATTAAGTAGCTTAATGTGTGTACCTTGTCATAAAATCCCTATAGTGTGGAAACAGACCGCTCAGCCCAACAAGTCCATACCGACTCTCTGAAAAGTAACCCACCCAGACCCATTCCCCCACCCTATTACTCTACATTTCCCTGACTAATGCACCTAACCTACACATCCCTGAACACTATGGGCAATTTAGCATGGCTAATTCACCTAACTTGCACATCTTTGGACAGTGGGAGGAAACTGGAGCACCCAGAGGAAACTCGCGCAAACTCCACGCAGACAGTCATCTGAGGCTAGAATCAAACCCAGGTGTCTGGCACTGAGAGGCAGCAGTGCTGACCACTGAGCCACCATGCCACCCTCATACACCTTCTGCAAATCTGAATAATTTATATCCACTGATTTCCTTCTGCCTTCCCTTCTGCTTAACTCCTCAACACTCTGATAAGATTACCTTACTTTCTTCACATCTCTACGAAATATAGTCCCAGTCTCCTCAATCTCTCATAATAGGGCAATCAAAGCATCCCAGGAATTAATCTGCTGAACTTACACTGCACTCCCATTATGGCAAGTATATCACCCCTTAGTTTAAAAAAAAAGGAAATTACAATACTCCAGGGTGAAATCTCACCAAGGTTATACTTAAAACTACAGCAAGATGTATCTTCATTCCTGTTCTCCAACTGTGTTGTGGTGAAAGCCAATGTACCATTTTGTCTTCTTAATTGTTTACTGAAATTCCTTGCAAAAATGCTAAACTTTAGTGATTCATGGGCAAAGACATTTAGGGAACTTTACAAGTCCCACCTCTTACCACTTAAGAAATATTCTGCCTTTCTGTTTTTTCCTCTCCTGAAGTGAAGAATTTGATGCTTATTCACAATATATTCCATCTGCCATGCTCTAGTCTATTCACTTAGTTGAAGGGTAGTAGTCATACTGAATGTAGTACTGACAGGAGTCACCATCTCCCAGGTGGTGCTAGTGAATACAAAAGAGCTGCCTTCCTCAGATTGGCTGGCATCTCTCAGCAGGCAGGAATTTGGGGTCTTTGAGTCTGTGGGAAGACTCGCTACTGGCCTGACAAGTGCTGAGTGGCATAACATGTAATGGGTCTTTCCGCAAAGAGGCAACAGGGAAGGCTTTCTAGCTGGTTTCGTAACTCCAAGCACCTTCATCCTTCTTTTATTCCTTCAGGTTAACATTGTGTTTTTAAATCTAGCATTTAAATGTAACTATTTCCAAGTTTTTTTTCTGGGGATGTATTAAAAATGACCAAAAATATGACAGAGACACTCAGATCTATCACAGCAAGTGTTGGTTACCTTTGACCAAGTGGGCAGAGGAGACACAGCATTGTTGCCATAATAACTAAGGCCAGCTGTCCTTTTCCATCCATGGGTATATATTTTTCTAGAAGGTCAGTAGATAACTTACAAGAATAGAAAGCCTGGCTGATTTCTAATTGTTAAAATTGCCACTCCTGGGCAGCTCAGGCAATTTCCTGGCAGGGAATGAAAATTGTCAACTTGGTTTTCTAATTCAACTAGATAATTTACACTTGACACAAATACAATAAAAGCTGTTGACATTGGTTTGGATCTTCCAGCTAATGCTGGAGAGGACGCATCTCTCTACTTTGGGATGTTCATGGTAATAATAATGCCCCCCCCATTGCTGTCCAACTGAGATTGGCAAAGCCAAAACAAATCAGTGAGAATGAATTGAAATGATGCAGTTCCACTTCAGCCAATGCAATTACCCACCCGTACTCAAGAGCACCTAGAGGTGGGTAATAAATGCTGGCATTGACAACAATGCTTATATTGCAGAATTGGATTTAAATATAGTGAACCAATCAGCCCACTTTCTTCGATTTGTGGAGCTAGATCAGGAGCCGCCCTGCTTTGCAGGAATGTTTACCTCTGATGAAACAACAACCTTTTTTTAACATTTCTAATGGCAATTTGATGGGATCTGTTGTGAGCAATAAGCACCCTGGGACAAGGACAGATGTACAGCTGCATTATAGGACATCTTTCTTCAGTTTGTCTCCTGAGATCCAGGACACAGGTGCTGGAAGTGATTAAATTTTAATCTCTTCTCTCCAGGATTGAGTGGAATCATACAATCTGGCATTATAAATATTCCAGTGGGACTGCTGTCAGTTTGGTACCATGGCCTGGAATTTCAATGTATTTAAGTTCAGGGAGTCTCTTAAAACAGATGAGTTGGCTACTATCTCTTTCATCATTAACAGATACAAATGCTAAAATGCACTTGCCTCAGCTTCTGAGTAGGGCAGAGGGGCAGTGGGGAATTTTATCTGACTGCATACAAATTGGTCGGTGTGGATAAAATGCTCAATACTGAGTTGCATTCTGACTTAATGCCTAATTTTGAAGGGAAGCAAAGTGGACAACTAAGTCAGGTGGGATCTAATAAGATCCCCACGCAATCCTAATCTGCCAGATACTGCAGCATCAATCCCAGCCATGTAAATCATGCCTGAAAGCCAAAGATATCTTTCCAGTTTTGTGTAATTCTAGTGGGACAAAGAGAAGCAGCAATGACTGCTGCAAATTCTTGGCACTGCCTGTGTCTTGGCAGCAATACTTGGTTCTCAGGCTGCCTGATATCTTGATCTATGTTGTTGATTTCCTGTTTTGTAATATTAGTGAGTCCCAATCGTTAAAATTGCCACTCCTGGGCAGCTCAGGCAATTTCCTGACAGGGAGTTAGAACTCTCAACTTGGTTTTCTAATTCAACTAGACAATTTACACTTGACACAAATACAATAAAAGCTGTTGACATTGGTTTGGATCTTCCAGTTAATGCTGGAGAGGATGCATCTGATACGGAATGTGATTGAATCTGCCCATTTACCATTTTACACTGGAGACTTTGTGCCATCTGATGTCAGCTCCTGCTGGAGTACAGGGACAAACACAGTCAGGTGGAAAATAGTTGGATGTAATTTCCAGTGCAGCCTTAACCCCTTTCCTAGTCATGAGAAGAAAAGATGCCCTTAATGTTTGTCTTCAGTTCGTTGACTTGCATCATTTCAGTGGAGCTGCTAATTTACATTCCCTGGCAACACTGACTCTCCTTCACTTTTCTGACCTATTGCTACCCCACCACCTGATAATGTTTGTTCCCTCCCTCACCCATCCATGAAAATATTCATTTCCTTGCCTCATAAGAATTTCCCAACAGTAGTCTTCTCGCTGAATTTCTAATAGTGTTCATATCCTCCTTCACCCTAACAGTGTTCATCGTCTCTCTTATGCGCGATAATTCACCCCCTTCTCTCACCTTCAGAGTTTTTTTCATTTCTCTTATACACCCTAATAGTGTTTACCCTCTCTCGCACCAAGACAACATTCACTTTGTCTCACATTCCTCATCCTTCAAAAACACAGAAATGCTCAACTGCCCCCATCCCCACTATGCTTTCAACAATGAAGACCCCTCTGAAATTGGCAAGACAGCAGCCATAGAGGAGAAATAAAAACAGAAATTATGGGTCTGTCAGCATTTGTGGAGAGAGAAACAGTTGACATTCCAACTCCAACTCCAACCCATGTGTGTGTGTGTGTGTGTGGCACACTTGTATCAGAGGGAGAGAGACTATGATATGTGTACATCAGGACTTCCTCAGTGTTGCAAAATGCATCAGCAATGTAAGTTGAGTCAGAAGATTTGGGCCACTGTTTTGAAAGGCTAAATACAGTGTTCAAATGCTATTGTAAACATAAAGTACCAGATAGAGTCATAGAGTTATGCAGCATGGAAACAGACCCTTCGGTCCAACTTACCCATGCTGACCAAACTGAACGAGTCCAATTTGCATGTGCTTGGCCTGTATTCCTGCAAACCTTTCCTATTCATGTACCTGTTCAAATGTCTTTTAAATATTGTAATTGTACTCGTCCTTACCACTTCCTCTGGCAGCTCATTCTATACACACACCACCCTCTGGGTGAAAAAGCTTCCTCTCAATTCCCTTTTCAACCTTTCCTCCCTCACCTCAAACCGATGCTCTCTAGTTTTGGGCTCCCATAGCTTTGGAAAAGGACCTTGGCTAGTCACCCTGTCCATGCCCCTTATTGTTTTATAAAACCCCTATAAAGTCACCCCTCAGCCTCCAATGCTTCAGAAAAGAAAGTCCCAGCCTATCTGGCATCTCCTTATAACTGAAATCGTCCAGTCCCAGCAACATCCTTGTAAATTTAATTCTATACACTTTCTAGTTTAACAATATTCTTCCTGTGCAGGGTGACCAAACTGTACACAGTATTCTAAAAGTGGCCTCACCAATGTTTTGCAAAGACACAATACTACGTTCCAACTCCTATACTCAGTGCTCTGACCAATGAAGGTAAGCAACCAAAATATCTCCTTCGCCACCCTGTCTACCTGCCACACCACTTTCAACTGTGAACCTGCACCCTTAAGTCCCTCTTTTCAACAACACATCCGTCTCAGGGCCCTACTAATTATTTCAGCAAAAGGATCATGTGATACTCTTCAGAGAAGAATCAGCTCCCCTTCCTGTTTTCTTGATGATAACCTTTCTCAGCCAACCCATACACAAAACCATTCACCATAAATGTAATATTGATAATTATGGTCACTGTGTTAAATTTCAGCTTTTTCAATTGTGTGGCAGGTTTATGAACTTGCAATGGGTAGATGAGACATCTAGAGTTAACAGTTAAAGCAGCTTTTTAAAATCTCTATAACAAATCAAGTTATAGGATTGTGAAATTAACAATTCTTGGATTGAGAAGTGAGAATACATTAAAGTTGGTCAATCTGATGTAATGTGAAGTAAAGAAAGAAATGTAAAAGGTGAGAAAAAGATTACATTGTGGTCGACAAAACAAAACAAAGGAATTTTTTTTTAGATTTTTCATTTTAAAAATCTCTAACATTGACTGAAACCTGAATGGATGACACCCACCAATACCAGGTAATGTTCAGTGCCAGAGAGATTGATGGGCAGTAAATGGCATTTAGAGTCATAGAGTCATAGAGATGTACAGCATGGAAACAGACCTTTCGGTCCAACCCGTCCATGCCGACCAGATATCCCAACCCAATCTAGTCTCACCTGCTAGCACCTGACCCATATCCCTCCAAACCTTTCCTATTGATATACCCATCCAAATGCCTCTTAAATGTTGCAATTGTACCAGCCTCCACCACATCCTCTGGCAGCTCATTCCATACACATACCACCCTCTGCGTGAAAAAGTTGCCCCTTAATTCTCTTTTATATCTTTTCCCTCTCACCCTAAACCTATGCCCTCTACTTCTGGATTCCCTGACCCCAGGGAAAAGACTTTGTCTATCCATGCCCCTCACGATTTTGTAAACCCCTATAAGGTCACCCCTCAGCCTCCGACGCTCCAGGG
>NC_057741.1:15989534-16010806 GCF_004010195.1 Chiloscyllium plagiosum | reverse complement strand
GCCAGTTCTGTATCCAAATGGCTAGTTCTTCCTGTATTCCATGAGATCTAATCTTGCTAATCAGTCTCCCATGGGGAACCTTGTCGAACGCCTTACTGAAGTCCATATAGATCACATCTACTGCTCTGCCCTCATCAATCTTCTTTGTTACTTCTTCAAAAACCTTAATCAAGTTTGTGAGACATGATTTCCCACGCACAAAGCCATGTTGGCTATCCCGAATCAATCTTTGCCTTTCCAAATACATGCACAGCCTATCCCTCAGGATTCCCTCCAACAACTTGCCCACCACCAAGGTCAGACTCACCGGTCTATAGGTTCCTGGCTTGTCTTTACCGCCCTTCATAAACAGTGCCATCACGTTTGCCAACTTCCAGTCTTCCAGCACCTCACCTGTGACTATTGATGATACAAATATCTCAGCAAAAGGCCCAGCAATCACTTCTCTAGCTTCCCACAGAATTCTTGGGTACACCTGATCAGGTCCTGAGATTTATCCACTTTTAACTGTTTCAAGACATCCAGCACTTCCTCCTCTGTAATCTGGACATTTTGCAAGATGTCACCATCTATTTCCCTACAGTCTATATCTTCCATATCCTTTTCCACAGTAAATACTGATGCAAAATATTCATTTAGTATCTCCCCCATTTTCTGCGGCTCCACACAAAGGCCGCCTTGCTGATCTTTATTACACCATTAGCAATTTCTTAGAGTGAAATGGACAAGATTTAATCTTCCATGTCAAAATTAGCTGTTGTAATGATGACATATGAAGTACCAAACTTTAAATTCTCACCCACTAATTTAAAAACTTTGGACTTGGTGGTTGAGAGAAGTACAGTTAAAACATAATTGTGTGACTTTAAAATGTCAGCCAAAGTCACCTGACTGAAAAGTAAAGTCGAAAAGTGTGGCACTGGAAAAGCACAGCAGATCAGGCAGCATTCAAGGAGCAATGTTTTGGGCATAAGCCCTTGATCAGGAATGTGGAAGGAGAAGGGGGCTGAAGAGAAAAAGGGAGGTGATAGGTTGGTGGGGATGGTGGAGCAGATAGATGGGGAAGAAGATGGACAAATCATGAGGGTGGTGCCAAGTTAGAGGGTTAAATCTGGGATGAGCTGGAGGGAGGGGAGATTTGGAAACTAATGAAGTCGACGTTGATGCTCTGTGGTTGAAGGGTCCCAAGGTGGAAGATGAGGCATTCTTCCTCCAGTCGTCAGGTAGCTTGGATTTGGTGGTGGGAGGCAGCCCTGGACCTGCATTCCACTTTGGCACCCTTCAACCACACAGCATCAACATTGACTTCACTAATTTCCAAATTTCCCCTCCACCTACACCATCCCAGATTTCATCTGTCCCACTGTCCATCTTCCTTCCCATCTACCCGCTCCACCCGCCCCTCTGACCTATCACCATCACTCACTACCTGAATCCACCGATCGCCTTCCCTGCCCCACCCCCATCCTCCTATTTATCTTTCAGTCCCCTTCATCCCCACATTCCTGATGAAGGGCTAATGCCCGAAACGTCGACTCTTCTGCTCTCCAGGATGCTGCCTGACCCTGCTGTGCTTTTTCAGCGCCATACTTTTTGACTTTGATTCTCCAGCATCTGCAGTCCTCACTTTCTCCCTGACCTGAAAGTAGCCAAACATACTGGAAGATACAAAAGAATGTTTATTGGCTGGGACTGACGACTACACCCAGAAAAGTCTACCTAAGGGGTAGTTGCCAGGACATTAAAATCCATCATCTAGCATGCATAGCTAATAATGTGACATTCAACTGTGTGAACATGACATTTCCGAGACACAGTTATTGTTGAGAAAAACATAAACACAAAACACACTGTGGAAAGAGAAAGATAAAGGATAATTGGACAAATTAGACTATCTAAACTCTTTGTAGAAATTGATTGTCCCCATTGTAGGCCAATAGCCAGAATTTCACCATGAAAACGTATCACATCCACAAGAAGACATTCATACTTGTTAAGTACTAGACATTTGACCATGTCTGTGCCTGCTATTGAAAAAACCTCTTGGAAATGCATACTTGATCTGATCTTTCACAGGAGGCTGTGAGAGCTTGTTGGCAGTAATTGAGGAGAAGGTCAAGTGCTCATTTTCTGATGAAGTTGGCACCTGGTGCCCAAGGAAAGAACAACAGAGAAAAAATGAGGAACAAAGAATAATGGCAAGAAATAAGAAGAAATAAGCGAACCAATATCAGCATCAGGTGAAAACCTTATACATCAAGGACAACCAATGTACACACTCTTTTTATATAATTTTTCTATAATTTTTGTGTGGTTGTGTGTGTGCCCAAGTGAGTGAACTCAGGGAGTAGACTTGATGTTACATTTTAAATTTATTTTCCTTGGGGTTCCTCTAGTTAACTACAGTTTAAATTGGAGAGAGGTGTAGTCTCATGCACAAAGAACTGAAACCTGAGTGGTGACCAATTGAAGAGGTTCACCCCTTCTCACCCAGTTGTAACATAACATGCAAATACACAGCAACACTGTAAGATTATTACCATGAAATAAAATGGGAATTCATAAGGACCTTTTTTTCACCCAGGAAGTGGTAAGAATGTGGCATTTGTTATTACATTGTGTCACAGAGATGCATACTACATATACATTTATAGATGTGTACATGGTGGGGAAGGATGCTGAAAGTTTGCTCATAAAGTTACATGAGAAAGGATGGGAGAAAGAATTGAAGGAGCACAAACATTGCCGTAGACTGTTGACAACTGTTTTACTCTGTGATGTTTATTTTATCTGTATTTGCATGATTCAATACATCTAAATTGTGGATCAAATAGTGAGATGTTTTTGTGAAGCTAGAGACAAGAGCAGCACAACTGGCAATTGATGTCTGGGTTTAACCTGAGCACTTGGTGCTTGCCTGAACTTGCTGCATCGTATTTGCATAAACAACACTGGGCACAGTTAGCCTCACCATTATTTTATCAGAAAATTACACACCATTGGCTTTTGTTAGAATTACTACACATAAAACAGTTGCATTTGTGCAAACATTCATTGAACTTCAAAGTCATTAAATGAGTGAAGTGTTTTTGAAAGATGTGATGAATCAGGGTAGCACCATTTTGATTAAACCTTTGCGCTGTTTATAATTGTTGCGACTGCCCAATTGTTTTCAGGAACAGCAGAGACGCAGGTATCTTTTTAAAATCTTGCTTGTGGTATTCTGAATTCTTTTACAAGTGATGTGACCTGGATTTTCCCACTTTTACAGCACTGGTGATTTTAATTGTTTCCAAATGAATATTTATTCAGTCTGCTCTTGAAGATGTTTAAAATCAAATTGTTCAGTCATTATGACACACCTCCAGGGAAGGTGGTACTTGAACACAGATCTTCTGGCTCACAGGTAGGGACATTATCACCACACAAGGAGATGTCAATCTACTGATAGAGTTATTGTAATCAATCTGTTTTGATATACTTTTGGAGTAGATAAGACTTGAACTTAGACCTATTGACCCAGAGATAGGGCGCCACCATTTCTCCAGAAGTGCAATGGCAGGTGGCAACTGAGTGATGTAGATCATTATCCAACATGGATATTGTAATTGCACATAAATGGATAATTATAGTTCTCTTTGAAGAAATTACATCCTAGGAGAAAGTGAGGACGGCATATGTTGGAGATCAGAGTCAAAACGTGTGGTACTGGAAAAGAACAGCCAGTCAGGCAGCATCTGAGGAGCTTCCCGGATGCTGCCTGACTGGCTGTGTTTTTCCAGCACAGAAATTGGATCCTGTTGTATTATATAGAAAGAGAAAAATTTGGTTGCAAAAGGGAAAAATGCTGAAGGCTTGACATCAAATCCAAAATAAAAATACTTGAAAAATACAATTGGTCAATCAGAATCTGAGAGAGAGTGCAACATCTCTGGTGGGAGTTCTAATCTAGGTGTATTGATGCAAACATAACTTGATATCAAGAATTTTACACAAAACATTCTTTGATAGTTTCTTTTGACAAAAATGTGTTTTGTATCACTACGTGTGACCAATTAAAATGGGTTAACGATAAAGGGCATGTCTGTTTGGAAGCTCAGAAGCTTGTTCTAGATTATTAATGGCTAAATTTAAAAGACAAACACTTCACAGTGTCAGAATTTATAAAATAACTGTACCTACTAGACCATTCTAAAAGACAATGCAAAAGAAAAGGAACAGATCAACAGAGAACCCTAAACCCTGGCAAACTTGAGGGGCAAAGTGGCCTACTTCTGTTCCTAATTTGTGCATTCATAAACTCCCTCAAATACTGAACTTGTATTGGTTTTGTTTGACTTATTCTGTATTAATATTCATTACAATGTTTTTAGAATCAAACTTCAAAATGTTCAGTCATTAAAATGCAACCACTGATTTTCTCAAGTCAGCTATTTCCAATTAAAATTAAATTACTGATACGCTGGTAAATTTTAAGAGTTATAAGATACTATCAAAGGATGTTAAAACTGCTATCAGATTAACAAGATAGGCAAAGAAACACTGAAAAATCTTACTGGCCTCATTTTGGGGACAGCGAGAGTGAAGACTGATACAAGTAAGAATAGTATAGTAAGAAGGAACAATTTTCAGATGGGAGAATACGAATGTTTTGTGTTCAACAATCAGAGCAAGATACCTGATGTATGTTTATAAAATTCAGGAAAACATTCAAAATTTGTATTATCGCCTGTGAAGTTGGTGAATCAACAGGGAAGCTGCTGCCTCAAAAAGATAAATCAATTAGCTGACAGTGACATTTTAGTTTGTCATTTATTGGATATAACTGGACCTGGCAATGCCACCATTTACTTCCCAACCTTTTACAACTCAGTGGCAGTTTCAGAGGGCAGTCAAGAACCAGCACGTTACAGTTGAGTCTGGAGTTACATCGTGGCCAGACTGGTTAATAACAGCAGATTGCCTTCCCTGACTGACGTAAATGAACCAAGCAGGTTTTTTATGACAAGCTGTTTGTTTCATAGCTGTCATCACTGTCAGCTGTTTATTATTGGGGGGGAAAAAAACACTGGGTTAGCTAAATTTAATCTCACTGTTTGAACTCACATCCTCAAGTAATTAATCCCACTGGATTACCAGTCCAACAACATACGCAGAGTGCTAATATAAAGCAGTGTTGCCAATGTACTGATTAAAATATGAGCCAAATGAGTTGTGAACAATAATAATTGACAGATGGTGTTCAGGCCTACAATGGGTGAAAAGCTGGCATATATAGCAGCGTGACAGCCTGAAGCCAATGCATGTTTGTATTTGGGCTATTGTTAAACTTGTTGGCTTGCTTTATTAAATTTTTTAATCGAATTCCAATAGTGTGGAGCAGGCCATTAAGCCCATCGAGTCCACACCAACCCTCCAAAAAGCATCCCACCCAGACCCACCCCCTACCCTACCTTATCCTTGTAACCCACATTTTCCATGGCCAATCCACCCACCCTGCACGTCTCTGGACACTTCAGTCAATTCAGTACTGCCAATCCACCTAACCTGCACATCTTTGGATTGTGGGAGAAAATCAGAGCAAGCCCACGCAGACAATGTGCAAACTCCACATAGATAGTCTCCTGAGGCTGGAATCAAACGTGGAACCCTAGCACTGTGAGACAAAAGTGCTAACCGCTGATGTATTATAAATTATCCCAATATATGACCCATCAAGTCATTGTGCTGCCTCAATTTCTTCAGTAATTTCTTAAAACCATCCCAGGACATTATTAGATTTCTACTTCAGGCCCAAATCATTTTCAACTACTTTATCAATGACCTTCCCTCGTCATAAAGTCAGAAGCCGACATGTTCACAGATGACTGCACAGTGTTCCCATAATTCATCTACCATCTATAAGGCACACTCCAGGAAAATGATGTAATACTCTCCATTTACATGGATGAGTGCGACTACAGAAATGTACAAGAATCTCAATCATCCAGGACAAAGAAGTGTGTTTGATCTGCACCTCATCCACTACCTTAATCATTCACTCCCTTAGCACTCTGCATTGTAAAATGTACCACCTGTGAGATGCAATGCAGTAATTTCCTAAAGTTCCTTTGCCAGCAAACTCGGGACCTCTACCACCTAACAGGACAAGGGTAGAGGATGGATAGCCTATCACCAATGAGTGTGACTTATATACACACCATCCTGACTATGGGTGGGCAATAACCATTATTTGTAATACTGGCATCCACATCTCATGACGGAACCAGAAAGCTTCTTGTTAATGATAATGAGGGGTCTATAATCTGTTTGAGAATTCTTTTGAAAATCAGTTATGATGTGAGGAAGTGCCGACCTGCTTTGCCCAGTTTTCAACATCAGCTATTGTAATCTGAGGAGTGGCTATTAACAAAGTGTATCATATAGTTAATTTAAGGAAAACAGTATCCCTGAGTATACAGAGGAAGAAGAACGCTCCTCAAACTTGGCAGTTTTCATGCTTGCTTCATTGCCCTTCCTTCACCTAGCATCCCTACCTCTCCAGCCTCTCCCAATTCCAGAGGACTTGTCTTTAAGCTACATCTGATGTTAAAAAGAAAGCCAACATTCACCTTCCTCAAATGAGCTTCCTCAAATGCATGTGCTATCATTAGATGCATTGAAGGTGCCAAAAATAAAACAAAAATCTTAATAAGAGCCAATGTTAAACTGGCCTGTAAACTCCAGGTTGGGGAATACGCTATCATCATGCTAATGTTCATAGACTTGGAAGTGGATATAGGAACACACATATTCTCATTTGAGTTCTTTGCTGAGCCCAGTGAGCCCAGCTGAGCCCAGTGAAAACTTTGCTTGATTTACAGCGCTGGTTGTCAGTTTCCTTTGATCAATTACACAATCTTTACTTACAAACAATAAAGAGGTTTGAAGTGCTTGCAGTTTCTGGTCCAGAAGATTAAGTCACATGGGATCTATAGTGAGTTGCTAAGTTAAATACAGAGTTGGCTTGGTAATAGAGGACCGAGAATGATTTTGGAGGAGTGTTTTACCGACTGGAGGTCTGCAACCAGTGATGTTCTGCAAGGATCAGTGCTGGGACCCCTGTTGTTTGTAAAATGTATAAATGCGGGGCGGCACAGTAGCTCAGCGGCTAACATTGCTGCCTCACAGCACCAGGGACCTGGATTTGATTCCAGCTTTGGGCGACTTCTGTGTGGAGTTTGCACATTCTCCTCGTGCCTGTGTGGGCTTCCTCCGGGTGCTCTGGTTTCTTCCCATGTGTATTGGCCATGTTAAACTGCCCGTAGTGTCCAAGGATTTGCAGGCTAGGTAGATTAGTCATGGGAAATGCAGGAGTACATGTTGGGTCTAGGATGCTCTTTGGTGGGTTGGTATGGACTGAATGGACCAAATAGCCTGCTTTCACACTGTAGGGATTCTATAATTCTAGATAATGATTTGGATGCAAATGTAAGTGGTCTGCTGATGACATGAAAATTGATGGAATTGTACATAGTGAGGAAGATTGTCAAAGTATATAACAGAATATAGATCAATTGGAAAGTTGGATGTAGAAATAGCAAATGGAGTTTAATCTGGACAAATGTGAGGTGATGTATATTGGGCGGTCAAAAACGAGAGGAAATATATAGTAAATGGCAGGACCCTTAAAAGCATTGACATACAGAGGGATCTTGGGGTGCAAATTCATAGCTCCCTGCAAGTGGCAAGTGGCCAATTCTCCTAAAGAAGGTGTACACGATGCTTGCCTTCATTGATCGCAGCATGAATATAAACATTGGCAAGTCATGATGCAACTATAGAAAACTTTAGTTAGGCCACATTTGGAGTGTTGTGGACAGTTCTGTTTGCCACACTAGAGACAGGATGTGGAGGCTTTGGAGAGAGTGCAAATGAAGTTTACCACGCTGATGCCTGGATTGAAGCATATTAGCTATCAGGACAGATTGGACTGACTCGGATTGTTTTTGTTAGAGTGTTGGAGGCTGAGGGGCAATTTAGCATTATATAAAATTAAGAGGCATAGATAGGGTGGATAGTTGGAGTCTCTTTCCCAGGGTGAAAATGTTAAAAACTAAGGGACAAATCTTTAAGGTGAAAGGGGGCAAGTTTAAAGGAGAAGTGCGAGACAAGTTTTTACACAGAGGGTGGTAAGTTCCCAGAATATGCTGCCCGTGGAGTAGTCGAATTAGATATAATGGCAATATTAAGAGGAATTTAGACAGACAGATGAACAGCAGGGGGCTTGAGGGATATAGACCATGTACAGGCATGTGTGATTAGGTTAGAATGGCACATGATTGCACAGACACAGAGGGTTGGGGGGTGCTGAACGAGCTGATCCTGTGCTGTACCATTTATATGTTCTAACATAAGGTATAATGGTTTAGTGGACAAGAGAATCCCATGGTTTAGCATGATGAGTGTGGGAATAATTTGGCAGGAGGGGCATCACTGGATGGTGTTGGGGGTGGGGGTTGAGGTGGTGAGGGGGCATAAGAGGAAAGGACTAAAAGATCTAACATTTTTCATTCCTAACGAAGGCAAAACCTCACAACAGAATGACAGGTATTTTAAACAGCTCAGCTTGTACTCAGCAGGCCCTGCAAGTGCCTTCAAATCCTTTCCTGAGTCAGCAGGCCAGACTGCTGCCCACCTATGTGCCTTTCCTAAGTGAACTCGCCAGACTGCTGCCCACCTATGTTCCTTTCCTAAGTGAACTCGCCAGACTGCTGCCCACCTATGTTCCTTTCTTGAGTGGGCAGGCCAGACTGCTGCCCACCTATGTTCCTTTCCTGAGTGAACTCGTCAGACTGCTGCCCACCTATGTTCCTTTCCTGAGTGAACTCGCCAGACTGCTGCCCACCTATGTTCCTTTTTTGAGTGAACTCGTCAGACTGCTGCCCACCTATGTTCCTTCACAGTAAAAGTCCCATCTTTGCAGGTGCTGTCTTTTGGTTTGTGGTGGTTTTCCCATTTCCCATTATCCACACCGAGGATGAAAATCCAGGCCTATTAATTTTTATTGTGGGATCCTTGAAAGCAATGATTGGACATCATCTGAAACACATGCTCTTATTTTCTATCCCTTTAATCTACTCTCCCAAACACACTAGTGCACAGTTCCATTGATGCTACAATGTTCATTATCATGAGACACCGTTTGTTATCAGGAATAAACAACAAACATTTTGCTTGATATTAGCTTTTGTTTTAACACTTTTACAAGGACTTGCAGCTCTCTAAATTGGTCTACATTAAGTAAGGTCTATCATATCACAGAATCTACTCCACTCATTTGATCTCCTGAGAGAAGATCATTTGATCTCCTGCATAAATATTCCCTCAACCACAACAGTAATCAAACAAAACCCTAGGAGATTCATTTCTGTCTCTGTGCTCACACCTTAGCAGCACCAGAACAGTTGTATTCCATGATGTTTGATCATGGTAATTTAGTTTCCAAACCAGATTTCTAACCAGATGTTTGAGAGCTCCTCTTTGAATCAGCAGAAGTTATTAGTTAGGAATCAGGATTAAATCGTTTCCTTCCCAATTCCAAGATTGCAGAAATCACTTGTAGTTTAATTTCTATCACTTTTGTTGAAAAGAACCAACCCAGCATAGATTAAAAAGATTTAAAAAATGTAACCTACCTGGTCAATGCTGCACAATATTACAAAATGCACGCTTGGCTAGGAATTAATGTGCATTTTTGTTTACACAGACCAAGAGGATGAAAAGTGTATCATTCTACAGTAGGACAACCTATACCTAATTTATGTGGATATTGGTCCAACTGCTAAGTTAGTGGTCCCTATTTCTTTAGACTATTTGTAGGCCGGCATTTACTTTCTATCCCTTGTTGCCCTTGTGAAGGTGGTTATGAGCTGCCTTCTTGAAGCCCGGCAGTCAATGTGCTGTCAGTAGACCCACAATGATGTTAAGAAGGAAGTTCCAGGACTGTGACCTAACAAAACTGAAGGAACAGTGACATATTTCCAAGTCTGGCTGGTGAGTGACTTGGAGGGCAAATTGCACATCGTGCAGCTGTGCATGAATTGAAAATCTCTGGAGTTTGCTGGTTGATTTCACTGCTCTGCTGTTTTCTTCACACAAATGGCAACTCACACCCAGCTTCTGTGAGTTTTAAAACTGCACATTAATTGCCATTATACTCACTGCAGAAAGCTGTGTCATATGGTTGTCCTTTTAATGATGTGATAATTGCTAATGCAATGCCAAGTCAGTGCCAAGAGGCCCAGAAAGTGAAGGATTTTAAACAGTTCAAACTCATTCCCACAAGTAGTAAATTCTTGTTTGAAACTTTTGAAATAATCAAACTGAAGTGTGGTAATAAGTCTGACTAGTAGAATATGTGAAATAAAGTTTAACTATATCTTTAAGAAAAGTACTGAACATATGTAAGGAGCTACATAATAGGGATGTCAGATAGAACTGGGACCCAAGTCTGTCTGGTTCCAGAGATGTCCTCCTTTACCATACCTGTATAATGTAATGATTAATGAAGCTTGATAACTTTCACTCACTTGAGAGTGGATGGTGAGGAGACATTTATTCCAGTAAGCGTTGACTATTGGGTTAGGATTAGAGTTACTCATTAATTTATTTTTCCATAAATTATCTGACATATAAAATGTATTGCTAAAGTAGTAGCCACTGAAAATATATTAGGTGGAAGTGGGTACTGCAGATGCTGGAAATTAGAGTCAAGATTAGAGTTGTGCTGGAAAAGCACAGCAGGTCAGGCAGCATCCGAGGAGCAGGAAAATCAACGTTTTGGGCAAAAGCCCTTAATCAGGAATGGCTGATGAAGGGCTTTTGCTCGAAACTTTGATTTTCCTGCTCCTCGGATGCTGCCTGACCTGCTGTGCTTTTCCAGCACCACACTAATCTTGACTGAAATTATACTGTTAAAGATTGGTGGATAAATATTATGTATGCCTGACATTGCTGTCTGCTATTTAAATGGGATTACTCCTCGGATTAAACTGGTGCTGTACAAATTGGATGTGAACATTAGAATCTTGTAACTCAAAAGTCTGAGGGAGTGAAATTTGTGTCGTTATACCTTGGTTGACATTGATTCACCAGGAAAGTGCAGAATGCTGTGCTTCAAGCAGCACCTTACCAACAACTTCCTCCCTTCAAGTTTTAAAAATTAAATCAAATCGCAGTCTCCACATGGGATCAATATTTTTAAAGATTCTGGAATTGAAAGGCTAATGATAAACAGGAAATAATGGCACTTCTGAGAAGGAAACCGCCGTCCTCATCTGGTCTGACCTACATGTGACTCCAGATCCTTTGTAATGTGATTGACTCTTAACTGTTCTCTGAAATGGCCTAACAAGCCACCAAAGAATTCGTCCCCTCAAGTTTTAAAAATTAAGAGAAAATTGAATCTCTATCCCCATGTGATCCATTATATTCACCCAATGATGATATAGACTGAAACTTATGGTGTTGCCAATGTCAAGACTGGAGGCAAATGGGATAAGCCGACGTGGCGGTTTTTTGATCCCAGTCCTGATGCCAGACATTTTTGATGTTGAGTGCTTGGATTAGAATGATAAATTCCCCTACAAGGCAGGATAAGATACGTGGGGACATTAGCATCAGCAAATTCCACTCCAAGCAGCTCATCATCCAGGCTTGGAATATATCGCTGCTCCTTCAATGTTGCTGGGTCAAACTGCTGAAGCTCCCTTCCCATTTGGGTCCAACTACAGCACACAGACTGCAGTGGTTCAAAAAGGCGGTGCACCACCACCTTCTCAAGGATGATTAGGACAGTCAATAAATACTTTCCCAGCCAACACCATGTCCCTGGAGTGAATTTTTAAAAGATTCTTATTAAGATAAAAGCAAAATACCCTGCAGCTGCTGGAAATCTGAAATAAACAGAGAACATGCTGAAGAAACTCAGCAGGTCTGGCGGTATTTTTGGAGGGGAAACTACATTAAGGTATCAAGTCTGGTATGACTCTTCTTCAGAACTGAAGAACATCCCTCTGCATTCTGCCTGTTAACCAATTTTCAATCTAAACTAGGATGGATACAAAGGACTGAAATGAAGCAAAATTACTTCAAAAGATGGTAAATTCTCTACCCTAGATTAGTTGCAGATCATTAAATATATTTAAGACTAAAAAAGCGGATTATTAGCGAATCAAAAAGGATACGGAGAACAGGTTGTAGAGTGGAGTTGAGGCAAAAAATCGGTGTTGATCAAACGATAGTGTAGACTCAAGAAGCCTGCTCCTTGGATGCTGCCTGAACTGCTGTGCTCTACCAGCACCACTAATCCAGGATCTGGTTTCCAGCATCTGCAGTCATTGTTTTTACCTCAAGAAACCATATAGTCTAATCCAGCTCCTATTTCTCTATTCATCTGTAAAAACATTTGAATGTAGCAGGAAAGGTTGAGAAGACTATCGAAAATGTATACAGGATCCTTCACTTTACAGACGCATAGAGTACAACAGCAAGGAATTATGCCTAACTTTTAGAGATTAGTAGCAGGCCCCAGCAAGTGATTCTGTGTCACACACTGTAGGTAAGGGTGCAGAGGAAATTTACTGGAATGGTACCAAGGATGCAAGACTTCAGTTATGTGGAGAGATGTTCTCCTCATCTTCTCCTTCATGTAGAGAGGATTGGAGAGATTAAACAGGAATACTCAAAACCAGAATGAGTTTTGATAACTGTAAATAAAGAGAAACTGCTTCCAGCGACCAAAGGCTCAGCAAGGTAAGGGAAGATGTTTAAGATAAATGTCAAAAGAACCAGAAGTTAACTGAGGAGAACATTTTCTATTTAATGTGTAGTTTTGCAATAAAATGAAATTCAATACCTGAAAAAATGATGGAAACAGATTCAGGAGATAAAGTTCAAAAGATAATTGGTAGTTGTTAGAAGAGAATAGGATATATACTTGAAGGAGAAAAAATTGCAGGGCTGGATAGGTTGGGAGAAGGTAAAAAAAATTGGATTAATTTATTAGCTCTTTGAAAAGAGCTATTAGAGATATGGAGAGCTGAATGGCCCCTTCTGTGCTGTATCTTGCTGTGACTCTATCATACTACCATATAATAATTAATTTGCCTTCAAATATTTGCAGATAGCATTTTGCCCAAGTTTCTTTATTGTCAGTGCATTGAGTAATAGGAGTTGGGAGGTAATATTGTGGCTGTACAAGACATTGGTTAGACCACTTTTGGACTACTGTGTTCAATTCTGGTCTCCCTATTATAAAAAAGATGTTTAACTTGAAGGGGTGCAGAAAAGGTTTTCAAGGATTTCCTTGAGCTATAAGAAGAGGCTGAATAAGCTGGGGCTTTGTTCCTGGAGCATTGAAGGCTGGGGGATGACCTTACAATGGGGGACATGGATAGGGTGAACAGCCAAGGTATTCACCCCAGGGTAGGGGAGTCCAAAACTAAAGGGCATAGATTTAAGGTGAGAGGGGAAAGATTGAAAAGGGACTTAAGGGGCAACTTCTTCCGGCAAGGATGGTGTGTGAATGAAATGAGTTTGCCAGAGGAAGTGTTGGGAGCTGGTACAATTATAAAAAGCTGTCTGGATGGGTACATGAATAGGAATGGTTTAGAGGGATATGGGCTAAATACTGGCAAATGGAATTAGATTAATTTAGGATATCTGGTCAGCATGGATGAGTTGGACCAAAAGGTCTGTTTCCATGCTGTACAACTCTATGACTCTATTGTGCACCAGGTATAATTGTACCAATTATATCCACAGCACAATAGTGAGAAAAGAAAAAAAATACAATATATGTATTAGATACAATAATAAATCTTCAGTATTCAATTACGAGGCTGTAATTCAATCAAAATAATTGTGTTTCACTCTTGGGGATTATTCACCAGCCTTCTATAAATTACAGTCTTGCAACTCACTTGCTGCAGGCTGTCAATTGTCCTGTACCTACTTCAATGAGGAAGACTGATAACCATATTATCAAAATAAATGTTACAACATATAATTGAGTTATATATAGTGCACCTAGATTTCACAGTCATTATCTTGTCATGTAAGTGGTGATCCAAAGTATTTTAAATAAACATGAATAAAATAGCTTGATGATTTTCAATAATTTTTTTGAGTATATGATGAGCTTAATTGCACCAACATTAGTTTCACCCCAGTTGATGGTGAATTTTAATGAATGCTTAGCTAATAACAAAGGACGTTTGATCAACATTATCCAAGTTTTCTTTTGTAATCCCATTTGTATTGAAGGCAGGATCTTGCGTTTGCACATGATTCAATGGTATGGCAGCCCTTTATTACCTTGCCAAGGTACTATTCTTTATTTCAGAACTTGGACAGGAAATGTCTGTGGGTGTTTTAATCTGGTGGACATCGCACCTAAACTTAGGTCTATGCTCACCTAAAGGACATACGTGGCATGCATACAGGAAGGTGAGACTGGCATTCAGAATACTAGTTGAGTTAAACACCGTAGTATGGGATAGAGACTGAATGTACCCTTTATCACTATGACAGTTCACTCTGCACCTACAAGTGAGCAAGGTGAAAGCAGAGTACTTCAACACAGAAAAATATTAAACAACAGTTTGCAAGCAGCAACAGAGCAAATACAAATTAAATAACTTAGACAAGTTTTCCAAGTGGTGGGTGGCACGGTGGCACAGTGGTTAGCACTGCTGCCTCACAGCGCCTGAGACCTGGGTTCAATTCCCGCCTCAGGCGACTGACTGTGTGGAGTTTGCACATTCTCCCCGTGTCTGCGTGGGTTTCCTCCGGACGCTCCGGTTTCCTCCCACAGTCAAAGATGTGCAGGTCAGGTGAATTGGCCATGCTAAATTGCCTGTAGTGTTAGGTAAGGGGTAAATGTAGGGGTATGGGTGGGTTGCGCTTCGGCGGGTCGGTGTGGACTTGTTGGGCTGAAGGGCCTGTTTCCACACTGTAATGTAATGTAATCTAATCTAAAAAAAAGTGACATAAAGTTTCAGTTTCCTGAATCAAACAAATCGTGAGTTCTTATAGTTTTAAAACCATAATCATTTATTGGCATTTCTTCATCAACAAGAAGAGAGACCACAAGGATAGATCACACAAATTTCGTTTACATCGAAGATTCAATTTCTGCCTGGACTTTACACTGTCAGTCAGTATTTACCAAACATGCTGAACAAATCATTTCATAGTTCACGAATCTCTTGTCAGGTTTGACTGTGCTCAGCCAGTCCTGGTCAGGAGGGACATTATAATGTCTACATAATTACTCCACTGAGAGCTACAGGACTTTGCTAATGTCTTTGTAGCAGCTTCATTAACATTTAGTTTGAAGTGTTCTGATATAGGTGACTGGGTTAATAGATACCTATCTAGGTTAATAAGATGTTCAATACCTGTTTTCATCTCTCAGCTAAGTTAGGTCTTTGCCTCTCATCAGGTTTAAAATTCTTACCCACGTCACATTTCAGTGGTGCACTTCTAAATTTTCCAAATTATGAACTGGGAGTGATATGTTTGAGATGGCCCAATGCATTCACAAGTTATTGAATATTTTGAGTTATCCCTGGCCAGTAACATTCAACACCCATGTCCCTGGTAAAATATGAACATGGCTTTTGGATTGGAACATTTTCTCTTCAAAATGACTTGGCATGATATATCACACTTTTTTATGTCTGGCCAAAATGATTGAACCATTTAATACGGTCAGGCTATCCCTAGATAATGTTTTGTCATAATGCTTGCAGTTGCTTATCGATGGATGCCTATTACAACTGTTCACAATGGCTCTGGCTTAAGTGTAACAGTCAAGATAAGAGTGGTGCTGAAAAATCAGGATGAAAGGCTTTTGCCCGAAATGTCGACTTTCCTGCTTCTCGAATGCTGCCTGACCTGTTGTGCTTTTCCAGCACCACTCTAATCTTGACTCTAATCTCCAACATCTGCAGTACCCACCGCCGCATCCAAAAGTGTAACAGGTCGACATTGAGAATATCCTCAACTTTAACAGATTTGTGACTACATTGAGATCTGTGCATACTGGTGCTCCTGTATGCTGGGTCTGTTGGTATATCTCTGGTGGAAGATTTTGAGAAGCAAAATGACCTTGTACGTTGACAGTGTAATGTGATTTTGCGAATGGATGGAATTCGTGAAGCATTCTACAGAGTAAGATAGTTTCTCATAGGCTGAACCGTGAAGCACCACTGCTGAGATATGTCTTTCAGGATTCATCATAGTCATATGTTGGCACTAATGTTTGTGTCAGTTCTAGATTTAAATATGTATCAATCTTCCTTTGTTAGAACATACCCCTGAGTCCCGAGTCCTGGAGCGATAAGGTGTTTGAAATCCCGAGTCCAGTAGTGCTATGAGGTGGAGGCGAATTCCGGTACAGTGCAACTCACCTTGTTGCTGCTGAGTGCTGGTGAGGCGGGACTAGAGGCTGAAATGATTTTGGAACTGGGTCTGGCAGTTCGTGCTGAGCTACTGGTTTTGGATTCTTTACTGGACTGTAATTTATATCCCTTTCACAATGTTATAACTACTTCATCCCTTACTCATTCTCAGACAACTGTAAGTAATGCTACTGCTTCCCTTTAATTGTCTTTTTGTATAACAAGACTATATTTTCCCACTCTGTAAGATTTGTACTTATTTATTTGTACCTAAGATGGCGCCAATAAAAGGCAGCCCATTGTAAAAACTTTTCACCATACTCCTACACTTCTGTACTGGAATACAAGTGACAATGAAGGATGTTCCATTTTATTCATATGATATTATGGTCATAAAAAACTTCTAACCACTGTATACCATTAACTTTATGTGTAAGGTTAGCAATATATAAAGCTTGTTCAACTTGTGAAATTTGTCTTCTGCTCAGTTGACTCTGAACCTTATTGATGTGTTTACAGTTGAACACTTTCTTATGACTTTCCTTGATGCCAGTCTTGTGGGATTGTAACATCCTGCTGGTCACCTGTATTTTATTCTGAGGTCCAGCTTAGACTTTGGAACCAGACTTTCTATACATGCATGCCCAATGTCCCTTGGTGCCACAGGCTTTATAGATATTGAGAAGAACTGGGCAACATTTGAGTCGGTGTGGTAAACCCCATTTGTAATAGGTGGTTTGGCTCGCTTTGCTGTCTGTAGCAATAGTGTTAGTTGTACCTAAAGCATGTAATTGTTTTTCAGTTTGCCAACATGGTTTCATGCAAGTGATGCATCAATGATAGGTCCAAAGGATCCTTTCTAAGCCTTTCTTAATTGATGTAGGTACAGTGATTAACTCAATTAACTTCTATGAAAGTTCCTGTTTGCAAAAGTCACACTTATGCTGTTAATTTCGCTAATTATTAAGAAATTCCACAGACTACAAAACACTGAAACAAAGCATTAAACTTATTTGCATGTAGCAACCAAAACAAGACCCCTCAAGCCAGTAAGTTAAGCCTCACAACCCAACTTGGCTATTACCTGAATAATGGTGGTATTTCGCTGCAATGCCAACATTGTCTATTGGATCTGTCCAGGGTTTGATACTTGTGCAGTGTTGTTCTTCAAAGTTCTGCTACCGAATTGTTCTGGTTTTGGATTCTGATACAATGTTCTTATTTCAAATTGTGTTATGACACTATTGATGATCCTTTAGATTCTTTCATTCCCAACACTGATTACATTTCTGGAGACCTCAAGTCTGTAGCTTGCCTCCTTATGGGAAGTAGATCTCCTGTTCCTTCCTACATTCGGGGTTGGCTGTCAATTTACAATGCAACTTTTCCTGCAATTAGCCCTTTTACTTCAGGACGTTCCTTCTGCAGGCAGTCTTAATCGCCCATTTTTTATAGAGCAGTAGATTGTCAAGCGGTTGTTGTGGTTCTGTTCGCCGAGCTGGGAATTTGTGTTGCAGATGTTTCGTCCCCTGTCTAGGTGACATCCTCAGTGCTTGGGAGCCTCCTGTGAAGCGCTTCTGTGATGTTTCCTCCGGCATTTATAGTGATTTGTATCTGCCGCTTCTACTACTACTACTATTAGACAACACTACTATTATAGGACAAGCCAAGCAGAGAACAGCCAGGGAATTCCTAGAGGCTTGGCACTCATTCACAGATTCAATCATTAAGCACATCGACCTGCACCCAATATACCGACCACTGCAGCGGACAGCTGGAACTGACGACCGGAAGCGGCAGGTACAAATCACTATAAATGCCGGAGGAAACATCACAGAAGCGCTTCACAGGAGGCTCCCAAGCACTGAGATGTCACCGAGACAGGGGACGAAACGTCTGCAACACAAATTCCCAGCTCGGCGAACAGAACCACAACAACGAGCACCCGAGCTACAAATCTTCTCCCAAACTTTGAATTGTCAAGCAGTATTAACCCCTCTCTCCCAGGGAAACAGCTTGCTTCTGTTGTTTTGACTCCTTTTTCCCAGGGATGGCTAATTAGCAAGTTGCTTTCAATATCGTTATAACAGTTTCTCCTTGTCTCTTTCATCTTGGGAAACAATTTATTCCAGAAAGAGTTATTGCTGATCTGTTTGTGTATAACTGTTTATCTGTGTTGATTCTTTTAATCCATGAACAGTTATTAAAGTTCTGAAGTTTTATTTAATTATCACAATGCCCTTTGCTGCCACTTCTTCTGGCATCCTGTTAATAGATTTCTGAATTTCTGTCTGTATAATGTGAGCTGGTGTCTGCTAATCCTGAAATTAATTCTTAACTTGAGCTGGTCCTCAAGCATCTTCCAGATCTTTTTGATCATCCATGGAAAGATGGGATGGGTTAATTCTGTGAATCCCCTCCATGCTGACAGAAAGCAACATTTTCAGAGGTCTCTCCTTGGGATCTGCAAAACAGAGCTGCAGGTATTGATGGAATAGCTGTAATTAAGGAAAGGTATCAGTGGATGTCAAATTCATAATGTTGTTTTTACAAACAGGATTCTATCCTAAAAATGTTGCAGTATCCACCTTAAGTTGTGTGTCCCTAACTTTGTGTCAGTATGAGTTAAAATCGCTGTTCCACTGCTCTTGGTCTCTTTAAGAATGCACTCCCTGAATAACACAGAATTTGGAGGTACTGTTATGATATTGTCACTTTGTCTGAATTCCATGTCATTCAAATAGTTGTTATTTACTTCAAACGCATATCTACTAACTATCGATACATTTATATACATAAATATTCCAAACATCTACTACTGAGATCTTGGAGTATGTTAAGAGTGCTGCTAACCAAGATATGGATTTTGCCCTCAGCAGGATACTTTATGCGATGCAGCAATGCTTATTTTATTTGGTGGGGGTGGGGGGGGGTGCCTGGATTGGAAGCCAGGTTTGGCAGGGTTAGGATTTGGTTCAGGGATGTCAGGTCAAACAATTGAGGCAATTTCAAGTCAATTTCAAGTGGTGGGGGAAGCAGTGACAGTGTTCTGGGATGATGTCAGGCCAAGGTCAGGTCAGACTGGTAAGAACAAGGGCTGTTGGGTGTGGTTGTGGGGTGATGTGCTGGCATTGAGCACGTTGACTGGTGGCTGGAAGGGTGGGGAGGAGGGTAGCAGGTTAGGTCTGAGGTTGAAAAATGTCAAGTCTGGCAAGCAGGAGGAGGTTTTGAAGATGGTTGGGGATAGTGAAAGAGAGCAGACCAGTGGTGGCAGAGAGATGATGTTAAGTTGGGTCAGGTTTAGCTCTGGTCTTCTGCATTGGGGTCAGGTTGGTGGGCTTGTGTGTGGGGTGTTGGAAATTTGTGGCACGTTGCTAGATTTGTTTGTGGAATGGATTTCAGGTGATGGGAGAGGTTGTCAGGTTAAGAATGGATGTGGTCAGAGATAGTTATTTGTGAGGGGCGATATAGTCGGAGGGGAGACAGTTTAAAATTTATCTCTGGGTATCTATTAAGCTTAAATGAGTGGGCACCTTCTGAAGTTTTTTAAATATATTATTTATTCATGAGATGGGGCTGGCCAACATTTATTGCTCATCCCTAGTTGCTGTTGAGAAGGTGGTGCTGAGCTGCTTGAGGGCATACACAGGCTTTCATCAGAGTTTTCAGATGCAGTGCAATTGTCAGCAGCAGCTTCTGTTTCCTGTCAATTCCCATGGTTGGTATGCAACTCCAGTCTGCACTGTTCCAATGACTAACGGGAATACCTGGGCTAGTATTGAATTTAAAAAGAAAAAAGGTACAATTCTGTGAAGAGCAGTATTATATCAGAGCATAGGACTGATTTAGGAACAAGCAAAAAATGACAAAGAAAGTAATAAGGATGGAGCAATTAGAACATGAGAGAAATTTAGCTATATGGCTGAACTTTATTGGAAATTGGCAATGTGTCAATTTCGGCGAGTTTCATGAAACATTTTTATTCGTGAGCCCTAGAGGGTTTTCTCTCACTGTTCTCTCCAGCTCACCTCATTAGATATGCACCACCTGCTCACAAATCTTCCATTCAGCAGGGGCAGAAAACCTTGCCTCCTGGGTTTCCTGGCACGGCCACCATTTTGAAGGGCCAGCAGTGCGCCAGGCTAATTTCTATCAGTCAGAAGCTGCCCTTCTGAGAAAACTGAGTGGGAGGGGACCAAAAATTGAATACCTCTCAGCACATCATTGATGCAACTGACTTGGTGCACTATTGTCAAGTGTGCTCAGTACAAACGTATGTGAGTAGGTCCAAAAGTGTGGTTTTAGAAAAGCACAGCAGGTCAAGCAACATCTGAGGAACAGAAGAGTCGACGTTTCAGGCAAGAGCCCTTCATCAGGAATGTGGGGGTGGCCCAAGGGGGCTTAGAGATAAATGGGAGGGGGTTGGGGCTGGGGGTAGGTAGCTGGGAATGTGATAGGTAGATGAAGGTAGGGGTGAAAGTCATAGAGTCATAGAGTCATAGAGATGTACAGCATGGAAACAGACCCTTCAGTCCAACCCGTCAATGCCGACCAGATATCCCAACCCAATCTAGTCCCACCTGCCAGCACCCGGCCCATATCCCACCAAACCCTTCCTATTCATATACCCATCCAAATGCCTCTTAAATGTTGCAATTGTACCAGCCTCCACCACTTCCTCTGGCAGCTCATTCCATACATGTACCACCCTCTGTGTGTAAACGTTGTCCCATAGGTCTCTTTTATATCTTTCCCCTCTCACCGTAAACCTATGCCATCTAGTTATGGACTCCCCGACCCCAGGGAAAAGACTTTGCCTATTTA
>NC_057741.1:15959093-15987483 GCF_004010195.1 Chiloscyllium plagiosum | reverse complement strand
TTTTAAATCTAATAGAATTATGGTCGCTGGCCCCAGAGTGCTCCCCCACTGACACCTCAGTCACCTGCCCTGCCTTATTTCCCAAGAGTAGGTCAAGTTTTGCACCTTCTTTAGTAGGTACATCCACACACTGAATCAGAAAATTGTCTTGTACACATTTAAGAAATTCCTCTCCATCTAAACCTTTAACACTATGGCAGTCCCAGTCGATGTTTGGAAAGTTAAAATCCCCTACCATAGAGGAGGGTGGAGTGGATAGGTGGGAAGGAAGATAGACAGGTCGTACAGTTCAAGAGGATGGTATTGAATTGGAAGGTTGGATATGAGATAAGGTGTGGGGACGGGAAATGAGGAAACTGGTGAAATCCACATTGATGCTGTGTGGTTGGAGGATCCCAAGGAGGAAGATAAGGTGTTCTTCCTCCAGGCGTCGGGTGGTTAGGGTTTGATGGTGGACTTGCATGTCCTTGGTGGAGTGGGAGAGGGAGTTGAAGTGGTCGACCACAGGGTGGTGAGATTGTTTAGTGCATGTCCCAGAGATGTTCCCTGAAATGTTCCATAAGTTGGCGTCCTGTCTCCCCAGTGTAGAGGAGACCACATCGAAAGCACTCAATCTTTTCCATACTCTGTCTTGTCATTCTGGTGGATCATCTATGGGAAGATTGAAAGTGCACATACATTTGCAGATATGAAAGTGTATTTACAAAGATGGATCACCCATCTTGTCTATCCTGAGAAGAAATTTCTCGGCTTGGGGGGGTGTGAGGGGTTATGTGTGATTTCTCCTTAATCTGTGAGGGTGAGTGTGGACATTTTGTGTTATGAGATTAGGTTTGGGTGGTAATAAGCTTTGGTCCTCACCCATCCTTCAATGTATTTGCACTTCTTAGTTAATGTCATGGGTTGAATGAAACTTTACCTGTTGGCACTGCCTCATCTACTTGAGAGGAAGGGGCATGTGGAATGACGTCAAGGGCCTATATCTCCCTGTCTTCATGCTGCAGATGCTGAGCATCAAAGGCTAAAATGCAATGGAGTGCACATCTGGGTGCATTTCTGGCAGCCATTGGGTATTCTGTTGGTGTTACATGGCACTGCCAACCACTCAGTGGAAATAGCCAAATGCCTGCACATGAGCAAAACATAGTACAGATACCATTGGTGGACATCTTCATCCTTCAATTCTGTTGTGTTTCTGACAAACATGCCTCTTGTCCCTGTATTTGCCTGTGCATTTGTACAGTCATTATGGCCAACACCATGGGGTCCTCTCCTGCCTGAGGTTGAGCAAGTGCCTGGTCTCAGCAGTCCGCTGAGTGCCAGCGGCCTGGGGCATTTCTTCCTTGCCCAGCTATAGAGATGTGATGGTGATGCATTCTGCAGAATCTTCTCCCAAATTTATTTAGATAAAGCACCCAACAAACTGAAAGTTTCTGATCTGGTAGAGGGGTGCAGGAGACAGCTTTGCCTGTGTATCCTCTGAAGGATATGTGGCTTTTTTGCTTGGAGGTGGAGGAGGAGCTGATGAGCTGAAGCATTTGCGTCCTCAGGGTGATGGCTGTGTTGCATAAGAGAAAATAGGTCATTAGTTGCGCAATAAGTAGAGTAGCTTGAGCATCTCAAGAATAAGTTCAGAGGAGTGGCAATGGGATGGCAGCACAGTGAAGCTTACTAGGTTATCACAACATGGAGGATTGGCAACTCTGCATGATCATTCTCAATCTCCTCCAGCCACCTCTTCTAGTAATGGGTGAGGAGCCAAAGATTGGCCACAACATCACCACCACATCTTGGCCCACTCTGCCTGGTTATCAGACATTTTCTCATATAATGAGACAGAAAGAGGGATTGAATGAGGAGTAAGTGGGTGGAAGAACTCCTGGTGGTGGCACAAGGGCATTGGAGGTGGTGAAGTGTCCAGAGTGTGTGATCAGGCAACTCAGCACAGGAAGGGTTAATTGTTTCAGCAGATGAGGTAAGTGAGAGTCGTTAGTGGTGATGCTGCATGCAATGGTGAGAGTTGTAGGTCATTAGCCTTGGTGTTGTTACTGTGCAGTGGCAGAGTTAGAGTGGGTATGAGGAAGGAGCGAGCAAATGGTCACACTTACCTTTGAGGAGCACACAAAATCATTGGCCTTGAGGCACAGCTGAGCATTTCTCTTGGTCTGCAAAACATCATTGACGTGAGCATCAATGTGGGTCCTGGCTGGCTGTGTCTGGTTCTGGGATGGCACCTCCCTTCATCAACCTGTCCACTAGCACCATCCAGTTCCCTTTCTCTGAAGCAAGAATGCAACTTTCCTTTTTGTGACATCTTGGTCACAAAAATGGTTGGGCAGCAGTTTGGTAACACTTGTGCATTGCACATCTCTTTTAAGCATTTGAGTGGATTTTCTTGACCACACCGTAGGGTTGGTAAAAGACAACCACGTTGGCATGAGCCAAGTATCAGACTAAGTGAAGGATAAAGAACATTAATAAACAACTTAGACGTTAAATCAATCTAATAGCTTTTAAGGTCAATTTTATATTTTTCTTTATTCACTCAAGGGGTGTGCGTGTCACTGGCTGGGCCAACATTTAATGCCCCTCTCTAATTGTCCAGAGGGCAGATAAGAATCAATCACATTGCTGTGGCCTGGAGTCACATGTAGGCCAGACCAGGTAAGGATGGCAGTTTCCTTCTCTAAAGGACTTTAATGAACCAGATGGGTTTTTCCAATTATCAACAATGGTTTCATGGTCATCATTAGACTCTTAATGCTAGATTTTTTTTATTGAATTCAAATTTCACCTTCTGCCATGATAGGATTTGAACTCAGGTCCCCAGAATATTACCTGGGTTTTTAGATTAACAATGCAGTGATAAGACCACTAGCCTGTCACCTCCCATTAAAATGAGTTTAGCAAACTTCTGTCTTCACACTAATAGAATGAATTCAACTTTGTGAATTATACTTGTGGGTTGGGAACTCATGTTTTCTGTGTTATTAATGTAGGCTTCAATCTTGTAACAGAATCAACACACTACCAATACCTCATAACCCAGATAAGCAGATCGCTCCTAAGCTAAGCCAATTTATGATGCCTGAACGAAGTGCTAAAGAATCTCATTTACTTTCATGTTTATGGATTATGAAGAATTTATGACCTTTTCAAATAGGTTACCTCTGTCTTACGGACAGTGCTTCAAAATAGGAGAAGTATACTACACTGGAAGGAATCACAATTTTACATTTACCTGTAACATGAAAGAAACAATTTTGACTGGCAAATACAATTGCTGCAGTGTGAATCGTTGCAATTCTAAGATAGTAGCACATTACTTTTAGGTCCTGCTCCAGGTTATGGATTTAATAAAAAATTTAATTAACACGAGAAATCAGAATGCGAACCTTCACTGGTTTCGACAGATGAACAAATGTATGTGCTTAGAATTGCATTATTTTATAATTATGTTTTACTTTATTTATTAATTGCATTTTGATCCACTTGGAAAACTTGCTGCTAAAACTTCCTTCGTAATTAATTGCAATGATACAATTTTTCTGTAGGACTGGAAGGCTATCAAGATCATTTTGCAATACATTGAAAATTTATTAAATATGAAAAACATGCTGTCATTTTTTTTATGTAGACAATAGATTATATCTATAAATATCTGATCAATATTTTGCTTGTAAAATGTTTACCTTGTCAAAGTTTCTTGCTTGGCTTTGAATCAACAGTGCAACAGTTTGGCAGCAGGGACAGATTTGGTGAATTGAAGTACACAATCTTAATGCCTATGTAATTTAGTTCAGAGATTTTAAATATTATCCCTGGTTTCTGCTGGCATCGATAGAGGTGCTATACATGTTTGCAGCAACCCTAGGTTTGGGAAGGTACATCTACCTCTGATTGTTTATTGAGAGAGTCTAATTAAAAGTACACATGTTGGTTGCTGATGAGGACAGGATAGGATTAGGTTTTAATACAGAGTCAAATACACTGCATCCACTTACCAAAAACTTTGACTTTTGCCTCTGAGTCCACAGGTTATTTTTTGTTTAAGTCTTATCCAAAGCCCTGAGCACAAAGTACAGGCTGATAATCCAGTGCTACACTGTTGAAGGTGCTGTCTTTCAGATGAGGTTAAATTGAGGCCGCATCTGCTCCCTCAGATGGATCTAAAAGATCGTGTGACATTATTTGAAGAAGAGCATCAGAACCCCTAGTGGTGTCCTATATTTAAAACAGGTCATCCAGTTATTATCTTGCTGTAGAAACAAAAAATGTCATACACAGAAAGTAAGTCAGACATCGTTTCTCCAAATAGAAACAGTTAATGATTTAAGCCATTCATCCCATTGTGTCTGCACCAGCTCTCTGAATGAGCAATTTACTTGATGTGATTGTCCAACCTTCTCTCCATATTTCTTGAAAAAAAGACAACAGTTTTGCGATTTTGGTCAAGAAAAAGAAGGAAGCATTTGTCAGGAATATACGGAAGAGATCAAGTGAATCCCTAGAAGAGTATAAAGGCAGCAGCATAAAGGAAAAACCAGGGAACTATAGACTGGTGAGCCTGACATTGGTGGTGGGTAAGTTGTTGGAGGGATAAGACTTACGTGTATTTGGAAAGGCAAGGACTGTTTAGGGATAGTCAACATGGCTTTGCGTGCAGGAAATTGTGTCTCACTAATTTGATTGAGTTTTTTGAAGAAGTAACAAAGAGGATTGATGAGGGCAGAATGGCGAATGTAATCAATGTGGACTTCAGTCAGGCATTCAACAAGGTTCATCATGGTAGACTGGTTAGCAAGGTTACATCACATGGAATACTGGTAGAACTACCCATTTCGATACAGAACTGGCTTGAAGGTAGAAGACAGAAAGTGGTGGTGGAGGGTTGCTTTGCAGATGGAAGCTTGTGACAAGTGGTATGCCATAAGGATTGGTGCTGGGTCCACTGCTTTTTGTAATTTACATAAATGATTTGAATGTGAACATAGGAGGTATGGATAATAGTTTGTCGATGACACCAAAATTGGAGGTGTAGTGGACAGCGAAGAAGGTTACCTCTCAGTACAATGGGATCTTGATCAAATTGACCAATGGGCAGAAGAGTGGCAGGTGGAATTTAATTTAGATAAATGCGAGGTGCTGCATTTTGGAAAGGCAAATTAGGGCAGGACTTATACACTGAATGGTAAGGTCATGGGGAGTGTTGCTGAACAAAGTAACCTTGGAGTGCAGGTTCAAAGTTCCTTGAAAGTGAGTCCCAGGTAGACAGGGTAGTGAAGAAGAAATTTGGTATGTTTGCCTTTATTGGTCAAAACATTGAGTATAGGTGTTGGGAAGTCATGTTGTGGCTGTACAGGACATTGGTTAGGCCACTTTTGGGATACTGCATTCAATTCTGGTCTCCCTGCTTTCAGAAGGATGTTGTGAAACTTGAAAGGATTCAACTTGAAAAGATCTATAAGGATGTTGCCAGGGTTGGAGGGTTTGAGCTATAGGGAGAGGCTGAATAGGCTGAATCTATTTTCCCTGGAATGTCCGAGGCTGAGGGGTAAACGTATGGATGTTTATAAAATTATGAGGGGCATGGATAGGGTGAATAGTTAAGGTCTTTTCCTTGGAGTGGGGAAATCCAAAACTAGAGGGCTTAGTTTTAAGGTGCGAGGGGAAAGATTTAAAAGGGATCTAAGGGGCAACTTTTTCACACAGAACAGTGTTGAAGGCAGCTCGGAGAGCTATATCTAGTGGGAACTCTACTATATGTGACACGTGACACTCTGACAAGATCTGACATTGACTAGTTGGAGACAGCTGGCATAATTATTCAAGAGCAGTGATGGCGCAGGTATGTAAAAGAACAGCTGGTGGCTCAGTGGTTAGCACTGCTGCCTCACAACACCACGGTCCCAGGTTCGATTCCAGCCTTGGGTGACTGTGTGGAGTTTGCACGTTCTCCCCGTGTCTGCGTGGGTTTTCTCCGGATGCTCCGGTTTCCTCCCACAGTCCAAATATGCGCAGGTCAGGTGAATTGGCCATGCTAAATTGCCCATAGTGTTAGATGCATTAGTCAGAGGGAAATGGGTCTGGGTGGGTTACTCTTCGGAGGGTCGGTGTGGACTTATTGAGCCGAAGGGCCTGTTTCCACACTGTAGGGAATCTAACCTAAAAAAAAAGCTGATTCCCTGGTCCCATAAATGTGTGTGGAGCAAGGTCAAAAACTTTAGTGCCCTGTCTGCCAACTTTGTAGTGTGCAGAGCATTCACCATACGTGTCTTCCAAAGACCCATGGATAGCTCATAGTACATTCTATCTCAACATCACAGGAGTTCTTAACTTTCTTCCTTCCACTGGAGTGTTGATCAGGTCACAAACCACCAGAGGTTCCAGGCTATTAGAAGTGTGTTTGAGGACATGCTGGAGAGCTCGATGTGGTCATGATAAGGGATGACCGGATTCTCGGAGTTCAATCCTTCATCGTGATGTGGATTATGTGATCCAATTACTTCTTAGATAGTTGAGATTTGTCACAGTTAATCATGCTCAACTCTGATGTTCCCACTCTTTACTGCTAAGTAATCCTTCACTATCCTGTCCCTGGTCGATTTGAAGAAAAAACCAGGAGGACAATGCAATCCAATAACTTCATCAGCTCCAGGATCAGGGAAACTGTATCTGAAGTACTGCCAAATATTTCCATGTTCTGCCTTATTTCTTTGAAGAAGATGTCACATTGATGTTAAACTGATAGGCCTCATTAACTGCTCTTCCTTTTCCCAATATACATTAGTGAGCTAGACCTTCCTTGCGCCATAAAACCTCTGCTGTAGCTGTGTCAAGCTACCGTTTATGTGAGAAACCCTTGTCAGCCTCTAAAAGGTCCACTGCAGACTTCTTTGAAAAGTTGCATCTCTTCCCAATATTTCCTAATGGGTTTTCCTATTGATATTTTATCATGAACGCCATCCGCTCACTTGCTTATGGATGCTATAAACAGCTGGACGTCCTCAATCATCGGGTGTTTCTGGTCTTCCCCAGAATCTGTCTGGCTTCCCACACATCAATAAGTCGATATATGATCTGGAGTATCATGTCTTCCTCCATAATGTCAAATGTGTGAAACCTCTGCCTAGACTATTTTCTCGTCTGCCAATACCTGAGCCTCTAATGATCTGAGAATTGCTTGGGCTTTCGTCATGAACATTGGCGGTTTCAACTCCACTATCCACCTGATCTCAGTGAAATGCATTTCAATCTCCCCTACCCTGCACTGTCAACTCCTGTCGACTGCACCAGAAATGCAACATATGAGTGAACACAGAAGGCCCAAAGATTATAAAGCAGGATTCGTAATTCCCCTTCATGCTTATAATAATCTCATGTCAGTAGAATAACTGTTAAACAGGGAAGTATTTACAATATGAATGGTATTTACATGGAATGAAGCTTGTGGTTTACATTGGGTTGAGGAATCTATTGTATATCTCTTTCCTCTTCCCATGAGCCCTACTTCTACCAAAAAGCAACTGTTTTGTCGAGGGAAGGTCAGTTTAACGGCCCCCTCTCACTGTCACCATGCCCGGGTGGTGATCCCAGCGCAACTGCTTGAATTTCCTCCCTTGGCACCCTCCCTCACCATTGCCACGTGTTCTAAGTGAAACAATTCTCCTTATCTACTCTGCCCAGGCGCCTTGTGATTTTGAATACAGTCATCTTCCCAGCTTTCTCTCCTCCAAGGAAAACAGTTCAAACTTTTCCAATCTATTTTCAGAACTGAAGTTCTTCTGGTACTGCCGTTGTAAAGGTCTTCTGTGTTCTCTCCAATGTTTTCACAGCCTTGTAAAAAATAGCATCCAGAACAGGAGTTCCAAAGTTCAAAACAACCCTCCTTCCTTGTCATGATTCGGAGATGCCGGTGTTGGACTGGGGTGTACAAAGTTAAAAGTCACACAACACCAGGTCTATAACCTGGTGTTGTGTGACTTTTAACCTCCTTCCTTGTGTTCACTATGCACCTATTAAAAGAAAGCCTGGAATATTATATGCATATGTAACCAACATATCCCCCTGCTTTAAAATGTATACACGTAAACACCAAAGTCCCTCTGCTTCTGCACCCCATTTAGAATTATGCCCTTTATTTTTGTGTATTTTAAATTTTGTTTTATTTGTGTAGTCTTTCCACGTTACCAAAATGAAGCAACTCACATTTCTCTGCATTGAACTTAATTTGCCAACCATTCGTCCATAACTAGTCTAGGTCCTTTTGAAGTTCTACACTAACCTCCTCATAGTTTACAATACTTCCAAGTTTCATATTATATGTAGGTTTTTTGAAATTGTCCCCTATTTGCTGAGGTCTAGGTCACTAATGTATATTGGGAAAAGGAAGAGCTGTTAATGAGGGCTGTCAACTTAACGTTAATGTGACATCTTCTTCAAAGAAGTACAGAAGAACATGGAAAAATGTGCCAATACTTCAGATTTATAATCACAATTTGACCTGATCTTCATTTGCATCTGATTTTTGCAGGGATGGCAGTGAGACAAAGATTTCACAGTTGCACCATGGAGTCGCTTGATAATGTATTTTTTGAACAGCTTAAGAGTAATTAAGGAGAAATATAGTCAATAAACAATTAGACCAGCATCAATTATTCATTTTAATGGAATTGCTGTCCTTTGTGGGGAAGAGGGATGAACTTTCAGTTGTATTTCCTGACCTACTCTTCCCAAAGGGAAGAATATGCATTCAGACCAGCAGATGGAGACAAAGTCCTTCATAATAGCATTCAGATGGTGCTGGGAAAATGTAAGGAGGATAAGAAGGGTTTGAATGCAGCGGAAAGGACTGATTATTGACAGAAGCACTGTAAGTTATCACATGGTATTCCTGTTAACATAATTTTGGACATAAATTAGACTATAATATTTATATCAGTGGATAATTAAAAGTGGGGATGTTTATTGAGCTATATTCTGACTGGTTACGATGTGAAAGTACCAATCAATTACACATCTTCCACATATATACAGGCATGCTGTGAAAAGTCAATGGTTTTATGACAGTGATTACCATTCATCAAATCAGTGCAGGTCCACAGTTCCTTGAAAGTGGAGTCACAAGAAAAAAAAAAAAAAAAAGAAAGTGGAGTCACAGATAGGCAGGGTAGTGAAGAAGGCGTATGGTATGCTTGCCTTTATTGGTCAGTGTAATGTGTATAGGGTTTGAGTGGTCATATTGCAGTTGTATAGGATAACGGTTAGGCCACTTTTGGAATATTGCATTCAATTCTGG
This sequence comes from Chiloscyllium plagiosum, assembly GCF_004010195.1. Lineage (NCBI taxonomy): Eukaryota > Metazoa > Chordata > Chondrichthyes > Orectolobiformes > Hemiscylliidae > Chiloscyllium > Chiloscyllium plagiosum. The sequence continues at coordinate 15,978,185 of NC_057741.1, read as the reverse complement.
TCTCCCTGCTTTCGGAAGGATGTTGTGAAACTTGAAAGGGTTCAGGAAAGATTTACAAGGATGTTGCCAGGGTTGGAGGATTTGAGTCATAGGGAGACTAAATAGGCTGGGGCTGTTTTCCCTGGAGCATTGGAGGCTGAGGGGTGACTTTATAGAGGTTTATAAAATCATGAGGGGCATGGGTAGAGTGTACAGACAAGGTATTTTTCCCAGAGTTGAGGAGTCCAAAACTAGGGGTTATAGGTTTAAGGTGAGAGGGGAAAGATTTAAAAGGGATCTAAGGGGCAACTTTTTCATGCAAAGGGTGGTGTATGGAATGAGCTGCCAGAGGAAGTGGTGGAGACTGGTACAATTTCAACAGTTAAAGACATCTGGATGAGTATATAAATAGGAAGGATTTAGAGTGATATGGGCGGATGCTGGTCCCTGGGTTGGAGGAGTCCATAACTAGAAGGCATAGGTTTAGGGTGAGAGAGGAAAGATGTAAAAGAGACCTCAGGGGCAACTTTTTCACGCAGAGGGTGGTACATGTATGGAATGAGCTGCCAGAGGAAGTGGTAGAAGCTGGTACAATTGCAACATTTAAAAGGCATTTGGATAGGTTTATGAATAGGAAGGGTTTGGAGGGATATGGGCCGGATGCTGGCAGGTGGGACTAGATTGGGTTGGGATATCTGGTCGGCATGGACAGGTTGGATTGAAGGGTCTATTTCCGTGCTATACATCTCCATGACTCTATAATTTCACGTATCGAATGGTGAAAAAAGTAGCTCAGGTTTCACTAAAAAAACGAAGAACTGTTGATGCTGGAAATCTGAAACAAAAAATAGCACGTTCTGGAGATACTCAGCAGGTCTGGCAGTATTTGTAGAGAGAAAAACAGAGTTGACATTTCAAGTCCAGTGACCCTTAATCAGAACTAACAACAGCTGGGAAAGGGTAGTATTTACACTAACGATGGGAGGTGAGAACCGAGTACATGAAGACCAGACCAGCCCAAAGAGAGACGGAGAAAAAAGTGGGTAGGCAAACAAGAGATTGTTGATGATAAGCAGAGAGAGAGAGAGAGAGAGAGATGAAAGTTAGGTACAGTGCTATCGTGAAGTGTAAATGGTTGAAAATGTGTTGGCTATACTGGCTAGTGTTCCATTCACACGTCCCTGTAAACATCAGTTCATGCCCAGATCCTTTCCAGCACTAAGCCCTACAAACTCACATGCTGATTTTTGGTCTTCTAAGATAAGTAATATCTGTATCCTTGAACTTATAACCCTCCATTGCCTTACTTTTCCCCCGCCTTAAAAGGTTACTACTCCCCTTCCCACTTCACACAATCAGTTCCACTTGTCTGGCTTTGTGTATATGTCCCACACCCATCTTGGATTCTCTAGTGGTTATGCCTCCAGCTGTGTAAACACCACACTCTGGAATTCCCTCTGTAAAGCTCCCCACTTCTCAGTCTCCCATTCCTTCTCTGAAAACCATCGTTTTCACAAATTTTGGAAGCCTCTCCTCATGTCTCCTTCTTTTCCAAAAGTCAAATTGTTTTGATTTTGTCTCTTGAGTTCTTTGAGATGTTTCTGTACGTTAATCACTTCAAGTTCTTTGTGTTTTAACAAGTATCCATGGAAACGGATATCTACATCAGTCACTGCCTTCAGGAGGAAAAGACAGGAGAAAGAAATAATAAAACAAATTATTCTGAACTATTAACAGCAGAAAAATGAAAGTGGTTCATCTTTAACTTGTCTTAAGATTATCCTGTGATGAATAATTCTGATTTGAAAGTTTCTCAAATTTTAGGAGAAAGAAGGAAGGATCTGTTATTAGAATCTGTGGGTGGCACAGTGGCACAGTGGTTAGCACTGCTGCCTCACAGCGCCAGAGACCCGGGTTCAATTCCCGCCTCAGGCGACTGTCTGTGTGGAGTTTGCACATTCTCCCCGTGTCTGCGTGGGTTTTCTCCAGGTACTCCGGTTTTCTCCCACAGGTTAGGTGAATTGGCCATGCTAAATTGCCTGTAGTGTTAGGTGAAGGGGTAAATATAGGAGAACGGTTGCGGGTCGGTGTGGACTTGTTGGGCCGAAGGGCCTAATTCCACACTGTAAGTAATCTAATCCCAAATTAGGGTTATCACAGAAGTTGATGTACAGGAGTCAGTCTGGACATGAAAATGCCACTTATACAATGGTTTAATTCTCACTGTCACAGGTGGTTAAGGATCATCAAAATGTTTTTCATGTGGATTGCACATAATGTTGACTTCTTCATTCAGTGTGATGTCACAACATCTTTGATCTAAACCAACATTATTTCAGAGTTCTCCTCACTGCGAAGTAGAATTCAGTTTGAATATGATTTAAACGGCCTCTTATTAATTTTGCCCCTCTCTTTTCCTAATGTTTGGTCAGAGTTCACTCCCTCTCATATTATCGTCTTCCACTACACCTCAGCTGCTTCGTGCAATACATCAAACGATGTCCTGTAATTTATAGCCTTTATAACTGACATTTTGTAAAAGCACAAGTACCTATTTATATAATAATGAAATTGTCACAGTTCTGATATTAAAAATTGAAAGATAAAGTCTATATGATTCTCTAATCTATCATATTTATTGTAATTTACTTGAAGTCCTATAGCCTTGGAACTATTGACAATATTAGTGAGAAAATGCTTACATATTTGTATGACATTGCCCTGTCGGGTATTTTTAAAGTGGCATTAACCTTTAAGTAGGTAAATGTCTCTGCTGAATTAAAAAAAGGAATATCATATAAATGCATAAATCATTTGCCTGCACAAATCGCCAACAGTGATTTCTAGGCTCATATTATGCTCTAGCTTCCAAGTAGATGGTACTGAACAGTGGTTACAACAATTTATTTCCTAATTAACTGTGGATAATTAAAGTTTAATTTCAATGCCTGCCCAACATTGTGCTGCTGGTTTAGATGATGTAGCTTAAATGCTTCTAGAAATAGCTTTGATGGTTGATGATATTATACACATATATGAGTATAAGGTTGTCAGTGTGACACAAAGAACTGTGTTAAACTCCTATATGTGGCAATAACTAAAACAAAGTCACCTGGAAGTTTATAAAACATTGCCGGTTCAATTAAATGAAAAATAATGGCAGAACAACCTGGCAAATATAAGGGTATAGATTTGAAAAGGTTTGATGAAGGTTTTAATTTTTGAATGTACTTTTTAATCACTTATTTTGCTGGCTGAATGATGGTTTACTAGGCCTTTGAGAAGACTGTCATAGACTGACCACAGTATATTTACTATTTATAAACAGGAAACCACTGCAGAAATAAGGAAATACATTTCACGGAATTGCTTCATAATTCTAAGTATAAAATCGGAAGGCATCCATACTTTTCTCAATGTGTCAATTCAACCTTGATTGGTTTCTGGTTTAAGTACTTGTGAGGCCAGTTTTGGTATAGAAATTTTGTATGGTAGTCAACACAAAGTCCCACATATTGACATTATGAATGAAGATGATAGATTACGGGAAGATATCCTCTTTCTGGCTCATTCACTTTTGAAAGGATATATGTGTCTCTGTTTTGATCAATTAATCAATTATCCTTTCGAATCCAAGGTTCTTCATAGATCCGAGAAAGATAATTTTCTTTTGAAGTGAAAAAGGGTTGTTAAATTAAACAAAGTCCATATGATAGTTTAAACAGCTCTGAGTTGAATAGAATTAAATAGATAAAGTGCAGGAGAGACCACACTCAAATTAAGCAAGAGAGAAACCAGTGTAAATGCCACATTCTCTGAGTTCCAGAAAGCCTTTTGAATGTGACATGCATGAGCAAAAGCTGGGTACTCAGACAGCAACAAAGACTTAGCCAACATGATTGAATCAATATTCAGTCAAATAGAGAGCTACTGCTCCTGAGACAGTGCATCTGAAATTTAAAATGCAAGATCAGGTCAAAGAACTCAGTATTAAAGCAGACTGTTTAACAGTGGAATGGTTAAGTCAAACATCTGCTCTCTGGCTTTCCAAAAATTATGATTGCCCAGTTGTAAAAATCAGTCATGCTGGAATAGTTCTAAATATTATAATCTCTGTGTACTGAAAAAATGCAATATTATGCAAATAAGAGTCTGGAAGATATAATAAAGGAAAGTTGCTTGATCCTTTACACAAGATAGTTCCATTCTTCATGCCAAAATTGACAAATTTACATTTTCCCACATTATATTTGATCCACCACATTTTTGCCCACTCACTCAAACTATCTGCATACCTTCAGAGAGTCTCTGTGGCCTCTTGACAACTTACTTTCCTAGGTATCTTAAAGTCACTGACAAATTTAGTTACCATACATTCAGCTTCTGCAGCCATGTCATTGGTAAAAATAACTTCACCATAGCTCGCAGAGAGCTACTGTCTCATCTTGTGTGGTGCTTTAACCTGAAGGTTACCGCACCTCTGGTGAAAGGTGAGGTCAAGTCGCAGCAGCATGGTGACTTCAGCTGGTATGGCAATTGAAGCCACACTGTTGGCAACAATCTGCATTGCAAACCAGCTGATTAGCCAACTTAGCTAACTGATACCCTATCCCCACAATGACATTGACATTTATTGTAAATAATGAAAAAAGACCCAATTTATTCTAATCATTGTTTCTTGTTTGCTAGACAATCCTCTGTTCATGCCAACATGTTAACCCCTGTCCCAATGCTCTTATCTTGTGTTGCAATATTTAATATGGCATTTAGATATTACATTCAGGTACACCACATCTACTGGTTCCCTTTTATCCACTTTGCAGGTAACTTCCTTAAGAAAACTCTAATAAATTAGTTAAACATGATTTCTCTTTCACAAAGCCATGTTTACTCTGCCTGGTCATGTAATGATTATCTAAATATCTCAATGTTATCCCAACAACTTTAGTAATAAGTTCTTGCAATTTCCCTATGTCCACATTACCTCTTTTCTTGAATAAAGATGCTACATTAGCTAATTTCCAGTTGTTGGAACCCTTCAAAATATAAGGAATTATGGAAGACTATAACTAATGCATCTATAATCGCTGCATCCACTTTTTTAAAGAATTAGGAACACAAGCTATCTGGTTCTGGCAACTTGTCATCATTTAGGTCTAATAGATTCCCGGAATCTGTCCGTGGTGATGGTGATTGTTAGAAGTTCCTCTCTCTCTGGTTCACTATAAGATTTTTAAGTATTTTGGGAAATTTCCTAAATCTTCTATGTTGAAAACAGGCACAAAATATCTGTTCAATTTGTCTGCTCTTTCCTTGTTCCACATTATTATATCGCCAGACTCATGCTCTAGAGGGCCAAACTAGCTTCAGTTACTGTTTTGTATTTGTAGAAATGGGAAGTACAGAGGCTCAGTGGTTAGCACTGTTGCCTCACAATGCAAGGGATCTGGGTTCGATTTCACCCTTGGGTGACTGTGTGGAGTTTGCACATTTTCCCTGTGTCTATGTGGGTTTCCTCCAGGTGCTCTGGTTTCCTCCCACAATCCAAAGATGTGCAGGTCAGGTGAATTGGCCATGCTAAATTGCCCATACTGTAGGTTAGGTGCATTATTCAGGGGTAAATGTAGAGTAATAGGGTAGGGGAATGGCTCTGGGAGGGTTACTATTAAGAGGGCCAGTGTGGACTTGTTGGATTAAATGGCCCGTTTCCACACTGTAGGGATTCTATGATTTGTGGAAACTCTCACAACTTATTTTGATATTATGAGCTATTTTTCTTTCAAACTCAAATTTCTGCCTCTTTATTAACATTTTACCTTTTTTATTGCACTTAAAATTGAGATAATCTTCTGAACCATCTTTGCAGATTTATATAGTCTTTCCTTCAATCTGAAGTAATCTTTAACATCACTGTTTAGACACCGGTGATGTAACCATCTCAAAGAATCTTTATCTTATTTACCTATTCTTTGTTTTTTTGACTTTAATTGGCCTAGCAGGGGATTCAGCTGTATTATAGACAGTGGCTTACCATCAGTTTTTGCTCTTAAATTTATCCCTGGCCTTAATCATGTTGCTGTGAAGGGTGTATTTGCATTTACAAAAATAATATCACCAGAAAGCAGATTTCCTTTTTCAATGGATTGAAAATTGTGTAGTCCACATTGCCTCCAGAGTAAATTAGGACAAAGAGTCTCTGTGCAGAATGCCCCTCTCTGGTGTCAGCTCAACTTCAAACTGCAGCTAACAATGTAACTCTGGGATCCTTGTTAAGTATTTTTTAATCAACCTGCTCAGATATATTACTTCATACTTCTAGAGCAAGTGAGACTTAAAATCCTGACACAGAGCTATGGACACTACCATAAGAGCCCTAACTCTGTTATCTTAATTCTGGTATCAGAATCACTTCAATTGGCTGTATTTGCGGTTTCAATGCTGTCCATCTCTGAGGAGAATACTGCAGAGCAAATGGCTTCTTGGCCCTTATGTGATGAGGGTACAAAATAAGTTGATTTCTGGTAATATGACTTGGAATTGTAAAAAACAGGAGTTTGAAAAGAAGCTTGTACTTTTGGCCCTAGTTATTTCATGCTGGCCAGAAGTAGCAGAGTTGTCACCTTCCTCAGGTGAAGATTCAGAGACCTGAAGGCAGGAATTCCCCTTACCACATGAGGAGTTGTACTCCGTTTATTAAATAACTGGATTGTTGTTAGTTTTTAAAAAATGCTGCAACGACATTTAGGAAAGGAAGCTACACTTGCCCATATGTGATTCCAAACCCATATCTATGTGGTTGACTTTAATTGGCCTAGCAGGGGATTCAGCTGTATTATTGACAGTGGCTTACCATCAGCTCCTAAAGGTTAATTTGAGATGGTTACCAGGACATGACATTATAGTATCCACACATGGTTAGTATACTATTTCAATCTGATTTATTCTTGGCTTGTGATTGAATTATAACATTTTTCTGTTTAGTACTGTTGTATCAAACTGAAGAATGAAACCCTCAACAGAAAATCAACTCATATATAGAAAGCAAAGTCGCTACCTGGCAGCAGTTAATTCGAATGAAAATAAAACAATTTTATCTCTAATTCCCTACTCTAGGGCCTTTTACAATGTTATGCTTTATCCATCGTGTGTGAGTTTCTCTCTGCTGGGAACTGTTGGCAACATAGTTACTTCTTTCCTTCCCTGATGGGAATTGTTTGGCATCTGCACAGTGTATAGCTCCCCCAGTGGCCTGCCTTGAGGTAGTTAAACTCCCTTCCCACATCTGGCTAATAAAGAGCAAAGTCCCTACCTGACTTTCCCTTATGTATGATATGGGACCAAGATCCTACTTCTCAGCATCACTGCCAAAGTGTTATAATCAAAAGGGATTTAGTGTGTTGATTCTGTATTGGAAAAATAACTAGTCATTTTTCTTACTTTTGACTCTGTAACATGCTATTTCTAATCTAGCCCGGATGTAATTTGTTCTGCATGATTGAGTGACTTATCAAGTTACAACCAAGACTTTATGACTCTAAGTAGAAAATGGTGAATCCTGCATCCTTTACAGCCTCCACTACCTTAACATTAAAGAGATGTTTCAATGGGTCTCTCGACTGAACAACAAACCCACAGCATAGTTTACAATGATGTCAGTGGAAATTTATCATTTCTCAGATATGAAAAGTGATTGGTCGTTGCTAATTATAGTAAGGGATCTTTGGCTGCCCAATGGTTATTAGAACTGAGCAAAGTACAGCAGAAGGACGTAACATTTGGGAAAAGGACTATGATTCATTGTTCAAGTTTGACAAGATCTTAGTTATGTATAATTTATTTTGTTGCAATTATGTTATAAAATGCAGTCTGAAATATTAACAAAATCCACACAAAAATCCGTTGTTTTTCACTATCCCCTTCCCTGGAAACTGTGCAAGACCAAACAAGGCTGATTACAATCTTGATCATTCTTGATTGAATGTGATATTCTGACCATATATCTGCACTACCATTGAGAACTCTCTTTTTCACATTTTCTACATTCATGTAACCTCAGGTCTCTTCCAAGAAGTCTTCATGCACGCCTTTTGTACCTGCAGGCTTGACTATATCAAAACATTCTCCTGATCAACCTCCCATCTTCTACATTCTGTGAATATGAAATTATCCAAAATTCTGTGGTTTGTGTCCTTACTCACACCAAATGGTGTCGGCAAGAAGTGTCATAATGCTAATGTCACCAGGGCTGGTAATCCCACGACCCAAGCTTATGCTCTGGGCACATGGGTTCAAATTCTACCAGGCACTAATATCCTTGATGTGACTCATTGTCAAGTGGTGGTTGATAATACTTCTGTGAAATGCTTGGTGATCTTTTACTGCGTTCAATAAGCTATGTAAACACAGGTTTTTATTGTTATATAGTACATAGAAGCAACTGCAAGATATCTAACAAATGGCCAAGTGTGCAATGTGTATCTATGAGTTTCCACAAGTAGTGACGAGCAGTACATTTGCCAATCACAAACAAAAACAGAAGTTGCTGGAAAAGCTCAGCAGGCCTGGCAGCATCTGGGAAGAGAAATCAGTTAACATTTCAGGTCTGGTGAATCTTCCTCAAAACTGATGGTAGCTGGGAAAATGTCAGTTTATATGCAGAAGATAGCATGGGGGGAGGGGTTAAGGATTAAATGGTGGATGGGGAGAGAGCCCAAAGAGAGAAGAACAGTTGGTCAGACAAATGAGTGGATAGTGATCTGGCTGGAAGAGTGAATAGCTGTTAATGGCGACTGTTAATGGCTAACAATAGTAATAGTAGACTATGTGATAACAAAGCCTGATTTGTGGGGTTGGGGGCTAGGACAGGGGAGAGTTCAGGTCCTGAAATTATTGAACTTGATATTGAATCCAGAGGGCTGCAGGGTACCCAAGTGGAAAATAAGGTGCTGTTCTTCCAGCTTGTTCTGAGCTTTGCTGGAGCACTGCAGCAAGCCTGAGACAGAGGTGTTGTCCAGGGAACAGAGTGGTGCGTTAAAGTGGCAGGCAGCTGGAAGCTCAGGGTCTTTTTTGCGGGCAGAATGTAGATGTTCTATGAAGCAGTCTCCCAGTCTACACTTCATTTCCTCAATGTAGAGGAGACCACATTATAAACAGTGAATGCAGTAAACTGGATTGTGAAAAGTGCAGTTAAAGTGCTGCTTCACCTGGAAGGTGTGTTTGGGCCTTTGGATACTGAGGAAGGAGGAGGTTAATGGGCAGGTGTTACACCTTCGGCAGTTGTAGGGGAAGGTGCAGTGGGGTAGGGTGAGGTGGTGTTGTGAGTGAAGGCAGAGTGGACCAGAGTGTCCCAGAAAGAATGGTCCCTGTGGAATGTGGACAAGAGAAGGGAGGGAAATATGTGTCTGATGGTGGCATCTCGCTGGAGGTGGTGGAAATGGCTGCCGATGATCTTTTGGATGTGGATGCTGGTGGGATGGTAGGTAAGGACATGGGGAATCCTATTGCTGTTGCGGGAGGGAAGAGAGAGAGTGAGGGTGGAAGTACAGGAGATGGGTCAGACCCAGTTGAGGATCCTATCGACAACAGTGCTGGGGAATCCTCAGTTGAGGAAGAAGGTGAACGTTTTGGAAGCTCCCTTATTGAAGTTGGCCTCATCGGGGCACATGCGACAGAGACAGAGGAGCTGGGAAAATGGAATTAAGTCTTTACAGGAAGCAGGCTGTGAGGATGTATAGTCCAGGTAGCTGTGGGAGTTGGTGGGTTTATAGTGTATATTAGTGGCCAGTTTATCTCCAGAAATGGAAACAGAGATGGTGAGGAAGGGAAGGGAAGAGTCAGAGATAGATCAGATGAAAGTGAGGGCAGGATAGAAATTGGAAGTGAAATCCATGAATGTTCCCATTTCTGGCTGAGAATGTTAGGCCCTAAACTTTCCCTTGTCCTCGCCCCCAACCCCACATAGCAGGCCTTGTTATCACATAGTCTGCCATTACACGCTACCTATTGCTAGCCACTAACAATCTCCATTAACAGCTCCCAGCCTGATCATTAGCCAATCCTGTGTCTGTCCAACTGATCTCTCTTTTCTCTCTCCCCGCCTATCGTTTACTCCTTTCCCTCTCCCCCTCACCCTATCTTCTGCATATATACTGGCATTTCCTGGGGACCATCAGTTCTGAGGAAGGGTCACCGGACCTGAAATGTTAATTCTGATTTCTCTGCACAGATGCGGTCAGACCTGCTGAGCTTTTTCAGCAACTTGTGTTTCTGAATTACAGCATCCGCAGTTCTTTCGTTTTTTTGTTTAGTACATTTGCAAACGTCTGAATCAAAACTGATAGCTCCTGCCCCAGCAGACAGCTGTGGGAAAGAAGTAAGTGGCGCACTTTTGTTTGGTTTAACTTATTTCTGAGGAGCAGGGAAGGTTGGTAATATTGTGCTTACTGCCCAATCCTCGTTTCCTCGAGAAGGTGATGGGCTTTTTCCTTGAACTCATCGCAATGCAATAATAAATCATTGCAACACCAGGACCCCGACCTATTATTTTCAACCGGTTCTGAGGATTAGTGTAGCAGAACTGTCCTAAATGAATTGAAGTGTGTATTAGTCAGCAGTGAATACGTCAGTTTGCAATCACAGCAGTTTTTGAAAGAAATGAATTATGTTTTCTTTCCCCACTTTAATTGAAGGAAAAAAGACCCTTTCCTAATCGTGCCCTGTCATGGGCTGTTCTAGGTCTCCTGTACACTTTTGTGCAAATAGAATCAAAAGCAGTTTTTGCCACAGGCTTTCTGTTGCACCACACAACGTTCAGATATTTATCAACATCACTGGAGCTTTTGCAGATGATGGCTGTTTTTGTAATTTCAAACGTAGATTACCGTTTATCAAAATGCACTATGTTTGTCATAACCACTCAGTGGCAGCAATACTAAAGCAGGGCCCTCGTTACACTGTGGAGCAGTAGGGCAAATATCTGAAAGCAAGGACAAAGCTCTAGTAATATAAAATGAAACTGTAATTATAAAGCAGCCAGAGGAGAAGCTGGCGTAGGTGGCCAGATTGTTTGGTGTATGGTTACTAATGAATCCACTGTGCTCCACATGCAGAACAAAATATTGCATTCTCAGTATCTGAAAGGCAACCTCTTAGGGGGCAGCGTCTCCAGAATTTCAACACTTATCACACTTTTTGTTACTGTTTTCATGTCACTTTTCTTCAATCTGTCTGAAACTAGGGTTGCCAACTCTGGCTGCATGTGTTCCAGGAAATGTCGCCACATGACCTCCTGCCTCCCCCCCCGCCCCATTATAATCCTCCTGTGATTGGTCACTTGCCACATCCGTCCTCATGGCATGTCATCTTCCCAAGCCAATTGGAAAGCAACTAAGTTTCCTGTTAGCTAATTAAAAGAATGTAGACTGGCTCTCAGCCTTTACTTCACTTCCAGATATTTCTAGATCTAATAAGCAGACATGTAAAACGAAAGTTCTAAGAGAACCATTATTTTAATGCTCCTATCAGTTTTCTCTAGGCTACTCACACCAGTATCCTGGAGATTGGCAAGCTTGTCTGCAACACACCTTCCTGTTCACGGCTTGTGTAAAAAGTAACCCTTGCCCAGATCAGGAGTGCCAAGCCAATAGTATCACATGCAGATGCAAACCTTGGGCAACTCGCAGAATGAAATCTGAGCAACATGACACCATTCCATGATAAATGTCACTGGCATGAAACAACATGAAAAAGAAGCTTTTAACTCTTTCCATCTTATTGACCAATTCAACCATCCTATTGGCCGAGTGGGTGAATGAAGGGACAAGTGGTAGTGGGCCCCACAAACAGACAGACTCTGAGCTCGAACCCCTCGATCTGTACAGTAATATCTGAGCTTGGGTAAGATAGTAGTTGGCGAGTTAATGTTTACTAAATTCTCTTCAGCTAATGTGGAACTAAACAAAGTCAAATCCACTGAGGTTTTCCTCCTGGGAAACACATCTCACTGACATTGTGTGAAAATGGAATTCAGTCAAACTGTGATGTTCTACTTCAGGGAAATAGCTCACAAACACCCAATGATCAGGTTCAAAAATATAGAATGACTTGTTGAACAAGGAATCAAAGTACTGCTGGTACCCCTGGAGTTGCACCCCATGAAGAATTAGCATGTTCAGTGGATGAAAATATGTTGCAGCAACAATTTGTTTAATTGGAAGTTTCCTAATTTATAAATAAAAAATGTGGCAGGATGAACAATTGAAAAGTTTAATCCAGAATGCTAAGAAGAAAAGAATACTCTTTTTGATTCTCTCCATTTTTTGAATATTTTATTACGTTCACTTGAAATCTACTTGGCAAATTGGCTTTCACAATGCTTTTTTGCACATTGCAAAAGCCTAAATGATCTATTTCAGTAACGAAACAAGCCTGGTCTTTGCTGTACATATGCAGAGGCAGTGCCTCCCATTTTTTCATGTGTATGCCGAGAATCTAGCTGTCAATCATTAAGTGCACTCCAATCCCTGGTTTCGCTGGAGATTTAGCCTGATGATTCAAAGCTATCAGATATGTGAGGGCTAAAATAATGATGGTACATACCCATCTGTCCACCTGTCACTTGCTTAATATCTGCCTAACATTTTATCAAAGTTCCAGAGAGAAATGATAAGCCAGGTGTTCCAGAATTTGAAGAGTAAAACAAGGTAGTGTAATGATGGCATAAGCAGAGCACTACAAAAAAAAACACACAACTTACCAAAAGATAAACTCTAATCTCCTGAGTTGAAAATTGAGACATATGTATTTAATGGTCATTAAGGTGAATCAAGTGGGGAATATATCTCAGCCTCAGTCTTTGAAGTCTCTCCTAAACTGCATGGTGTACCATTTTCCGTTTCCCGCAGCAACAGATCTGTCGCTTTTCTGAGTGAAATTGCCAATTTAGTGCCCAATTAGGGATGGTTTTCTGCTGTGGGTCCACACCTACTGGGAATTAATTTAAGTCACATTGAACTCTTATAGCGAGCAATGAGATACTTTTATCCCAACAAGTCTGGATTGTAGAGCTGTTGCCGTTTTCTGTTGTTATTGAAGTTTTCTTTGGTCATTATGGTGGTAAAAATTTCTTTTAAAAAATCTCCCTTGGTTTAGAATAGAGCATACCTTTGGCAGTGAGGGCTATGGTCAGATATGAAGTAAAACCCTGGGTAAGTTTGAACTAACTGTAGCCTTAGCATTTAGAGAGGGAGAAACTGAGTTAATGAGCTCTCTTCACAGATGTTGCCGAAGTTCTGAGAGTTTCCAGCATTCCATGCTTTATTTTAGATATCCCAGTATTGTTTTTGCGTGAATCTCAAAGGCATCTGTGGTTAATCTGTATTGAAGAGAATGAGTTTACTTTTTTTTTCAGACATATTGAGGAGCATAGCAAAATAGTCATGTCCTGTTCATAACGGAAGAGAATCAGTTCATTGACACCTGATCATTGACTGCAATTTCTCCAGTTTTCTGTTCTTTCTTTCCCAAAGCAGAAATCAACTTCTATCAGTTGTTTCTGCCCCAATTTAAGGGACATTTTCAGGGATGCTAGCAATTGTATGGCTCTCTAGATATCTAGATTTCACAGGGAAGCATACCCATGAGTGAGTGTTGGCAGAGTGCCTGAGAATTGAGTATTAGTCACACACTGAGACTGATCAGAGAGGTCTACAGTATAGGCAATAGCCCTCCAGCCCAACGAGACAAAAAAAAACACCCTAACTATTCTAACCCCAGCAGTTGGCCCTAGGCCTTATATGCCTTGGCGTCACAAGGGCACATCCAAATACTTTTTATGTTATGAAGTTTTCTTTCTCTACATACTTACAGATAGTTCGTTCCAGATTTCCATCACCCTTTGTGTTAAAAACATTTCCCTCACATTCCCTCTAAATCTCTTGTCCCTTGCCTTAAACCTATGCCCCTGGTCATTGATCCTTCCAGCAAGGGGACACGTTTCTTCACTCTGCCCAGTCTATGCCTCTCATACTTTTATATGACTGAATCACTTCAGTCTCCTCAGCTCCAAGGAAAACAAGCCCAGTCTGTCCAATCTCTCTTTATAACAAAAACTCTCCATCACAGGCAACATCCTGGTGTATCTCCTTTACACCCACTACAATGCACTCACATCCCATCCCCTCATTATCAGATGTGTCTGCACAGAGGATCACACGTTGCCATTTCTGCCACCTCCAGTGGGATGCCACCAGTAGACATGTATTCTCCTCCTCTCACTTGTCAGCCTTCTGCAGGAACCATTCTCTGCGCAAACAAGGCTACAGGTCAAATGCTGGAAAATGGGATTAGAATAGTTAGGCTGACACAGACTTGATGGGCCAAAAGGCCTTTTTCTGTGCTGCATATCTCAATGACTGTATGACTCTGTGATGCATTAGTTCACTCCTTCTCCACTCCCAACACCTCTCCACATCCCAATGGCACCTTCTCATATAATCGCTGAAGGTGCAAAATTTGCCACTTACTTCCTCCCTCCTCACTATCCAGAACTCCAGATACACATTCCAGATGATGCATTGATTTACCTGGACTTCACTCAATCTAGTTTACTATATTGACTGATCACAATGTGGTCTGCTGTGCACTGGGGAAGTGAAACGCAAACTGGGCAACTGTTTGGCAGAACACCTCTCCAAAAATGACTCTGAGCTTCCTGTTGCCTGCCACTTTAACACACCATCTTGTTCTCTGGCCAACATCTCTGCCTCAGGCTTGCTGCAATGTTCCAGCAAAGCTCAGTGCAAGCTGGAAGAGCAGCACTTCATTTTCCCCTGGTGCTCCTGCAGCCTTCAGGAATCCGTATCAAGTTCAATAATTTTAGAGCCTGAACACCTTCGTTCTATGTCCTGTACCCGCCCCCAGACTCCTGGCCCTGTGATGACATGGGCTGCTTTCATAACGAACAATCCATTTTCTTTCTCCCCAGCTCTTCATTACCCATTCCATTGTCTGCCTAACTGCTCCCCCTCTCTGGCCTTAATCCCTACCTATCACATACTCCTTCCGCATTTCTCCCCACCCAGTCACTTTCAGCAATATATACCACCCTTTCCCAACCACAATCAGATCTGGAGAAGGGCCACTAGATCTGAAATGTTAACTCTGCTTTCTCTCCACAGATGCTGCCAGACCTGCTGAGTTTCTCTAACAATTTCTCCTTTTGTTTCAGATTTCCAGTATCTGCAATTCATTGTTATTTTTTAGCATACGCAAAGAGCGCCTCCTGAAGTTGGCGAGGAATGTGATGAGTTGGGCAAATAATTGAGTGAGTTGGTCCCGGAGAGATAGTTGCTTTCTTCTTGCCTCCTCAGTAGTGAAGTGCTGGGTCATAGCATCCAACGGAGACTTCTTGCTTGTTGCCTATGCAGACTCTTAAATAGCTAGTAAACTTACCATCGGGCCATTTACCTACTTTCCTGGCAGGCTAGTTTTCTGATTGGGCAAACAGGGATGTCCTACCTTTCAGGAAGAGGTGGCCTCTATTCTTTACAATTAGGGGCAGAGATGGGGAGCAGTGGGATAGCTCCTGAAAACCAGTTCCTGCCCTTACCTTAGACACCCCTCCTCCTTCCATCCTACAAAACATAAAATAAAAAAGCCCACCTTCTCACTGTTGGATCCCATGAAGACTATGCCTCCAGGGATGATCTCTAGGATCCAGAAACCATTCACATCTCATTGGCTGGCAGCACCTGGCAAGACTGCATCTCAGCATTGAGACCTGTGATTTGCCGGTCAGCTCTGAACCACCTGGTTTGAATTGGATCTAGGAAGCTTTCTTGGTCACGGTGGAGAGGCAGTGAGTCAGTTATCATTGAGCATGCCCACCCCGACACATTGCTTTAAGCACCAAATCTTGGCCACACCTTCTACAAAGTGACTGACTATTTGTGATGGAGCTTTGGTTAAACATTCTTCTTCCCTAGTCCAGGGTTGCTGAGGTTATCATAACATGCTTGCTGCTTTTTTGAAGTTAGCTGAGATCAGTCAAGACCAGAAAATATGAGCTCGGTACACCACCACCCACACTGGGGTCAATTTTCCTGGTAGAATTTTTTTTTAGTATAGAATCCCAAAAGTGTGAAAAAGGCCATTCAGCCCAACGAGTCCACACTGACCCTCCAAAGAGCATCCCACCCAGACCCATTCCCCTCCCCTATCCATGTAACCTTGCATTTCCTGCGGTTAATGCACCTAACCTACATATCCCTGATTCTGGGTAATTTAACATGGCCAATCCACCTAACTTGCACATTTTTGGACTTTGCCCATGAGTTGGATGATTATCCAGGCTATGTCAGTTATGAAGGCCCAGATGAAACTGCATTTGGGAAGCAATCGTCCAGGGCGACCTGGAAGAGTGTTGCACCTGGTCAGTGTTGGGATCATGATGGGAGAAACCAGTACAGCCATGCCTCAACCTGTCTTCCTGGGAAATGGATGAGCAGCCTTACTCCTGCTAGCCTTATAAAGACATAACTCCTCTTGAACTAGACTGCCGATTGAAACTGTGATGCGTGGACCTAGTACGAGCCATGTTGGTAGAGGACTCCTTATTGCAATTGAATGGACTTATTGCAGGCCTCAGCCTTGTTCTCTGGCCAACCACAATTAGCCCCAGAGGGACATGTCAGCATTAGGAACAGTGGGGAGGCAAGGGCATGAAAACATCCTCCACCATTTTCTGCAAACTTTCTCTTTCTGTCCACTGAGTGGGAAACCTCAAATCTTCCCCATTATATTTACCAACCGAACCACTGGAGAAAAAAAGGTGACAGCATTTAAAACAGCAGACTTTAGCAGAGAACAACTAATGGATATAGCATGAATTACTCACAAATTCAATCAAGAACTTAAACTTAATACTTCTAAACTAACTCATAAGAGAGCAGATCTTACACAGATATATTCCTGGTGGAACATCTTGCCTTCGAGGAGCACATATTCAGAAAAATAATACTATAGATGAATCAGGACTTGTGCATTTGTTGTGCACACTATGAATTATTCATGCTTTCTCTGTTCTCCAAAAATACTGAAGATTTTAAGGACTGAACTGAAATCAGAAGATGTTGGAAATTTGCACAGATCAATCAACATTTTTTTTTGGTTATTCCCAGACCCTCCCAATAACTCAAATTTATTGGCCAACTCTAGGTGTCCTTCACAAAGTATTTCAGGGCCTTTTTCTTGTGCTATTGCCATTCATGTACTACATCGTAGCTTAAGTAAGGGCTTCCAGGGTTTTCACCCGGTGATGATGAAGGAATGGCAACACCTTCCCAGAATGGAATGATGTATGACTGTATAGAAGCACGAACCTGACAGTGTTCCTGTGTATCTGCTCATTTTGTCCATCTTGGTGTTGGAGGTTCTGGAGATGAGCCTTTGGACTCAAAACATTAACTTGCTTTCTCTCTCCACAGATGCTGCCAGAACTGTTGAGTCACTCCAGCACTTTCTATTTTTATTTCAAATTTCAGCAAACCCAGTAATTTTACTCGCTGTTGAAGCTTGCAGGTTTGAAAAGTGTACACACCAAAAGAAAGAGGAAATAAGGTAACAATTTGTTTATGAAGGCTTCCCTCAGTACAACTTATGTTTGGGTGAGAAAAGTTAGTGACATTCCTACAGTTGATAATTATTTGCATTATTTTATGGTAACTGCTTACATTATAACTTTTGAATTTGAACCTACAGTGTAGGAGATTTTTGTTGATGTATAAGTGACACTATGTTCCAACTCCCCGACCTCATTTATATCTTACCTTTTTTCATATTCTTATTGCAGTTTCAATATGTCCATATCAATGTAATGGACAAAGACCAAAAATGGTCTAAAATTTAGAACCTTATGAGTATGATAAACAGGTGCTTTCTAATGAAAGTCAAAAGTAATACAGCCCCTATAAGGTCTGTTATCTTTGTGGATACATTTTCAGGGCAACTTTTACACCTCAGAAAATCTATGGTAAGTCCAAACAAAAAATGAAATTGCTGGAGAATCTCAGCAGGTCTGGCCTTAAGAGAGTTAACATTTCAAGTTCCAGTGACCCCTTCCTCAGAATTCTTTTGAGGAAGAGTCACTGGACCTGAAACATTAATTCTGATTTCTCTCCACAGAGGCTGTAAGACTTGCTAAGCTTTTTCCAGCAATTTCTGTTTTTGTTTCTGATTTCCAGCATCAGCACTTCTTCTGGTTTTCCACAGCAAGCCTATGTTGGCTATTTTTATTATTTCAATGCATCAGTTTAGATTAAGATCATTTTACAGATCAGGCTTTCTTACATAATATCAGTTGAAATGTAACATTGTACAGCAGTATGGTTTTAATATTTGTTACACACCCTGGGGAGAAATTAAATGCTGTGCCGGTTATTTTTGTGTGTAAAATCAATCTTGATGCATTGAATTTTGAACTGGTGCCCTGATTTTCCCCAGAAATGCTTTAGTTTCTGAATTTGAATATGGTGGATTCGAAGTATGTTGGCTTTGGGCCTGAAACAATCTTTCAGTGTCTTCTGCATGTACGACTCTGATGCAAAGTAAGTCAACGCATGGGCGGAGGGCTGTCATTCACCTCTGCAGTCTTCTAACCAGCAGTTTTTAAAGTAACTTCATGAAAAGGCAGGGAAATAACGTTATGTTTTCATTTTTGAGGACCTACAAGTATCAGGCATACCCTTGTTGGTGCCTGACCACGTACTGTAGGGTTCTGTCAGCTCTCCATCTCGTCTCTGCCATCTCTCTCCACTCACCCCCCACTTCCTTCTTTGGTGTTTTTTTTAATTGATTAGTTTCACACAATGACACCTGATTCTTTGGAGATCTACCCAACTTTGTAACGGTGCATGTTCAATCGTGATGCTGATTTGGCGTTGGAAATCGTACCTCTTGTATCTCTCACATCTGGGGGTCTAGATTAGAATGGTGCTGGAAAAGCACAGCAGTTCAGGCAGCATCCGAGGAGCAGTAAAATCGATGTTTCGGGCAAAAAGCCCTTCATGAAGAATACAGGCAGAGAGTCTGAAGGGTGGAGAGATAAGTGAGAGGAGG